>NC_082397.1:14382532-14582532 GCF_031168955.1 Gadus macrocephalus
GGGGCAGGGACGGAGGTGTCGATAGGATGAGGGGTAATGTCATGGTTGGGGGGTTCCGCTCCCAGTCCAAAGGGTCCTGGGTTATCCCCAATGTCGGCAGTCTACTCGTGTTCATCCTTGAGCAAGATGCTAAAATTGAGCCTCTCATATTGACGTGTGTCTGATTTCAATATAAAACATGAAGACGGTGCGTTCAAGAGAGTCTGGGAAGTTGGCAGTTGCCCCAAATGAAGGAACTTGTGGGGAATGTATGAAGGAAATTAAAGTTCGACTGTATTCCTGTCGTGCAAGTATGAAGGAAATTAATGAGTTAGACTATATTCTTGTTGTGAAAGTACAAATGATATCAATGTAATACAATTGTCATGTTGTGCATCTTGGAATTACAGCTTGACTATGCTTAGTAACGCAATGTTCACACACACCAAAATACTTAATTTACCACAAAGAGGAACAGAGCACGTGACACACCAGTACCGCTGGAAGCGTGCTGCTAGACAACCTCGTGCAGAATGACATCTTCACAGCCGATTGACAACCTGCTGCTGCTTTGTTTCAGCCTGCCTAAGTAGCTTTACCCCATATGATCTAATCACACAAAGCGCGCCGCGCCCCATATGACTACATTAGTTTGCTCTTTAAGGCACATCACATAAAAAACAAACATTGCATCGTCTTTCTACCAGCAGACAATGTAGAAGGAGTATGTGCAAAATAATGCACCTGCACGTTGCACTTTAACTTAATAAAAGTTAATCAGAGTATAAAAAATGAATAGTTTGAGGCAGGGCAATGGAGGGAGACTGGAATGTGATGCTGCCTGACATGGCAACAGTGCTGTAGTGTTTAACCTCAGGCATGTTGCTCTTTCCGCTAAAACAGCTTCACCTTGAAGTTTAATGAAAAAAGAACGTCGGCCTTAGCCTGTGTTTACAAAACAGTGTGGTAAGGGGCCCAGTCATCTGAACATCTTGTTCACATATCTATAGCTTTCTCTTCGTTTTTCCCTCCACCTCAGGAAGAGGCTGCTTTAGGAAGACATAGCCCAGGGCCAGTAGTGTGTGTGTGTGTGTGTGTGTGTGTGTGTGTGTGTGTGTGTGTGTGTGTGTGTGTGTGTGTGTGTGTGTGTGTGTGTGTGTGTGTGTGTGTGTGTGCACGCACATTTCAAGGGGGATTAACTTGCCATACTTGTCCCTAACAAAGCCCTTCTGTGTGTTTGTGTGGACAAGAATTTCCCCGCTTGTAGAGTTGTCACAGCACTGTCATCAGTGAGAGACCCTCACCATTGTTGCGCTGCCGTGCACATTGTATTAATCCGTGGAAAAACACAGCAGATGGGCGACACATCCAGGTACACAAACATACATGTGATCCGCTCAGAGGTACCTTGGCTACATGCCTAAACTAAGACCCTACAGGACCACATGTAATCCTTGTTCCTCTAGTAGAGTCATGCACACACCAACCACACACACACACACACACACACACACACACACACACAAACACACACAAACACACACAAACTTGCACGTTACTCTAGTAGTCACACATTCATGTGTGAACGCACTTGTTTCTCTAGTAAGGTCACACACATGGGCACACACGCACATGCGCGCGCACCCACACACACACACACACACTTAGAGAGAACTTACCTCTCGCACGAGACAATTGTGTGAGTTGAGGTCTCGGTGGATTATGTTCATGGAATGCAGATATGACTGAATAAAAAGAGGGAGAGAAAAGAAGAAAGAAGATTTAAAGGCAAATCCAAAACTCGTGTGGAACAAGCGGTCATTGTTATGGCCCTTACAGTAGAAGCCCTTGCAACTGATAGCTTTGAAGCTGGGGTCAACCATTGACACGCAACACATTAATCACTGTGCTTTAACTCAAGTATTGCAATAATCTTCAGAACTAACAGTTTAAATAAAAAAATGGATATGGTTTCATAGCGAGTGTAATTTTGATAGTGGGTTGAAATCTACTGCAGATGGCATTGGCAATTCATAGTGTTGTAGTTAAATGAAATGGCCACTAGAGGGCAATGTCTGTAAAGCCAGCGTTGTTATTTTGCTGCACTGCAGCTTTCTTTAGTTTCTTTCTTTAATATCTTTCATCCGTGAAAATAAATCCTTTCATTTAAACGCATTGTTCCATTATATCCTTTCCAAGATGTTATGGCTACCATCAGAATACACATCAGAAGCTAAATCAATGTCTCAGAGCCAAGCCAGGTGCTTGAAGCTGCTTCCTCCTGAGCTCACCATGCCAGCCGCTATGTCCTTGGCAAAGCTGACCCGCTTGTTCCACGGGAAGGTACTGTCCTGTGGGCACAGGAGATTAGACACATATAAATATATATATAAATACACAAATATAAAACCCATGTTATTACAAATACACTATAAATCAGTCCAGTAATCTCTTCATGCTAGCTAATCCCTCCATACAGACACAAGCTGAGGTACTGTCTGCAGCCATGCTCCACTTCACACGTTTTAACAACACACACGCACGCACACACACACAGCAGACGGAGAAGCCCCGCTCCCTCACCATCTCCATGATGAGCTCTCTCAGCGTGCCTCCCTTGATGTACTCAGCGATGAAGTTGAGTCTCTTGTCCTTATAGAGCACCCCGATGAACTTAAGCACGTTTGGGTGCTCCAGACAGCGCATCACCTTCACCTGAAGCAACAGAAGGACCACACAGCTGGTTTACACAAAAGCCATTCAGTGGCACCGCCTTGATGGGCGGCTCGGTGGATGCAAAGTGATCTCACTAATTGTGTTCAAACATTAGCATTTGTAAGGTTTAGAAACATGTTTATTTTTTCAAACAACACAATTATAAGCTATATACAACAGCACATTTTTTCACCATTCCACCGATTTGACTAGGAGTATGCTGATAAGGAGCCGACTTGTAACAGTTTCTGAGAGTGTTTGAGATGTTTGCACCTCGGCACAAAGGCAGGTTAGTCAGTAGAGGTTCCTAGGATAACCCAGCTCTTGTATTCAACACTGCGGGTTGGTGGAATTCAGTTACCAGCTTCGCTCTAATAAAAGCAATACTAAGAATAATTCCTAGCGATAGTGAAAGTGACATAAATAAAGCCACTTATGTCTATGTCACAGAGTATTCTTCTGCCGTTCAAATGGGCAGTTATTAAAGTCCAGGGCTGAATGGTGGGAAATGTCCATGACTTGGAGCAAGGGAGGGAGTAGAAGAGATTGCTTTGAGGGTGTGGACACTTGATAAATGGCCCTGAACACTGCGGAGGAGGAAGCTGGTCATCTTCTACCCCCCCTTCTGACCATGTAAACACACGCATAAACACAACACTTGAGCACGTACACAAACACTCACAGAACACAGAGCAGTGCACGCACACACTCCCACGTACAAACACACACATCTGACCAGTTCCTTCGCATGAAGGGCATATTTAACGAGAGGATAGTCAATCTCCCCGTGGGAATGTGGTTGTTCTATATTATTTTTGTCAGAATAAACCTTCAGGAAGGACGAATGCAATCTCTAGTCAATATTAGCTCACCTCCTTCAGGAATGTCCTTTGAGTCTCGTCGTCAAAGCGGATCAATTCTTTCATCACCATCACCTCCCCCGTCTCTCTGTGGGTCACCTGTGGGAAATGCCGGTGTGTTAATAATACAGTTGTCCTATGCACTGATTTGACGTTCATCCATTTACTCACTAGTATCTTCATTCTATCTTCTACATATTCTACCGGATTATATTCCTGTTGCCTATTCATGATGAATGTTGCATATTCATGTATTAATTATATTTTTACAAGCATCTATTACTCTTAAAGGCACCCAGTGCAACTTTATGTAAACATTCAATGAAAAATAAACATTCAATTTCTAGTCTTTTTTACACGTAGTAAGTTTCAATAACTCCATACCATTACATATCGACATTCAAGGAGCAAAGATGAGACGTCGTTGTGTGGTGAGAACTGATAGAAAATCATAAACAACAACAATCGCCGGTGGGGAGAAGCCATTTTTCCATTGACTGGAAGCCTGCTTTATTTATTGTAGGTTACAAAAAATAAAGAAAATGGCGGCATTGTTGTTGTTATCGATTTTGTATCAGTTCTCACCACACAACGACGTCTCATCTTTGCTGCTTAAATGTCGGTATGTAATGGTATGGAGTTATTGAAACTTACTACGTGTAAAAAAGACTAGAAATTGAATGTTTATTTTTAAGCCTCGAAAGTTGCACTGGGTGCCTTTAACTTAAATTAATTTCTATCCTGCGTTCCCTCTCCCCCTCTCTCTTTTTCGTGCATTGTCAAAACTATTGCAATGCCTCCACCTAGTGGACATTAAACGGTTTGATCTCACGACTGACGCCCATCGACACGCAGCTGTCCGCTCCACATTCAGACTACACTGGCTGTTACGGGATGTAACCTTATAACCCAGTATCTGCAGCCATCCCTTGACCCTACTCCACATTTCATTGTGCGTTGCAAACAGAGGTTGGATAGAGGAATCGAAAGTGGGAGCGGTTGAGTGGACTTGCTAATGAGTTGATGTCTTTGTGTTTTTATGATTATTAATTTCTTGCACGTTTTTCCTCGCGTGGACCCCCCTCCAACCATCCAAACTCCCAAACCCAACATCGGACCAACACGGGGGAGGGGGAAGGGGGTGTAGTCCCTTACCTTGATGGCCTGCCCGAAGCAGCCCTTCCCCAGCACCTCCCCGTGGATGAGGTCGGAGGGGCGGAAGATGCGGTGCATGCGGCTGGAGACCAGCCGCAGCGACTCAGACCGGTTGAAGTCCTTCCTCTGGGGGGAGGGGGAGTCGTTCTGGCTGGGGCCCGGGGACTTGTCGGTGCTTAGGCTCCGCCTGGAGGACAGAGAGGGGGGGGGGGAAGGAAACATCAGAACAGGAGTATGAGATGGAAAGAGGGAAATACATAGAGGAAGCTAAATATTGCAAGAGCAGTTAAAAGAAGTGAATAGGTGACTGAAATTCTAAATACTGTTCCCGTTAAGTATAAATGCCATTGTGTCCCAAAAATATTATTCAACGGATTAATCATCAAGTATTCGTAATTCAAGTAAACTACTAGCAAAGGCAAAACCAAAAACCTGACTAACTGTACATTTCTAATCTCTTTCTCTTCAGTGTATCCTAATTCCCTCCCAAACACGAGCCCCCTGCTGACTCCACCTCCAGACCCTCGCTGTGCTCCTCTTACGTGATGACGCGGGACCGCAGCTGGCTGACGTCCGGGCGGGGGGCCTCGGTGACGGGCAGCATGGGCCCGGGCCCCGGGGCCCAGTCCTCGTCGGGGGGAGAGCATGGGCCCTGGCCGGGGCTGTGGGGGTCCCGCTCCAGGGTGAGCTGCAGCAGGCGACTGGTCTCCTGGATCAGCAGGTCGATCTGCCGGGGTGGAGGAGGAGGAGGGGGAGGGGAGTGCTTGTGTGAATGGAGCTTTTAGAAAGGATTCATGTTCTTAATGGATCAGACTGAGGCCGCATTAGGCTCAATGAATAGGCTCGTATATCCCAGTGGCCAAGGCGGCTGTGGCCAGGTGGGCGTTTAACCCAATAGCTGGAAACTGAGTTAAGTTGAGTTAGGTTAAGTTAAGATCGATCGGCTCTCCAGGAGGAATTAGCTGAAGGGGGAAAGAGAGAAACGCCGTCCATTGATGGATGAAGTTACGCCTCACACTAGTTAGATTATTGCTACTATTCAGCCATTGTTCAGTTAGCATGCATATGTTCCAAATAGGTTGATTTAGTTAATTAGTATCAACCAATTTAAAGAATACCCTGACAAACTGTTACTACTATTATTCATGTAAGAAGATGCGGGGGTATAAACGTATTTTTTTTTAACAGTTATATTAAAACACGAATCAACTGTTTGAAAGAGATTTTCGCCTGTTTCAAAGTGAGCTCATAGGCCGTACCTCATCCAGAGGAACATTGTGGATCGGCGTCCCGTTGATCTCCAGGATTTTATCGCCCACATGGATGGAGTTCTTCACATCCGGGCTGATGCAGTCAGCATCCACTCTGGACGAGAGACAGAGGGATGGAGTGAAAGAGTGAAAGAGTGAAAGAGAGACAGAGAGACAGAGAGACAGAGAGACAGAGAGAGAGAGAGACAGAGAGAGAGAGAGAGAGAGAGAGAGAGAGAGAGAGAGAGAGAGAGAGAGAGAGAGAGAGAGAGAGAGAGGGAGAGAGATAACGACAGTGAATGGGAGGATGATGTAATGTGATTCCCACTGAGTCCGAACAATAAAGACTTAACATCTTCTCAGCTGCCATCGCTCTTCAGGAGTCTCCCTGCTGTGCCAATAGATCCAGATCATTCCCATCGTTCCACCGCCTGCCGACTCTAATCGTTTTTATAACTGACTCATCCTTTCACTCCCTCGCGGATCCCTGCTAGTCATCAGATTGTTCACATTCACCTCTGTAACTGTAATCACACTCCCCCACCACAATCCTATATAGCATTCAGTCTGATCGGACACACACACACACATTCCCAGACATGCCCCCACACTCACACATTCTCGCTCATGAAAGCACAAACACACACACACACACACACACACACACACACACACACACACCCCAGACACGCCCCCACACACAGACATTCAACACACACACATACATGCAGACAAGTACAAACACACACACACACAATCCAGACATCCCCCCACACACAAATGCACCAGACACACCGATACTTGCTCAAACACACACACACACACGCGCCTATGCACACACTTACTGGGAGACGCGGACAGTGGGCCCGTGCTCGGGGCTGTACGTGGGGCTGATTGGCCGGTCGATGGCCACAGAGAAGCCCCGCCCCTTGTGGCCATTGGTCCCCTGGGTGGAGGCAGGGATGGACACCAAGGTGACCGTGTGAGGGAGCCGCGAGCACGGAGACGCCGGCAAAGACACCGGAGTCACGATACTCTGGTAGTAACAAGGGCCGCTAAGGAGAGAGAGAGAGAGAGAGAGAGAGAGAGAGAGAGAGAGAGAGAGAGAGAGAGAGAGAGAGAGAGAGAGAGAGAGAGAGAGAGAGAGAGAGAGACAGAAAGACAGACACAGAGAGAGAGAGAGATTGAAAATTGAGAATATGAAGAACAATGCCCATAGCAGAGAATGAGAGAGGGAGGAAGGAAAGAAAACAAGGAGGGGGAAAGGGACCATGGAGACAAGGGAACGAGTCATTTAAAATGTCAATGGTGCACAAATAACTAATCCTTGTTATTCCTGTGCCTTCATCAGACTTCATGTCTTCTGAGGGAGAAGTAGACCTTGACTGACCCATTAGCATTGTAAATGATATTTGACAAATACTGAAGTAAAACAAAACAATGTATTTTTTAGCGGCAGTAAATAAGAGTTACAATTGTTAGTCCATCGCCGTTTTCCCACTTCCTCTCGGAGAATTGAGAGGACAAAGCAGGCCTTATTTGTATTCTGCAGCTTTTGTATGTATGACTCAGCAACAGAACATTTCCCAATGTCGCTGTCGCATTTCAATCTGAGGCAAAGTGGCTTGAGATGACCAGGCACAACACAGACACAACACAGACACAACACAGACACAACACAGACACAACACAGACACTAAACAGACACACAATAAGACCTTAATGTAATGAGTCCTCGACTCACTGTGTGTGCAACAGTCTCCTGGAAACACTGCATGGTGGACATGATGGTCCCGAGCCCATCTACAGTATTCTATACATATATATATAATTCTGTATGGAATACATCTGGGTTCACCTGATTTAAAGAATATATTATTCAATATCAAAGTGTGCCACTACTATGATTGAATTGGCCGTACTATTATTTTGTTTTCCCAGGAAATGCAAGGACCTGTGAATAAGCACATCTTGAACATGGCCTTCCCCTCCACTGTTCGATCTCTTCATGTACACCGGTCATCATTGATCCAGGACCGTAATAACTTGTAATAACTTGGCTACTGGAAATAGCCCCTGGGATTGCCATACTACACAGAAGTAAACTGATTTGTATAATCCGATTCATGCTTCCAGACGGAGTCGACGGAAGAAGCAAATGTTGTAGCCTCATAAGCGGGGGGGGGGGGGGGGGGGAGGGGCTTACCAGTAGAGCTTGGAGCGCTCCACCAGAGCGTACGTGTCCCCGTCGCCGATGAAGGCCTTGCAGTTCAGACAGGTGAAGCATTCCGGATGGTACTTCTGTTCTCCTGCGACCTGGCCAAGACACAACACACAGCATGCACAATTGAATACATGGAATATATATGTACAATCAGATTTTTTCTATTATCATGAAAACAGGTACCACTTCTTCAACAACCTTGGAAGGAACCCTTCAAGGCTTGTCGGTAAAGTCTTGGAATTGGAATCTTGGTTTGTAAGCTGAAGGTACATTTCTAGAAATGAAAAGTTGGAGGCTGTAAATGAATGTGTGTCTTCTGCGCTGTGGCCATCATTACCACCAGCAGTACGGTGACACCGGATAACTCTGAGAACTTGGGTGAGATCCGGTTGCTAAAGGCGACGGTGGGATACACGCTAGAAGATTGAGTTCTGCTCCGCTGCCAAAATCAATCTCCAGCTTAAGGCTTGTTTCTTGCAAGCAGGGGAGGAAATTGAGTTAAGGCCAAAAATCTGAGCTGGGGCTGAGATAGAAGAAGTATCGGATGTGTGGACGATGCTACTGCGAGGGGCCGTGCGGGGGCCTCCCATCAGATACGAGTGAGCCAAGCTGTTAACATTGGAGAGCTTGATTTGCATCATGTGCAAAGAGTTGAGAATACCGTCAATGCGTTTGAGCCTTTCATTTCAATTACACCTTTTTCTTCCCCAATCTCTGCTCAATGACAACCGAAACACAAAAAGACTGAACAATAGACAATATTTCAAGCCAAAAATCAAACACATCTCATATTACATCCCTGATAGAGACTTTTGCATAAATTTGTCAGCGATGCAAAATAGTAAGTGCCTCCCCGTCTGGATTCTTTAGATCTGCTTAACGAATCGCTGTGATGTGGCGTCAGGTCCCTAGACACGAGACTTTGCTTATGCTTCTATTTAGCAGAAAACTGAGTGTTTCGGGCACCAAGAACGGCTCCAACTGCAGTAATCTGCAATTCTAATGCAGTGTGCATGCACTGATCCCATAGGCCTCCAGACCCCCGGGGGAGGAGAGCACAACAAGATATGCACATGAAAGCATTTTGGGGTCTGAGTCTGTGAAAAATAAATAAAGACAAGAGAAAAGATTGATCTATGGCCCATCCTTGAAGCACTACTTTGAGATTGGAAATGTATAGCAAAGAGTTCAATTTGGATGCTTTCAGGCATTGTGTCTTCTCCTATGTTTTATTTTTTTTTTTCATATTTGACAGTTAAATTGATTAAAGCTAGAGTATAGAGAGTGTCTATCCTGGATGCATCAGCAGATTCAGACACAGCTGACAGCAGCATGTTTTGAAGATAACCCCATGAAACTTTTAAAGCTAGCTACAACCCGAAGACAGCAAGCCGATAATCTGGATCAGACCGGAATGGAGAAAAATGAAAAAATTGAAAAAAAATGAAAGTCAATCAAATAAATCTCAGTATGAGTTTCCCAAATGTACACGGAGTAGCTGTTGTTCCTTGTGGTTGCCCCGGCAACAAGAAGAACACACAAACATGTAGACACACAGATGGCCCTTAGGCTATTCGCGAGGAAATGGTGATCAAATGATCAATTAATCTCTTAGTAATGAATTAATACCACAGACGCACAGATACCGGAAAGCTGTATCCATTAGTATGTCCGTGGGAGGAATACCAATGACAATGTGTTGGCCTGTAGGACATTTTAACATCTGTTTGGGACTGAGGCTGTATTTAAACTGGAGGTGAGACCAAATCTAGGGGAGGAAAGTAAAAAAGCTGAATGATTTCCCCAGCCTATTTCTCTGGGTCTTTTAGGGATTCAGGACATTCATAACACATGTGTTCCTGTCGACAGCGATATAAAAGACAACAAAAACAAGAGAGAGAGAGAGAGAGAGAGAGAGAGAGAGAGAGAGAGAGAGAGAGGAGAGAGAGAGAGAGAGAGAGAGAGAGAGAGAGAGAGAGACACACACACACACACACACACACACACACACACACACACACACACACACACACACACACACACACACACACAATCTGTATCACATGTGTGGCCTAAAGGTATCACAGTGATCATCTAGACAAATTGATATAATATAGAGATTAGAGAGAGCAGGAAAAGAGAGAGAGAGAGAGAGAGAGAGAGAGAGAGAGAGAGAGAGAGAGAGAGAGAGAGAGAGAGAGAGAGAGAGAGAGAGAGAGAGAGAGAGAGAGAGAGAGAGAGAGAGAGAGAGAGAGAGAGCAGGATATAGAGAGAGCAGCTAAAGGCCTTGTTGTGTGCAGAGGTTCCTCGTAAAGCAGGCCATCATGACATGTTTACGGTGGGTGTGATCAGAGGAGCGAAGCCGCACCACATCACAAGGCAGGCAGGGAGGCAACATAGGGCCTTACTTAGCAGGACCTCATCGCTCTAATTGAAGGAAGCAACCCTAGTTATAGTACAAGGCTGTCTGTTAACTCTATAGCTGGGGAGGGAAGACTTGTTGAGAAGTGTTGTTTATAGTTTATTCCGTCTTTATAGTCAAAGTATTTTTCTTCTATTGTGTCTTTTGTGGTTTGAAGCTATGAAGTTTGATTCTTGTTATGACCATTTTATTCAGTCCATTCTATTTATTGGCTGACAATTTAAGGTTGTGTAAGGTTCACTATTTAGCTGTTGCAGGGCAGGTCTTGTGTTGTTGGGGAATAGGGGACAGCTGCTGGTTTGAACCCGAAACCGAGCCCTGTCTGCCACTCGGTCACATCCTGACCCTCACCCTGCCATTTGCCTGCCACACAAATACGCCCCACACAGATAAACACATGTGCAGGCACACAGGCGTACACAAACACACTACCACACACACACACACACACACACACACACACACCCTTAACCACATCTGACATGCATCGTGTGCCTAGTCTCAGGGCAAGCCTCTGCTTTGAAATGTATACCAAAATACAACTGGATGAATGATGTGTGTTTCTATGTTTGTCTGTTTGTGTGGGAAACAACACAAGAAGGAAGCAATGGAAGGACAATGTGGAATGGAGGTGAAATGTAAAAAAGAAACAGCTTTAGCTCAATCATCCCAGTTCATGTTGCTATTAGGATTAGTTAAGGGGCTGATTTAGTGTGCAAGTGTGAGTGAGTGTGTTTCTTCAGGTGTTCACTGGAATTTTAACAGCCCCTTTTGCGGGGGAATTAGAGGTTGTAAACCACAGTCTCTGGTTCTCTCAACAGAACGTCGCTCAGGGATCCTCCCCATCCACTTCTACTAAGCACGCATTCTGCCAAAGAACTCTTCTCTGATCATTCCACAAGCGGCTTTGACCTCTGCTGGAGGTTGCTGTGAGGCCAGTGAGGTTACCAGCTCCCAGTAGGCAGACGCTCAGGAACATTAGTACAAAAGAGAACTTATAGGCTTACATACATTTAATCCATCCCATCATCAAATCCTCCTGCGTTTCATTCCTCTACTGTTTATTGTCACTGTATGCACATGTGAACCGTATTATTCAGATATTAACCTGCACGACCCTTAGGTGGTGACGTGCAAAGCAGTGCACTGAGAGTGCGTGGGGACTCACTGTAAACACCACATGCAACCTGAACCACGACCATCACCCGCACGGCTAGAGGGGGGAACGCCGACCTCCCGCTGACGCGTCCCAGTGACGGAGGAGCTGTCATCGCCGGCCCTTCTGATGGGCCTGTCCAAACCCCACGGCACAGGCTGAGTACCGCCTGGCCTCTGTTTGATGAGCCAGGATAAACGACTGAACTGGACACCGATGAACCTACAATACCAAGACCCCCTCCTCTGGCCCAATGGATCTCAGATGGTTGAGCAACATGTGCAACCCCCCCCCCCCCCCCCACGACCCTAACCCTAACCCCCCACCAGAGAGAGGCCGCTCCAGCTCAGATTCCAGTAATGTTCCAACTGTCTAAGTGCGAGGTGATGTGCCAATTGTGCCATTTGATGTGGGTGTATGATTTTGTGTGTGTGTGTGTGCTCGTATAAGTGTGTGATTGTGAGTGTGTGAGTAATTGCATATGAATGTTTGCAAGTGTGTGTACGTGTGGGTTTTTATGCTCACGCATGAGAAGGAATCCAAAAAAAAGCCACAAAACCACCAAAATAAATTGCATCAAAAAAAGACCGAACTCAAAGGATTACCCCACTCTGTGGCTGACACACTCCAAACTAATCTGTTTGTGCCCTTCACTTTACGAGAAACCCTTGCAAAAGTGAAAGTGGCTAATATATACAGTTCCCTGGCGAGACAGAGACAGCAAACCCAATAAACAGAGAGCCACATTGATGCCTGCCTCAGCGGAAACCCCCTTGCGTCCCGGCCCTCACAGTACAGTGCACCAGCAAGCAGGCCGCCAATGGCCTCAGCCTCCTCCATGTTATCTATGAGCCATGACACACAGAGGAGGGCTTATGGGGAGCCGGCGGGGGGCTCCATGTGGCTGATCGCAGGGCTTTGCCATGCTAGGTTGCCATCCCAACTCTCGTCCATCTCTCCGACCCAAAGTCTACATTAATCTGGGGCAGAGCCGGGTCTAAAAATAGCCTGCATGCCACATTATTATTGAATGACATTAAAAATGAAAAAGGCCAAAAGGGAAATGAAGACAGCTTTCAGGCAAGGACGCACACAGAGAAAGTTCAGAGCGGGAAAATAGTCAGCAATTAAAGAATGCCCGGCTACAGACAAGTGGCAGTGTCCCTCGGCTTCGAACCCAATGTCAAACGGAGGAAGAGGGAGTGTGTGTGTGGAGCCACACAAGCACAGCCGGCTAAATCTTCCCTCCCTCGGCCACCTGGGGCCATCTCCTCTGCTCCTGCTGCCTGCTAGCAAAACCCCCATCGCCGCCCTATCTGTCAAGAAACCCAGCAATCCATACATTTTTTATCCAATGGCGACAGTCACCGTGGTAGCCTACGTACCTTCTTCTCCCGTTTCCACAGCCTCAGACAGCAGAAGCTCCAGAAAAATAAGTCTCCCACCATGGCAGCGAGAGCCGGCTTCTCTCGGCGCAACGCTAGTGCATTCTACACTGTCACAACAGAACACGAGCCGCAGCCAAGAGAGAGAGCGATGGGGAGAGGGAGGGAGAGAGAGAGAGAGAGAGAGAGAGAGAGAGAGGCAGCCCACGCCTTTACCGCTGAGCTCATCTCTGAAACGATGTCACTTATGCACTCCCCCCTCCCTCCCTCTCTCTCACATGCGCTCTCTCTCTTTTTTACGATGAGCTCATCGCTTCCTCTTTGGCCCAGCCCACCCATGCACACGCGCCTGCTGGCTCCATCCGTCACAACTCTCTCCACCCCTCCTCCACAGTCTCTCCTCCCTTTCGGCCACTGATACTAACCCATTCGGCCCCGTATCTATATCTAATAGCCTCGTCACATATGGAGACATGAAGCCACGGTAAACAAAGAAAAGCCAGGCCAAGTATTTAGTAGAAATTGAAGACTACATGAATTCATTATTTAAGATAAGACTGAACTTCATTGATCCCATATGGGAAATCTGGGTTTTTATTATTAAAGCGATATCTGTAAATTGCGGTTGCCTGTCTTACCAAGATTCAGATGAGTTGTTTAAATCTAAATTCATTACTGTGCTACCAGAAGGGGAGTTTGCTCGGTTAGCATTTGCTTTTTGTTCGCCGCTTCCATTGTCATGTAGATTTACAGAAGGCTAGCTCCTGTTCATGAAAGGGGAATACACTTTCAAACGATTTCCAATGTGTTACAAATAGTCACTTATTGCAAAATAGTGCCAGTAAGAACGCAACAAGATTGAAGTCTGTCTACAAACACACAGATAATGTAGCACTTGATGCTGTGTTCAAGTTTATAGTTAGGAATTAGAAACTTGGAATCAAACAACTCATCTAAATCTGGGTAAGACAGGCCAATGCCAATTTACAGAGATCTCAACCTATTCTTTTAATGATTCCCAAAATATTCAGATATTTTTTTATATTTCTGAAGGACTATAACACTAAAATCGAAATCATTTTTTCTAATCAACTCACCACTTCAATAAGCCTCAGATAGAACTGTATATAATTGCAAACAAAAATAAGACTGATACATTTTCTAACGGGTAGCCTTATATTACTTCCATTGATCCCTGCTCCCTGGTGTCCTCAAGATTGTGTGTGCGGGAGTGCTTGTGTGCGAATCTAATCCTAATCAATAGCTTCCGGCCAGATTGTGAGTCCAAGGCTTCCGCTTCTCCCTCTCCCCTTTCAGTGCTCTTCTTACCGCCTTTCTATTCAACCCAGCCCCATCCTACATCTCCCTCTCTCATACATCCTCTGCCTAGGAATCATCATGACCATCATCACCATAGGAACACCATGAAAAATGCTGAGAGGCTTGACAGAGGTTCATGGAGCCAACGGGAGTACTGAGATGGAGTAAGCTGCCTTAAACGGCATGAGTGAAATAACAAGATAGCTAATTTGCTAAATAAAACATCCTAAAGTGTGTGATGGGCATAGAGGGCTGAAGCTAGGGCATTTTTCTTGCCTCCCTAAGCAAGACATTGGTTCATATTTTTTAGAACAATAGAACTTCACAAAAACAGAATCGAAAGCACATCCATGACGGGTGACTAACCCTAACCGTCAATGGTTAGTGGATGCTTTGCTGAGAAATCAGTGAGTGTTTGTGTCAACCAGAAGAAATATTGAGAGTTGAGTTGCTTCATTAGCCTTTAAGATACCTTTTCCCATGACTCCCATGAGATCTGCCCTTAACGCCAAGACAAGGGAAACAACAGACGTCAACACAACCTACTCACTCCCACATCAATGATGTTTTGTCATAGTTGTGGGAGTAAAGAAAAAACAATGACGGGACTTTCCAGAAAGTTATTTTAAAACCAAACTGAACTCTCACAAAGTGAATTAACCCACACATTGTACACATACATATTCTTTACGGAGGTAGTATCAACATATCCAAGGTGATTACAATATGTAAAACACAGTTGTCACAATCGTGGAAGTAAGACGCCTGGCCTGTGTGCTATAGAACAGCAAACTACAAAATACTAACTGAAGCACGGAAATGATTTAATGGTCAGTGTAGCAGTCAGTAGAGGAAAGGAAAGAGATTGGGAGGAGAGACAATTCAATTACAGCCCTTTGCTCAATGTTCAACTCATAACTCCCTTTTCCCTGGACAGGGGAGTAAATAACCCCAGCGCAAGTCTACTGACACACACAGACCTTCACGCACACATGCATCACACAGGCAGCTACACACACACAAACACCTGTACGCACACACAAAAATTTAATTTGTTTGTTTTTATTCAAACTGTGGAAGAAATCTATGTTTATCATTAGGCGACCCTACTTATGATTAGTAAAACAATGACATCTTCACAGGCCATAAGGGACAACATTTCGTTTTGGTATGGTTTTCATGGGGAATCCCATGAAAACGATCATACCGTGTCTCAATCACTTATTTATCACTCTATTTTAAATGTAAGCTCCATGTAGAAAATATTTAATTTCTTGATCAAGTTGTATGATTTGGTGTATACTATAGTGCACCTTCTTAGCGATACCATTCTACTCTTCAGTTATTCAAGTTAATCATTGAATACCAGACCTCCTGGACTTAAGATGCAAAAGTCGAACATTATGAAGTCTGCCCTTCTACCCTGATTCATCTCATCAATAGAACATTTAATCTGCATGCGTATGACTTCTTCAGAGACTGCCAAACTAAAAACAGTGGGCCCTTTCAGTACGACGAGGTGTACAACATGAGTTTGTCCATTCCCTGCGTTAGACAGTGAATAAAATGTTCCTGTCCTGCACTCCTCTCTAGGACATTGATGGTTGTACGGCTGTATAATGCAATTGGTCTGACAATCATATATGGATATGGTCTGAGCCATCTCAAAGAGGCGTCCGCCAGTCCTCAACTCAATGACCTAAGAGAGAATAATGGAAATAGCAAGAGAGAGGGACAGTGAGAGAGAGAGACAGAGACAAAGAGAGAGACAGACAAAGAGAGAGAGAGACAGAGAGACACAGAGAGGGAGAGAGAGACAGAGTGACAGAGCCGGAGAGACAGAGAGCGAGAGAGAGAGAGCGAGAGCGAGAGCGAGAGCGAGCGAGAGAGAGAGAGAGAGAGAGAGAGAGAGAGAGAAAGAGAGAGAGAGAGAGAGAGACACACACACAGAGACTGTGAGTGGGAGTGTGAGTGAGAGCGAAAGAGAGAGCCAGAGAGTTGGTGAGAGTGAGAGTGAGAGAGAGAGAGAGAGAGAAAGAGAGCAGTATAGAGCAGTAGAGAGGGTAACGGTTGCAGCTGTCTCCCCAGCTAATTCACTTTAGTCTCCACCAGGCCAGGCTGTTTCATTAATGGAATTATACAAAAAACAAACAAACAAATACAAACACACACATGAGAACCAATCGCAACACAATATGTGGCGGATAAGCGTGGCTTCACGTGTGTACGGTTGGTACACCACTCTGTGCCGTGCCATGAAGCAAGACCAGCGGTCATGAGAGACGTGAGGAACCCACGGCCCGTTAGTCAGGAAGTTCCGTGTATGACAACGATGGTAAGTCCCCAGCTTTAGCAGCCAATAGAAGGGGTTTCCAACTTGTGCAACAATATACCACAGAAAAATACTTCACGAAAATGGCCAACCTTTCTGTTTTGTTGGGGTAGATGGGAAAAAAAAGAACCAAAAGGAATCAGAATTTTTTTAAAACTTTCACGTTTCCTCTCTTTTGTCGCTATAAAAGCCTTACTCCCTGACGGATCACCGCCTCTTCACACCTGCGACCGGCTCCTAAAGGGCGCTTGCCTATAAAACACAACACAACAATACCGTTGGGGAATATGTCAGAGTCTCTATGTAGTGTGTCAGCCAGAGTTTGATGTGGAAACAACAAAAAAACAAAAATAAAACACTCTTAGACCTCCGGTGACATCAGGAGACGCCAACAGAGGGGGTCAGAGTTGTCAGCCCAGAGAGGCTCGGTCGGACTGTAAGGGTCCATGTTGAATAAAAGCTGTACAGGGTGAGGCTGGCACACACACATGGGACTATGTTGAAGGGTTAGGTTAATAATAGAGGTTAGGGTGACCTCCATTGCCTCTTCTCCGTTCCTTCTCGGTTCAATAGAGCGGAGAAATACAAACCCCAAAGGTCCCGTAAGGCAGAGCAACAAAATAAAAGCCCAGCACAACATACAGCTAGTCGTATACCGTAGGATCAGTCACAAGGACCCATCGCACACCAGTAAAACCAGTAACACCAGTCACATCATTCCGTCTGCAGATGGAGAGCAGCTTCGAAAGGGAGGGACAATATTTAACAGATATCACATTTTTTGTCAGGTATAGTTATTACGTTACAGCTTCATGACGACGCTCTCGTTATATTTGTTCAATATGCGATAGAAAAGGGTAAACCTACGGCTCCATTTTATAAATCGACCCTAGTGCCCTGAAGCAAGGCGTGAGTAATTACTATAAAATGCAGTGCCCAATATGCTTCACTGGATGGACTTATCCAACACACGGAGAGAATTTAGGCAAAACCTCCCTTCAAAAGGGGACACTATTTCACTTTGTGATAAAACGCTGTTTCTTAAATGCAAATAAGTGATTCATATTGCCAACCGAAATAACACTCCTTGGCATAAGTAGACAGGTGCGGTGGATTACCGCTAAATTCATCTGACATATATTGAGGTCCTTGCGCTGGTTTTTGTACAATAAACTGCTGCAAAGGCTGATAAGAACCGTCCCCACAGTAGGTAATTCAAACAGGAGTCAAAAATATATGACTTCACGGCGTATCTATTTTGTGTATGCACCGCAGATACAGAGAATAAGCCATGGCAGGGCTGTGCTGCCTCAGTGTAACCTTCTAGTTCTCATACTGAGGCGGTCTAAAATGACACAACCTTCACACCTTTAAACAATTCTGCTTGAACAACCTACCCCAACACTTGGGATACACAAAACCACCTAGTTATGATTAGTATTAAGTACTTACAGCGTTTGTTTGAAGTCGATTATAGCCTTTGGTAAACCATGAAAGGATTAAAGAAGCTTCTAATAGGAGAATATAATATCTTTGTTTATGATGTTTGACCAATGCGTTGTCTCTTTTCTAGCCTTGCATCAGATACCAGCATTACTATCAATGTACACCAATAACAGAAACCAACAAAGAAAGGCCATCAGTGTTTGTGTGTAACTTTTCAAAACACACCATCACCACATGTCACACAACATGGACACACAATCTGCTCAAGAGGTGGAATCGACACCACTTGGTAATGCGACCACACTCGTCAACGCAAGCTCATCCTCCTGACCATGAGCTCTTTCTGCCCAATGACCCGAGGACGAGGTCACATCCGTTCTGCACCTCCTCCTCTACTTTCCCTTCTCCCTGTCACAACAACAGGACCGCTACGCTGGCTTTCACCGGATGTCCACGCAAGACAATGTGCCTCAGCGATGGGCGTCTGGATCTGAGCCCAGACGTGTGTTCACAAAGACCCAGGCAGGTGGAGATGGATGAGGGTGTGTGTGTGTGTGTGTGTGTGTGCGTGCGTGCGTTCGTGTGTGCGTGCGTGTGTGCGTGCGTGTGTGCGTGTGTGCGTGCGTGCGTGCGTGCGTGCGTGCGTGTGTGTGTCTGTGTGTGAGTGTGTGTGTGTGTGTGTGAGGCTGCTGAGCGGTCCTCTTACCATAATGAGTCCGGTGGTGATGGGGTCATTGCAGCCGTGGCACAGCTCTCCAAACTTGGCCCAGTAGTCCTTTTTGCAGAAGAGCCGCCCGTCCTTCTCATAGTACCAGTGGGACAGGGAGGCACTGCACTCACAGCATCTAGCAGTAGAGGGGGAACGAACGTCAGTCAATCAGCCAATGACATGTTAAGAACTAAGGAGCAGAGTCATAGGAAAAGCAATACATTTAGTGGAGAGTATTTTTCGAGTCAATTGTTTATTTGGTCTCATTTTTATTAAATGCATGATGCCGTACATAAAGCATGTGGTGGAGGGGTTATCAGATGTTCAACTAGGATCCTATCCCTTTGCATGACACAGAGAGAGGACGATACCAACCAATAAAAACCAAAACCAGGTTAAAGAAAGGCCTCCATTGAACTGGAAGGAAAGTAGCTACACGCCGCAGTATGCAAACGGATGAGCTTGTCTCTGTAACCACAACAAACAAACAACTAAACGATATGGTTAGTGTGGGGGGCTAGTGTATCCATGTTTGTTTCCTCAATGCATATAAATGATCTGATATGACAGAGTAACAAAGTGAAGTAAACTTCACTACACCACGACAATAGGCTCAGAATATTATAGCCTGATAGCGGAGTATATGAAGAACAACAATAACATCCTCCAAAACAATATCGTCCTGAGGGGACAGGCTGGTGTGACCTTGAGTCTACCTGTAGGCATGCTTGAGCAAGTAGCCCATTCAGCGGATGCTTTGGAGAGATATCTGGAACGTTAACAAATATAATCTTTCATCTTCTTTTTGGAGGCCTTAAAAATTGACCTGTGGTTTAAATGGTGCGCATGTCATCACCACAACAGATGGTGGCAGATAAGGGCAGTGTTTTGCAGTAGGGCCAGACACTCAGCTGATGAGAGTGATGTCACACCGATAGATATCACATGCTGACACGACGGGGAGATGAGTCACTGGAAAGGATAAAGCAGAGGGAGGATGTAGGAAGAATAATGTACCCTGAAATGGTGTCGACTCGCTTGGGTTTCCATGCACCTGGGTACTACATGCATCTATGCATATCTGCGTGTGTGTGTGTGGTTGTGCATGTGAGAGCTTGTGTGTGTGTGCTCTCTACGTCTGCGCGTGTGTGAAGGCCATGACTAAAGTGAGTAGAGTGTCTGGTGCCCCCCGCCCCCCGCCTCTGGACCCCTCTTAAGTAAAAGTGGTGTCTAGACACGCTGGGCCAGCTGCTGTTCCCACCGGGGTAATACTTCCTGTCCACTGTCCAGTACGATGCACATGTAATACCACCGGCCTGCAGGGTTAAACCATCGACACAGCACTGTGATTATTCATTTAGCTTAAGCCCACCATGAAGAATGGAGCCTAACTAAATGAACATAAGGATATTTATTGATACCTGTGTCTAATTGGAAAGTTAGATTATTTATATGTATTTATTATTATTATTATTATTATTATGTATTTTACATTGTGAACTAACAGGAGTGTGGAGAAAATATGGAGCTCTACATATGAGAAATTGAGTTTAAATGAACTGCATACTGCATAGGTTGTTTCCTCGTGAATAAATTTGTTATTTTTTGTTACCAATTAAAGGTAGAGAAGGCAATAAGAGGAAACCAGCTGGAGAAAGCCCTCCCTTCAGGCCAAAACCCATGACTAGCTTGCTAGGTTAATCAATAGTTCTGCCTAGCCTTGTGGAAGACTTCTGTCATGCACAATGAGTGCATGCAGGTAGACCAGTTAGTAGGTACTAGACAGACAGGTAAGCCAGTCATTTAATTCGGGCCAAATAAAATGATTGGACAGGCACGCAACAGCAAAATATACCAGAGCATTTAATTAAATGATTGCTGTTGGGATATATAAAGAATTAAAAATATGACCAAGAAATATCTATAAATATATAAATATCTTGCCTACCCTAGCTTTAATGAAGATGTCAGTGCATGTAAAAGGTTTGTGCACATACCATTTGTACACGATGTAAAATGTAATCTATGTTCCTGTTTTCTATCATAAGCTCTGACAGGCTGCACAATACATACGTGGTAAATATACAATAGAAAGAGCGTGCGCACTTCCCTCTACCACAAAGTCAACACAATGCCTTGTGTTTCATGTTCTCCATGGTCATATCCCCTTTAGCACACACACACACACACACACACACACACACACACACACACACACACACACACACACACACACACACACACACACACACACACACACACACACACACACACACACACACACACACACACTACTGTATCGCAACCCAAAGGCAGAATATACTCAACTGCAAGGAATATTGTATAATTTAACCAATTTTGTTACGGTTTCACGCCAGCAATGGTACACGTAAGTATTTTTCTTGAGGGCAAAGATGTGTAATTCTGGTGTGGTTTATTTACGAGTGCGGCTTATATTCCACTTTACAAACATAAATTCTTCATTATGGTTGACTGAGGCTTATTTTCGTTGCAAAATATGTTTCACACATACGCACACACACACACACACATACAAACATACACGGCACACACACCCACAACAGAAACACACACACACACACACACACACACACACACACACACACACACACACACACACACACACACACACACACACACACACACACACACACACACACACACACACACACACACACACACACACACACACACACTCACGCACACACACCAACTCCAAGTAAAAACGTCACAGAAACACACCCCAGAAACCCGCATGCACGCATCCTCCAGCAACCCCGCACTCAGAGAGCCTCCTGTTACGAGGGGATGCTTCAGTATGCACGGCATGTGGAAGTGGGTCAAGGCTAAGGGAGGACAACCACAGCCAGCAAAGCCGCTGATGGACTCACACACACACACACACACACACACACACACACACACACACACACACACACACACACACACACACACACACACACACACACACACAAAGGCATCCAGCAAACCCCTGCTGGGACAAAGTCAAACCTGGGGTGGAGACATGCTGACTAGTCTTTGTGTACGTGTGTCTCTCTCTCCCTCTCTCTCTCTCCCTCTCTCTCTCTCTCTCTCTCTCTCTCTCTCTCTCAGAAACACGCACGCACATCTTCATCTGCACGTCAAAACCCGCATGCAGACCGCACACACACACACCCACACACACAGCTCCACCTGCACACACACACCCATACCCACGCGTACTCACTGTAACAACCCTTCTAGGTTCAACGACTCTACAAATCTGCCTCCTGCATCAAGGCGCCGCGTGGCAGCACATTTCTGACTACATCCAGAGAAATATGGGCTGCAGAGTAACTGCATGACATGAACCATATTATGAACTGCATTCTGTTGCTGCCGCTGCCGGGTGAATACATTAGCAACTGGCAGATCGCTTCTGGCTTAAGGATGCGTCTCTTAGGGGCGAGGCTGAGCTGCCTAGAAAGTGAGAAAGAGTGGAAAGAGGGATAAAGATGCACGATATTACACGACTCACACCACACCATAGGCTAATATCTCCTGCATTCGATGCATGCAAACACACTCTTATTCTCACAGACACTCACACACCCACACACACACTTTGGCTATGTACCACAATGAGCAGATGGAGGGGAGATTCAAAGTAATTGAAGTCAGAAATAACTTCTACTTACAGTAAATAGGGCCACAGCATATATGAAAAACACAAGTGCCATTAAAAGAGAGTGCTATAAAGATTAAATGTAAATAGGGCAACGTTGGAACAGAGCATATCGCAGTGGTGTCTGTGTGTGTGTGTGTGTGTGTGTGTGTGTGTGTGTGTGTGTGTGTGTGTGTGTGTGTGTGTGTGTGTGTGTGTTTGTTTTTTCTTACTTTGAGACTAGATATAAGCACATGCAACGCTTAACAGATGCCAGTATTTCATCACGTAGAATCTCCAACCTTTTCAACTAATCCAATACATGGAGACATTTCCTCATATTTCCTAATCCATCTGAAAAAACAATGCAACAAGGGAGTGAGCCATTGGTCATTCCCATGTCGGCGGTGGCCGAGGGAAAACGAGGTGGAGAGGAGGTAGGGAAAGCAGGATGCTCATAGTTTAACAACTTCCGAAAGACAACAAAAGTGAGCGAGGTGAGGAGATGGGGGACAGGCGCGACGAGGACCAGCTGCCCTCCCTCAGGGCCAGGAAGACACCGGGGAGAGCAATGATCGTAAAAAGGTGCTGGTACTGCTGGTGGAGTGTGTGTGTGTGTGTCTGTGTGAGCATGTGCGTGTGTGTTTAAAGTAAAGTGCGTCTACTCCATGATCCCCATTTCCTGGCTATACCAGAGAACCTTACCGTGATGAGGGCTATTTGCAAGTGGCAATCTGACCAATAGGGAGAACTATATTAACAAACATATGCTGTGTTTTTGTGCGTCTTTGTGTGTGTGTGTGCATATAGTTGTGTGTGTGTGTATGGGTGTGAGAGAGAGAAAGGCTGTGGTTTGAGAGAATAGAAGTAAAGAGACTCCATTGGGTTTTACATGTATTTTGTACAAGCCAAATGCTTAATTTTTTATAATACAAGATTTATAATTATAATATCACATACGTGAAACATGGCTTTACACAGCGACAGGCCTTTCAATATTTGATACCACGTTCTTAAAATATAAACGTCCAACTACAATGGGACCTAATTTATAAGGATCAGTCATCTATAACATAGAAGAAGATGGTGTGTGAATGTGTGCGCGGGGATCGGTCTGTGTGCACGTGCATATGCATGTGTGCATGTGTGTGTGTGCACATGCACAGGTTGGTGTATGACGTGTGTGCGGGGAGTGCTGTGTGTCCGGAGAGGCTCTCGTCCCCCCGCTCACCTCCGTCACAGACGACCGGGCCGATGAGAGAGTTAGGATGAGCTGAGAGGCACTAGCCTCCACACGGTCAGGCCTTTGACCAGACCGGCCATCTAACACTCAGGGGTTACTGAGAACCCACTGGTGCTGTAAAGTGATTGAACAAGTGTCATCAAATTAGGCCAAGTGTTTAGAAAGAAACACATATGTATGCACATGTGACACATTATTCATTTTACCTTCAGTTAATGTCTTTAAACCGAAAGAGAAATCTATGTTTCTCTTTTGGTCCAGAGGGAGAAAGAGAGGGAGAGAGGTCCAGAGAGAGAGAGGTTCAGAGAGGGAGAGGTTCAGAGGTCCAGAAGGAGAGAGAGAGAGAGAGGCAGAGAGAGAGAGAGAGAGAGAGAGAGAGAGAGAGAGAGAGAGAGAGAGAGAGAGAGAGAGAGAGAGAGAGAGAGAGAGAGAGGCTGAGAGAGAGAGGCAGAGAGAGAGAGGCAGAGAGAGAGAGAGAGAGGCAGAGAGAGAGAGGCAGAGAGAGAGAGAGAGAGGCAGAGAGAGAGAGAGAGAGAGAGAGAGAGAGAGAGAGAGAGAGAGAGAGAGAGAGAGAGAGAGAGAGAGAGAGAGAGAGAGAGAGAGAGAGAGAGAGATCCAGAGAGAGAGAGAGAGAGAGAGAGAGAGAGTGGTCCAGAGAGAGTGAGAGTGAGAGAGACAGTGGGGGTTGTTTGCACACACAGATGAAATCAGAGGGCAGGAAATGGAAGCATGTGTCTGAGGGAATACCCCCTCCTTCCCTTGCTGTGCTTCCCAGTGGGAACCAGTCCCTCCAGTGGAAACATACACACAGGGATAACCTCTTCACAGCTCCTCTCTGCACCTCCATGAGCAGTATTCTGCTCCACAGGGCATCACAGGGTGTGTGTGAACATGGGTGTTTGCGAGGCTAATAGACAACAACCAGATATTGGGGTTCACTTTCTTTCTCAAAAATCCCCACAGGCGAATTAACGAATAACAGAAAAAACAAATTACCTGCATTCATGCATCTGGCAACTCACACACACACACACACACACACACACACACACACACACACACACACACACACACACACACACACACACACACACACGCCGATGGCAACACAGTGATCACACAGTGATCACATGTTCCATCATCCCCCCCCCAACCCCTCCCCCTTCCACAATCCCTGGAATTCCAAGGCTATGATGTCACCCTTATCACAAAGAAAAATCATTACCTCATTTACGCCTCCCTTAAGCCCCGCCCCATCTGGGTGGAGGCTTAAACCAGGAAGGCCCACAGCCAATGGGGTTGCCAGCTCACCCGTGTCTTCCCCCCATTGCCCAGACAAGCACAATACCGGCTTTAACCCTTCAGGTGCTGGGCTGGGGTTCTGCACACCTTGCAGATCTTAGTCCTTTTTCTCTTTCTTCTCATTCTTTTATGTTTTTTTAATAATTTCTTTCTCAGGTTCCAGGTCTACGATGAATAGCAACATGGCAGCGCTGATGAGACTGGCGAGTAAAAAGTGTGAATGCCTGCAGTTTGTATTGTCCCGGCTAAGCTCCCCCGCCTCAATAGCGTTTCAGGTCTCTATGGGGCCAGACATAGACAGAGAGCCAGACAACCAGAGATTCTCGCATATTCTACACACATTACAGGCCATGATGAGATGATTACGGTTCAACAATGATCTGTGCAGAAATAGGATTTCACTTTTGGCTTGGCAACATGGCTTCACTTTAGCAAATACACTAACATTTTTAAAATCGGGAGTGAAAAATTGAATTGAATGAGTGATGACACCCCGTTTTGTTCTTGTTTTTGCATTCATTTCATTTCAATTAGTAAAAAAAATCTATATATCTTTTAGCTTGTGTCTGTTTCTGTTCTTGTATTCTATGTATCTTTGCAACTTGCTTGAAAAATAAAGAGTCAAAAAATAAATTGACATGTCTTTGAATGACCTCAGCACCAAATGAATCATTTGTCATAATGGGTATAGTTGTGTGTAGAAAGAATGGCAAATAAATTGGCCCTGAATCAGCCTTGCATATTTTCCCAACCCAAGGGTGAATGATGAAGGTCAAAATGACAGATAAAACAGACAATGAGATAATTAATTACGGAATAAAGCCCTTCTGCTGCCAACCTGGGGCTGGAGAACTGTGGGTGGGGAACAAAAGTGTGATTAAAGTGTCGCCTTTTCCTGTGCTTTCACTGAAACTCATACTGTTATCAGCTCATGTTCCCGGTTGAGAGACAGGGCGCGCTTCTAAAAATACTCAAATTCTAAACAGACAACATTGCTTCTGGTTTTTAATGGTTGGCACTGTGGTTCTTCATAGATCTGTGTGCATACTTCCGTTTGTCTGAACAACCACAATAGGGCCAGGCTAGGAAGCATTGAAAAATATCGAAAAAAATACTTTGTATTTGACTGCGAAATTGTATAAAAGCTGGCAGAATCAGCATCAAGGTAAATTGACAGGGGGATGGAACAACAATGTGATCATGTTAAAATGATCCCTTGTACAATCTGCATTTTCCAAGGCATTCAAGGTGATTTTTACTCTTGAGTCATTGCTGCTATTGTATCCAACATTTTAGCATTGGGATTTTTTTTTTCATGTCATTAAGGAGCAAGTGGGAGTCAGGCACCTGGATAAGGAAAGAAAGCCGACCGGGGAGCTTGAAGCCAGCTCCCTTCAGCTGGGAGCCAACACCATAACCACTTCAGCATTTTGCCCATGCAGACTGTGGGTCAAGTAGTACTGAACTCAGGCACTGGTCTATCGAACCGTCTCCAGTAATATGGGGACTACTTAACCCTCAGTTTATCCTCATGAGGGGACAGCAACATAAATACTGAAGAGCCAATGATGTGATTCCCACGCTGCAAGGATGTGTTTGTGTAGCAGCGTTGCATTGGCATGTTTGAGGTCAACTGAATCCCCAAGAGGTAAGGGTCAATATCGCTAACACTAGATTTTATGCTTATTAATTTATGTTATCATAACGATACATAACGCAAATTGCTATATATTGGAATGCACTCCAATATATAGTGGACTCTCAGTGCGTGGGGTCACCAAAGTGGTAAACCAGCATATGTTGACTTCATGGGCTTAACTGGTTCCCAGACAAATGCACTCCCGAGCTGTGCCAGAGTTTTCCACCATCACAAACAACAACAAAAGCCCTTGATTCTCCCACAATAGCTCTGAACACTGTTTATACGCAGCTGAACTTTGGTCAAACAAAATGATGTGAAGTGAAAGTGAGAACTTTGTGTACTTTGCTCTAAAATTGCCCTCACTACATTCCAAGTAGGAAAGTGTTTTTTTTAGTTGATGAATTTTCATTAGTTACATTTAAATTAAGGCCAATTAGCAGACGCTTTTATCCCAAGCGACTTATAATAAGTGCATTTGTCATAACGAGTGAAACAATATATCGATGTCGGTACAGTAAAGAAGATGTTCATAGAACCAAGTGCAAGTACAAACAATCGCTAGGCTAACCCCATTCCCCGTATACAGCAGTGATAGCTGTAACTGCAGATGCTACACAATTAAGTACTATCAATAAGTACAATGTACATTAAGTGTGTACAATTAGTGCGTACATTAATTACCAGGACGTACAACATACAATGATGGGCAGAAGGGACTGGATGGCTATGCAGAGGCTAGGTGAACTCTCAACAGGTGAGTTAGTTTAGCTATTTACTGGGCAAGAAGAGAGAACAGGCATTGCTGCTTCACAATCAGACAAACATCCATCAAAACTTGTAAAACAAGATCAGTAAAATAGAAGTAGATAGTGCACAAAGAGTTGCTCTTCCTTAATTGATGAGTTCAAAAGTTGTGTGCATCCGCGGAAAGGCAAGCAGACCTCAACGCCTGTCGCGACAAAGTCAAAACCACCGAAACCAGCAGCGTGACATCCAAACAAAGATACATTCAGCAAGGGTTTGTCTTTCAAAGTTTCACTCATAAAACCTAAATCTCAAACACATACAATAGTTCATTGGTTTCAACAATGACTGCTTCATCAACCATCAGCCACCAGTTGCGTCCCCTGCTTTCAGCCCTGATGAATGACAGCTTAAACCTTGACCCCCCCACTGGTCAGTTTACCTTTTGCGTCCGCTCCGGTGCTTGTACGGCTGCTCCCCGAGTAGTCTCTGGGCGACAGCCTTACTGTGGCCGTCAGCTGGCAGACTCATCTTGGTGGCAGTGATGGTAACAGTGCAGCTCACACATGAATCTCCATCCAGCACTGCTGTCACTACCACGAATGCTCTCTCTTCCCCTCTCTCTCTCTCTCTCTCTCTCTCTCTCTCTCTCTCTCTCTCTCTCTCTCTGACTCTCTCTCTCTCTCTCTCTCTCTCTCTCTTCCCCTCTCTCTCTCTCTCTCTCTCTCTCTGACTCTCTCGCTCTAGTCCCACCCCTCTTTCTACCAGTGTTTTGGTTGCAGAGCGTGGATCCCTCCCCTTTCTGTCAACTGTTTCCTGCCATCTCCCCCTCCCCACCGGGGGAGGAGACATGACCCTGTGACATCGCAGGCACATCCTTTTCCCATACAGGCTCATGCTGTCATGCTTTGGCCTGCCTCTCCAACTGCTCAGTGCCTCCCCATGCCCTGTTCCATGCAATGTCCACTCTCTGAGGGAAGCTTTCAATTTGTTTCATAAATAAGAAAACCTCTCTTCTAACACTCAAGACATGCTCATAGTAACCATTGAATAATATTTGAATGTGGAACACTGAAAACAGCGTTAAATACCGTATCAAACATAGTAAGTGCCAGCTGATTATAATAACTGTTTGTTATCAGAGATTGCGAGCCTTAAACCCCATTTCCTTTAGTGCCTATACAAATGTATGTTTGGTTAAGATTACTTCGATTTCCAGGCTTCTACAATAAGGTCTGTCCCTAAACATGATCAGGCTTACTAAACACCCGCGGTATTCAACTGAACAGCCATCTGGTTGTGTGTTGAGAATAGGACTCTATTCAAGACCATTCAATGTGGTGAAGCATGTTGGCATGCAGCCTCTGTTACTAGGCAGAGCATTCAGCCGCAGATCCGCTGAATCACCAGGGCTCCTCGGTGAGTCTGCCTCAACACTGAACACGGCACAAGGCGCTGAACTTCACTTGCTTGCAGCTGTTTGAGATATGATGCAGTAAGAGGATGAACACAAAAACTAAAAAAACAATGCATTATCTTTTTGTAGCTAACCCTACAAAAATGAAGAACTACAACGGTGAACTAGAAAGACAGAAGTGATGTTTCCGTGACACTTGGCAGCCCTCCCTGCAGATATGAGTGGGGGAGTATCAGAGAGAGAGACAGACACAACGGTATCAGATATAACGCGTCTGTTTCACACAGAGGCAGTGGGGGGGAAACAGAAAACGTCTTTGTGATGACAGTATCCATCTTAATGCAGGTGAAGATAATGGACGACACAATAACAATTACCAACCGTTGGTGTTATGGAAAAGCATAGAGGAACAATCTTCATGACCTCTAGTCGATGCATTATAAATATAAATGATGGATAAACATTTCTGCAAGTGCTTACCAAAGTGCAGACACAACCACACAGGAGTGCTGGTCTTCCGGGGGGGGGGGAATCCGGGAGTCACGTGGACATATCGAGAGCAGGGGTCAACTAGGACTGCAAAGCGAATGCAGGGTCGGACAGAGGGGGATATGTGGAACCATTTTACAGTGGTAGCTACAACTTTAGTCGTTTTCTGTATATTGTTAATAACTGGTTAATGATCAGTTTAAATAAAAATAAATATTTTAAAGTTATGTAGTCAAGTTAAAATATGACTACATACATAAAGTACGGCTACAATATGCATTATGTGCAGCGTAAACTGCAGGGAGTGAATAAAACATACATTTCTTCAGAACAAACTGACAAGTCAGTAGAACATTGTGTGTTTGTGTGGCAGGTGTTTTCTTTTGCCTTTAAAGTCAAAACATCAACAGTTGTTGTTTTTGTGATGAAAGAATGTGCATAAACTGCCATGTTTCGGAGAGGTGATTGATGACACAATACAAATATGATACAGTATTATCTTCAATCTTTCCGGCCTCACAGAGTCAGGGTTTTTCCATCAGGTAATTCTCCAACAAGCACAATATCCTACATCCATATAGTGAATTAAACCAGGCACATTGTCTTCTGAGAAGTGAACTCTACTCCATCTGGAAAATGTATGCAATAAACGTCCGTATGGCCTTAATAATATTCCTCATCCGTATTCCACATTAACACCGATACATGCATGTCTAGCTTATCCATGTCTACTCTGTGCATGCATCCATCAGACCTTGCATGCTGCTCTGTGATTGAGATCGGTGTTAAGCATTTGAAATGCATGGTCTGGCCCCAGCAGCGCACAGCTTGGCTGCGGAAAAGCACCAAACTGTTCAGCTCCTCCTCGCTGGAGGAAGCAAGCAGAAAGGGGGGCGGCAGATAGGCAGAGGCAGAGGTACTGAGATCGAGAGAGAGCGACCACATCCATTTCCCACAAAGCCTCCAGCATGCTGATGCAGTGGAGGCCCTGCAGACACAGAGAGCTCTATTCCCTGTCCCGCGGGACCTCCGACAGCACCAGTCCCATTATCCCACTTGTACTTTCCCTACCGTCTACCATCTTATTTTGACATGGTTTTCACGCTGGTAAAAGAGCGCTCAGGTCTATTTCTGGATCCTTTTTGTTCCCCAGGTACCTGCTGTGTTTTTTACATTGAGTTCAGGGTACTGTTCCCAGTAGTCGGTGGAGGTGTGGAGGTGAGGGAACATATGAACACTTTCACACAGCCTCAGGTGGATCATAAAGATGACTGTTTTCTCTCTCCTTCTTGGTACGGCAGGCTCCTTCGACTACGGTGTAAACGATCACCGGGGCCGTAACTGATACTCGGTTCACTTAAAGCTCACCTTAACAACCGAATACGTTGTCGTGATCCGCAGCAATCACAAAGTGTCAATCACAACATCCTCGGGCCCAGGTTTGAATCAGCCTGGAGCACGGATAACCCAAAGGCATTAATGAAACGTCATCTTGAGACGTGCATGCAATACAAATGTACGCACCCAGGCACACAGCCACAAACACACTCACACTCATAACAACCACGTCTGCAGCGTGGAACAGCCAGATGTGGTTTGATCCCGACCATCTGTGCCCGATACATCCTACCCTCCAAGAAACAAAGCCTTCTCGCCTTCCTCCCTCCATAATCCAATCCACCAAAACACGGATCAAGTAGCGCGATGTAACGGGAGATCTTTTTCCGATTGCTATACGCACGGCGAGTAAAATAAAAGGTGAGAGGATGTTGTGTGTTTTGCGTCGTGTGTGTGTGTGTGTGTGTGTGTGTGTGTGTGTGTGTGTGTGTGTGTGTGTGTGTGTGTGTGTGTGTGTGTGTGTGTGTGTGTGTGTGTGTGTGTGTGTGTGCATGTGTGCGTGTGTGTGTGAGGCCTGGTAATGTAGAGAAGCACTGATGGATTTGTGGAAATCCTATTAAGTATTGAACAGGGCCAAATTGGAGGACTCACATAAGGGGTCGAGCTTTTGTTCACACACATGACAAACATGGGGAACATTTCCACAGCGCTTGTGTCTTAAGCTGTAAGGTGTGTGTGCTTGTGTGTTTGCGTGTTTGTGTGTGTATGAAGTTGGCAGGAAAGAAAAGGGGGGGGGGGGGGGGGTCATATAGCCTCCTCAGATTTCTTATTGAAAGGATTCGGCCAGTTGGAATCACTAACGGTCCAGACGGAGCACTCGGCCGGGGATCCGCTGTGCGCTGCCTACCTTTCAGCCTCTGAAGTCCTGCAGAATCAGAATGCCATCTTGTTTTTGAATCGAGGGGATGCATGCCCACAGCATGTGACCGTAGGCTGCAGGGAACACGCTGTATTCCCCACAGCAGACGGCCGTCTGATGAGGAACACACTCATGCCTCTCCGTTCCCTGGACGAAGCGTGCCTCTTTATTTGTTGAATATACAAAACACGATCCATACTGAGCCACAGAGTTGTTCGTTTGTATTCGATTTTGACGTACAAAGCAATAAAAAGGATGGAAATAGTCTTCAAGAAAACAAACAAACACAAACGGAAGAAATATGAATCTCCTACCTGTTTTAAAGACATAATGTTTACCTGAAAGTTAAACATAGCACGGGAAGAACTGGAGCGAACCGATGGGGCAGGGCTATTGCATAACATGTCCACCACCAACAATGGAACAACATCAATAACTATGTGCTATAAATAAGATCCAGAACTCACTGCTGTGAACAGATACTCAGACTGACCCATTTTCACAGTCGCTGGCTTATCAGCAAAACCTAAGGATTATTTTGGATTAATTGTACTTTGTTGATGAATTAATGGCAAGCTGGGAAGCTGTAATCCATCTCAAACTACTCAACTATAGATTCACAAAATAATCAAACCAATCTAGGTAATTGTCAAGTCAGAATAACTCATTAGAACATGTCCCGTAACGATTGCTTTTTAAATATGTTCACATTTATTTGTTTGGGTAATTCTGAATATGAATAACACATTCAATGTGAGCGTATGACATTTTTTTAATTTCCATTGATTTTGTAGAAGAAATTCCAACTTGTACTACTAAGCAGAAACTTAAATTGCATTATTGAGTCCTAAAGTCCTCCTATCCATAATGTACATCAGCCATTCATCATGCATCATTGTGGATCAATGTATACAGTCCAGATGCACCATAGAGCAAGTGGGAGAGAGCCTTTAACCTAACGCATAGAGAATGACCCTATTCACCCTGCTTTCATTTCTGAGCAAGAGCAAGAGATCTTAAGGATGGGTAGAAGTGTTTAATAACACATGTTTTATAATAACTCTGTAAAGACAAGAGCTGTGAAACGGATCCTCACACACACACCTACAGACACACACGAGGCCGCCATTTTAATGATCTTTCCAGGGGTATTCAAACATATAGTGTAACATTATGGGAAACCAAAGTGAGTTTAACACTGAAAACCTTTCAAGATGCGATGAACTGTAGACGCAACAAGGTGTGCGATCCACTCCATTGTTCCCTATGGGGAAAGCGGCGCTGCGTTTCGGGGAGGGGAGGGGCCGTGAGCCTGACCTGGCCACAGTTACCGTGCAGGGGACTCGCTTCAAAGTTTGAATTATTTAAACTTTGACCTGGCGCACTGCCGGACGAGTGATCCAATCAATAGATTTGCAGTACAGTCCAAAAAGAAAGATTGTTTGAAGACGTGTCTCATTTTGTGTGTGTTTAAAAACACTGTATCCAAGCCTGTGTACGTCTGGCCCTTGTTTCCTGTGATACCTTAAGGTCCGTACCACCATGAGAGCATTTAGAGTATGAAGAAAACAATGTTATTGAGGACCACACCGATGCCATTTGGCTCCTGTTTCTTTCATGGAACCAGATACTGTACTGTACAAAGATGGCCACCTATTAATGTGAATTAAGCTTGTTTACCCAGGACACATGCTCTTGTTCGCTGTACCACGATCCAGGGATGGGAGTGGCTCAACACTCGATTGGAATATAATGGATGTCAAAGGAACGCTTACTGCCCAATTCTAAATGAGCCTGAACCGCGAGAAGGGGTCAATTGGACAAAAGTCATGGCTGATATACATCTTGACATAGACAATGTCAACAATTACCTGGGGTCTAAACAAACAGACCACATCCTTTACGATCCCAAAGAAAAGTATTTAGGCTTCTATTTCAGAATGCAGCATGGGCTTCTCTTTTGACGATGCTGCATATTGAGAGGACTCAAGAGAGCGGTAGTACTGTAAAACACTAAATGAGTGCAATCCCACTGTAACCATGGCTACTTAAAACATTGTTATGCATGAGAAACGCTGTGGTCCTTCTCAAACACAACAATGTCTCCCCCTATTCACTATTCCTGAGTATCATGTCCATGAACTGTCGGGGAACCGAGCCCCAACAGCACCCCCCTCCTGTTCCTGTGACCTCGTTTCCACTTGGACCGAGGCACAACAACAGCCCTTATCGTATCGTCACGCGGCTATGCGCACCTCTTTATCACACTGACACTTAAAAGCGCTGAGCAAACACAATGACTCAGGGGGACACGGCGAAACACGGCAATTAACCGAAAGCTCTCTCCACCAACAAAAAGTAAAAATGATTGCGCCACATGTGAAAAGGTGAAGGTTATTACTGTGGTTCACTTTCCAATGATGATCTATGACAATGAGGGACGAGCTCGCACTGTTTTGGCCACACAATCGCAATTTCAGGCTTCTGCTCCAAGATTTTGCATCTTAAATTTGTCATCATTCTGGATGAATTTATCACTCTGGCATTTGACAAGAGCCGTATCCCCTGCCTCGTATACACTTAAGTGAGAGAGAGAGAGAGAGAGAGAGAGAGAGAGAGAGAGAGAGAGAGAGAGAGAGAGAGAGAGAGAGAGCAGCTTCCATGGCCACTGCGTTAAAAGGCTTTAGAGCTTCAAAGTAGGTGCGGTTCATGTTTATTCATGAGGATTATGGATTATTTTGCCTTTTTGACACTAACCTGAAGCAGACGGTGTGCCAGTCAGCGTTCAGCGCCTGGAGGTACTGCTCGTCGTAGATCCTCTGTCTGCATCCTGCACAAACGGGCAAGCGACCGCCAGCTGCGAGACACAGAGACACACGAGTCAATATGCCTCCAGTCAGGGGCTACATGGAGATCATGTCAAAAAGTACACCCTTTTTGTATTCAATTTGCATAGTACATGCAAATCCCCGTTTAGAAAACAAGCGACAAGTCATGATGTCTATCAATCTGAAAACTGTCCTTTTTATGCAAATAAAGCCCAACAAGCGTTAAGGGATGAGGCCGACGAGCCCGGACACCAGATTCAATCCTCCTCCTTTCATGGTGATTGGTTGACGTCCCCCATCTCACATACACACACAGCAGATTAAAAGAAGGATTTAGGTTTCAAAATGAAAAATTTCACCTTTCTCTAATCCCATACGATTATCAATCATCGGCTGTGTACATCCAGTATCCATGGCAGCGCGACCATAATGGTTTACCTGGATCGACCTGTCTCAGACTTAGTGACCTGCTGTACTCTTTGACGGCTGTAGCTCCATGCTCTGTCTAATGTTATCGCTTGCAGGGCTACAGATATACATCGTTGACCAAGTGCATTAGGGGAAACTAGACTGCTAAAAATAGAAGCAGAAAAAAATCCCTCATTCAGGCACACGCCGCATTCTTGATGGAGCTAAACGGTCCTTATCGGTGATGAGGAGCTTAACTGTATCAAAGCTTCTGAAGCAGACAGCCTGGCAGGAGAACCGTTGTCTGTGGATTTTGTGTGACTGCATTTCAAATATGAGGACAAATATTACTACAAACATTGCTACAAGAAATAGCAGCCATTACGCTAGAATCACACAGCATAGAATGTACCAAACATTTACATATTCTGAGTAACCACATTTGTGTTTCAATGTCCATTCATACCCATTTATCATTTTATTCTGTTCATCTTAGTCTGTAAAGAAGGTATGTTCACAAAATGTATACCTTCCTAATGTCCACTTTTAGTATTTTATTTCTCTCTACCCCACAGAGTAACTTTGTAGTGAATTCTATCCCAAAGGGCCACGAATCATCAAAGTATAATGACAGAAATTAAGATTGAGTTGAGTGTAACGATTATTACAGTACGTATGTTATCGTAGATATGCTCAACACCACATTTGATCAAGGCAGTCATTTAATTCTAGACTTTTTTTCTTCTTCAAATTGGTGTGGTGTTTATATCAGAGTGCTGGTAGTCAGCATGAAGGAGGGTGGTGGGGGGGACCTTCTGTACTTCACTCTGCTGCCAAGGCGATGCTAGACCCTGTGACTTTTAGGCAGTAGATGGATGTGCTCTATGGCTTATTTCCCAAATGCTTCACTGAGCGCTCCTGCCACAGAGGCTTATTGATTACAGTGGCTTGAAGCAGGTCTTTTAGTGCTGATGCCTCGACTTTCTTTTCGCCCACCAACCCTTTTCTTGGCTCTTTTATCAACTTTTAGGTTCATTTAGATTTATCAACAGAGCATTGGACCAAGCTCTTCTACATACTGACCCTTATGCCTTGGTAACTAACTGAACACACGTACGTTATCCCTTGACAACTCTACACTGGATACGAATAAATAATCAATTTGTGGATATTCTAGTAGAACTTCATTAATTGGGCATTAGCCTAATATGATTGTGTACAATACATCTGTCAATGATCTTGCTGTAGGCTAAATGTTAATGGTGTAGTAGGCATTATTTTTGTAAGTTAGGTGGAGCTCAGCAGCCGACAGGGGCGGATAGATGTCCCCGCCGTTAGAGATTGCTGCACAATTTCCGCCCCTTCCCAATCATTGTAGGTTTTGATTTTGCAGTGAAAAATGTGTAGACTACCAGTTACCACGGATGAGTTTAAAACAGGTCCATTAACAGCACTTTTGTAATCAGACAAAATCGAGTGACATAGACAAATACAGGACCTGAATTCCCATCATAACGGTTTCATCAACGCGGGGAGCGCAGCAACAGTTGCGGGACAAGCCCTTGCAGTCAAATTAATAATAAATGGTATACGTTTAATTTTTCTATGTCAAGAATTCTGTCTAATTCAAAAAGCTCAACGCGTGACATTCATTCGCGTTAGTGCCAAATGATCGCATCGCATCTTCCACCCTGCTGCACGCCTGGCACAAGTCAGGTTTACCTTCCTCCTCTCCCATGCGTTCGTCCTTCCAGGTACAGCAAAGCAGCATCAACCTCATCCACTCTCCGACCAGGAGCTCTACGCAAGAGCCAGCCGCTTCGGATGTACAGATGACCGGTCAGCGAGCACTGCCCTGCGGTCGTGAGGACTGGTTGCGACACCAGAAGGCAACATACACAACCCCCCTATAGACGCTCCGGCAGCGCAGCTCAGCTCTACCAGGGAACTTATGTATGCGGCGCTTCATTCGAAAAGGATGGGCCAATGGAGCGCTGCTAGTGGCCAGAGGCCCCACGGGTTGGCCAACCAGCGACGATACCAGGAACATGGAAGGGACAACGGACCGCTGCTACTGGTCAGGGGGGTGGGCCAACCAGTTTATTTTGCATAAGCACATTGAAGTGAAGTCCGTGTACGCGCTGAATGGTTTAGCGAGGGCATGAGATACACTTAACCCCGGGTTCAGCCCCCCTTTTATATGTGGCCTACTTTAATTTATCTATCTTTAAATATCCAACGACGGACTGTATAACCCACAATTGGGCCGTTAACACAAACACGTTATGTAGTCCTAGAATATTCGGACAGAGAAAAAATAAATATTTAAAAATATCGATTTATATATTTGGATTATCTCCAGAGGCCCATCATCACATCCCGACCTCCCTATCAATAAGACACAAAACAGTGATGGATTGATTTTTTAAACACATTTTATTTTGTTATCTTATGAAGCAAATAAAATGCCAGGATGTCTGGCGCATGTCATAGTGTGTCGTAGAAATACAAAAAAGTGCAAAATCCCCATGGTTCTCCTTTTAATTTCTTTTTTTAAATTAAGATGAACATAGTATCTCACGGCACAGAAGACAAGGTTGGACCTAGCAAGGCTCAAATATAGTTCTTACAGAAGCACGAAATACAACCAAGTGCGCTTAAGTCAAACTGGTATAAAATACAGTACACACATATATAAAGAGGGTCTATTATTAGTTGAGCTGATCACGCGTGAGACTTCCTTTAATGTAACTCAAGTCGGTAAAGTCCCACTTAGACAGGGCATAAACACATAGGTAGTCTCCATCTTTAAAAAAAGCTCTTAGTCAGTATAATTCTCAACATTGAATAAATGCTGAAGCAAAGTTTAAAACATATTTTCTCACTTCTTGTTCAGACATACCTGCTAATGACAAAATGATGAGGAAAATAAGGTTGGGTGAAAACAGAATCTTGAATAATGACAAGTTGCCTAAATGTAAATACAGAAAGCCTTAATTAGTGAGACTACACTCAATTAATAAGTCATTGTCCTGCAACAATGTACATACCAGAGCAGTATCCTAACGTTTTTTTTTTAAGGACATGAAACACCTTCTGGTATACAATAATCCTGAGCACAAAACGGTCCTTCATTCATTTACACTTTTGGTCATGATAGAAATAAGGTGACATCAGGGCTGCTTAACTGCATAGAATGACCATTGTTGAGGAGAGCAGGTCATAACAACCTGGCAAACTGGCTGCTCTTTACAGTCACAAGCTTAACATGAACAGAGAACATGCACCATGAAGAAGTATGCGTCAGCACCAGGGACATGCCTTCTACCTCTCACCTCCACCTCCATAGGATATGCAGGGTGGTGGTTTGAGAACCCTAACACATCCAAGGATGGAGGACCAAATGCCTACAGTGTGCACAGTCGATTACAAGATGGTATTGTACGGTTGTGTTAGCACGCACGTGTCAATCCCTTTGTCCTCTACACAAGTGATCTTTCACCAGGCTAGGTTGAAGGGGCATAAACACAGACCCCTGCAAAAAACACTGTTTCTCTTGAATTTAAAATATTTAACTATTTCTATATTCTAGTTTTTATTTATTTTATTGGACTTTTTTATTTTATTTGAGGGCCACCAGTTTCTCATTTTGAGAAACTGGCATGTTGTCCATTACACAAATACTAGTTAACCTAGTAGCAATGAGGGCAGGTTGTCTGTTCAATAACACTTTCTTCATCTGACCCTATAAGCGGTACAACAAACAAAACAAAAGAAATGTCATGTCATCATATGATAAACGGACATGTTATCATATCATTCATCAGTTCAACTAGCTTCATCAAAGATAAGTTTTACAAAATTCTGAGTCGGTGGGTCTGTAGGACAAAGTAAGTATCAACCATCCCTACATGCTCTCTAATCGGGGGATGTGTTTGCATACAAAATGTACATTCGACATCATGCAGTAGCACCATGGTTTCTTGAGGTCACAGCGTAGCCCAGAGATCCGTTACTTCCTCCTGCCACAAAACTTCCCCTGGCAACCTGTGATACAATTCACAAAAATAGCATCCAGAGTTAACTCTTTATCAAACAGCATCTTGCACGCAATATATAAAAAGGGTGTTAATGTTTAACAGTAAAATCCATTTCAGACCATCGACAGGCTTCTCTTATCAGTAACATGCTGTTCATTGTATTACTATCAATTATTAACCTATGATGATTGGCATCCTTTAAAACAGTTGTCTTCCACTAAGCATGAAGGTAACAGATATTCACAGTAACATTAAGGAGACGCTACACACCCCGGTAGGCTCCTCCTCCTGCACCCCCAAGGAATCCCCCCAACGCTCCATACTTTGCTGCTTTGGCTGCAAAACAAGGAGATAAAGGTGAGGGACATTTTAAGACAGAAGGCACCGCGGATCCTATCCGGTTCTAATTCTGCTATGCTGCCAGGCTAGGTCTGTATCTGGGGATGTGGTGTCCAACCAGCACTGCGGCCCTGCCAGCCAAGACAAGGGCAATTACATGCCCAAGAGAGGCAGCCAATTGATATTCAGGAGCTTCTTCTAGCAACAGGCTTGTAGACAGGCTTGAAATCAATGATGTTAATAAGCAAGAGTCTCCTATTATGGATTGATGAAGGTTAGCTAAGGAAGAAAATGGTCCTTAACAAGCAGCAACCGGGTTGTAGAAGCAGCGGAGGATCACAAGTGTGTTAAACATGCACCCTTTTTTAAATAGATTTAAATTAGGGAACGCATAATTGGTCTTGTGAGTCCCATTAGTGTGATGAAGAGACCTCACACTAGTCTGATGAAGAGACTATGATGCATTTAGAGGGCAGCCCCAAAGATCACCAAATAAGATTTGATATGGAGCCAGTTAGCGTCTCAAAAAACAGTAACAGTTTGCTACTTGAAATAATCCCCTGTGGGTAATCTCTGGGGATGTTCAGGACAATACAGATTATGAGGGCCTGAGGTCACTGGATGGACTGAGAGACATGCCATGACAAGCCCACCCTGGAGCATCCCTGCAGCATCCAAATAGTATACTAGTATATACTAACAACAACATGATAGAAGAACAGGGAGATACTGGTGTCTGGTACCTTGTTGAGGAGTCAGTGGGGCAGGGACATATCCACCTAAAACACAAACAGAAAACAATATTTACATTTACAAAACAGTTAAAATACTTAAATGGGACACTTTCTCCCTGTGCAGGATGGTTAAGAAAAACGACCACGACGTGAAAGCACTTTACTTTATTTTTTTAGCCCACATTATATAATGTATTTTATTCTGCAAAGGTCATCTTTCTTGTATATACTGTGCATTAAAACATTGTACTGTTAAACTGTAATATTTTGTTCTTGAAGAGGATTGGATGCACGAGTCTGTCTCTAATGCAGTCGATAGAGAGGTGGGAGAAGACCAGAGTGACTTGGAAGAATATGCTAACTACATGCGGCCAATGACAAAACACGTGATCGCTACCGAGGTCTCTCACCGGCACTACCCACGGCATCCTGTATTATTGAATTCCTTTCCTCCGATGAATCTATATCTACCAGTCAGTCCAGACATTTCCATGTCCTCCAATGATACAGTGGAGTAACTACCTGTGGCCGGGGGACCTTAGGACTACGTTGAGAGTCCAACCCCGACAATACAACCCACACCTTCTGCCCTATATCCCTTTCATTCTCCTTCGCCTCTCTGAGGTAAATGACTCAGTGACACCCCCCCGGTTCTGGCCGGTGATTTATGACACAGCAGGTAGCCCTGTGGGGTGACCAAACATGTGATGTTCCACCTGGGACCTGACGCAGTACCACACACGCACGCACGCACGCACGCACGCACGCACGCACGCACGCACGCACGCACGCACGCACGCACGCACGCACGCACGCACGCACGCACGCACGCACGCACGCACGTACACACACACACACACACACACAGACACACACACACACAGACACACATTACCTCCAGCCTGCTGTGGGTATCCACCACCGTAACCTGGAGCAACAGCACCTGTAAAGTGGACAAATAACTCAGTTGTCCATTTATGGACAACTCCATTTATGGAGTAATACATGCACTGTAACATCTACAGTATAGCACAAGCGCTATGAACATTCAAAAAGTTTGGATAATAGGATAGGAGAGACTTCATAAGTCAGGCAATGTGTGTGATTGAGACTGGTGGTCCTGGGTCAGTTAATACCCTCCTACTCATTGTGTAAAGGATAAGGTGTTCAGGCATGTCTGAGAGAGAGAGAGAGAGAGAGAGAGAGAGAGAGAGAGAGAGAGAGAGAGAGAGAGAGAGAGAGAGAGAGAGAGAGAGAGAGAGAGAGAGAGAGAGAGAGAGAGCAAATGAAAAAGAAAAAGAGACAGAGAGAGAAAGAGACAGAGAGGGAAAGGTACAGAGAGACAGAGAGAGAGAGCCTTATCTGCTACTGCACAATAACTCTCTCTATTTGATAGGCAGTAGAGAGGTGTCAGGACTGTAGGTCCTTGGTTGGAGTGCATGCTGCACTAATGGAATGGGTGCAATATAAATCCATCACTTTATTAGATGGACACAGGGAATTGGATGGAGTTCAAGGGGGTAAAATAAAAAGAGACAGTTTAATGTTGCAATATCTACCTTGTGGATACCCCCCAGCAGCTCCCAGATTGCCGTAACCTATTGAAATTCAGAGACAATCTTCAGGCAAACGTCAAAAATTCGACCTATTTCTGTATGACTCATTTGGGGCTCTTCGGGTCTATTTTACTGTTGACTGAGTTAGCAGGCTGACGCCTAGAGATCTCCCAGGAGGGGGGAGAGGAAGGAGCTGGGGAGTTCCCCCTAGTGCCACCGTGACCCAAACTGAGGGAGTGGTTAGACGAGATGGAGAGGTGATGGAGGGGTGATTTGCATCCCTTCCATCCAAGTTATTTTTTGCCTCACCTACCTGACCTAGTTCTACCTTGGATCTTCAGAGGGCCCTATCGGTAACATCCATGGTTTCCTGTGATGTCAGGGTAAGCAGCTCAGACGAAGCTTGGCTCTCGAGGGAGCTATGATATCGCTAAAGACAGGCTTTGATGCTGTGACTTCCCGCTCTCCCAAAACATCAAATGAGAGTTTGCTATGTTCAATGCACAAGCTATATAAGGTTTCTATCTGCTCCTTACCTGATCCATTAACATGAATAATTTATCTAATTTGTAAATGTGTGTAATACAAAAACAGATGGTTTTATAACATAAATGTATTCTTTGATTTCCCATGGCAACAAAAATAAATAACAAAAAAATAAAACCTCCTAGAAAAGGCTAGTGTTATATGGTAGTATCTTTTGTTTATTTAACAAGCAACACATCGCAGCACATATAATCATGCAAAACATGCAAAGATCGAACCGGGATGTCTTCCTGGTCACTGGGGTGGTGTGCTAGATACGAGCAGGCCTGTGGAGACCTGGTTTTGGGGCCTTACCTCCTGCTCCACCGGGTCCCAGCCCCCCAGTAGCAGGGTACACCTGTCCACCTGTAACCACACACAGCATCCGACCCACAGAAAAGCCTGGTGAGATGACACTAGGAACTAACAGAGAGCCTCCATACATGCTGTTTCTATGAGGCTTGTTCTTCTTCGAAACAAATAGTGTGATTCTCATATCAGTTTCATATCATCATCCTAGTTGTTCAAATCGTGTTTGTTCCTCTTGTCAGTGATCCCCAGCTCTATCATATCATCTTCCAACAAATAACCCCCTGTGACTGGTGTTTCATCCCGACGCCATGACAACGACCACCACCCCAGAGGTTTCAACTAGCTTGTTTGCTGAGCTCAAACACAGGAAGTGCAGCGCAAAGGCATTTCCTCCGACCAACCGCCACTTTGAGCACAGAGCATTTGGGCCAAAGGCTGGAGGGGGTGGTGGGGATGGTAGGGGGGGATACACACACTCTACCAGCCATCTTCGTTTCATACATACCCTGTCCATAACCTTGACCATATGGACCGTATGGACCGTATCCTCCTGGATCAAGGTGACAGAGAATAGCAGCTTCACGCTATCTGTTGCCTTCAATCAGCAACTTGCTGCTCAATGGGAATGTTCCAATAATGATAATCACAGATGCCCTTTTACTTTATGAGGGCATAAATCGAAACACTGTGCAGCGACCCAGTGATCAAGGTCAAAGATGGAGAAGGGACGCGCTTTATGTAGACGAGTTTCATCAAAGACTATAAAGTGGTGGTTAGTGTTCCACAAATTGTTGTGATATTCTGATGCGAGGTGAAGGGAGTGGAGGTCATACCTGCAGGAAGTCCGGCCGACAGAGGAATGCCAGCCCCGCCGGCTCCACCAAACGCTGCAGAACACAAGAGCACAGGACGGATCAGAAGAGCCAGAGGAGAAGGTGTCCAGCATGGGTCAAAACCATAGACTGATATTAACGGTCTTCTTCATATTGAAGCGACAGCAGAAGTCAATTCAAAACAATTCACGTCGTCAACAAAATGTTCAGTTTCTGAGTAAATCTGCAATAATAAGATGCTATTCTAGTCAACACAAGACCTGAAAATCACACGTCTATTGCTGACTGCTGAGTGCTGCACATGAAAGCGCTCAACTGCAGTGCCAAACTAGGACAACACACACACACACACACAGACACACACACAAACACACACCTGGGGGCTTCAGTGGTTTAGCTAAGGGCAGCACACCTCCGGGCCCGCCTCCCAGGCCCACTCCAGCACCGTAGGGATCTGCAGCCGCAGGAGCAGAAGCAACAAGATGGGAAATCATTTGGACAGCTGCTGTCACGTCATTTCAATGCGTTCCTCCATCACGATGCCACTCACACATGCACCAGTTAGAGGTCATGACAGGGCAGGGGGAGCTTATTGAAATGGCAGAAAAAAGTCCTTGACTTACTTCCGTAGCCGAGCCAGGGGTTACGAATCCCTCCGCCGCCAGTTCCCCCAGTCCCTAGAGAGTGATTGGACAATGATTGGACTATAAGTGTGTGCTCCTCCTGCTGAATCCCATCCCTTGAAGAGCACTCAGAGAGTATATTATAAAGCATGAGGACTGTGATTAAGATAAGGCTGTGGGTACTCCGGTCAGACCCCATGTGCTCTCTTGGCTGACGCCCCTTCAATCAAAGTTGACTGAGAATAGATCAAAATGTAGAATAACCACTGTACGCTGAAGCACATATTCAAATTCTACAGCACACACTCGTCTTAGGAAAGAGGTAGAATGATAGATAATTGGTATCGCAATAAATGTACATTTCATGTGGGTCAAATGGAGACGTCTTCGGGGGGAGGAATGGTCTCTGAAAGCTAAAGTTCATCATAGTGACAGCATGATGCTGTTAGGACAGCAGTGAGATGGCCAAGCTGTCTTGAATAAAGTAGCTAGACCTAGAAGGGTCTGTTCAAATGACAAATGACAAGAATCATGAAGGAGATATTGAACTGGCGGAGTCCTGCAGGATGGAAAACATAATTGCTTTTGTGTAATGTCTACTTAGACAGACATTACACAAAATATAAGTCATACAAGTAAAATATGACAATAATTCATGCAACATATCAGAATTATAAAACAGCATTTAGAATGCCAGAAAGACAGAACATATTCTCTATCTACATCATTCTTCTCTGCTACAGCTAGACAATATTTAACGTTGACAAGATGTATTCCTACAAAATGCATACATAGATAAATTGGAGGGTCTGGAAAGAAAGCTCTGATGGTGCGTTCAGCTGTTCAATATAGCTGTAATATTATCGATCCATGCTGTCTGGACAGGATACTACGGTGAGGTGACCCAGCATGGTTTTGCACATTTAATGAACAACCAATTAAATTTGAGTTGCTCTCTCTTACAACGAGGTAAACAAAAATGAGCCTTTCTAATGATCAGTTCAGTGCAATATTCTGCACAATAATATTAGAATTTTAGATTTGGTGGCATTACGTATGGTCAGCCCTCATTAGAACACCTTCCAGAAACAAGGAGTTTGCGTTATGCTAATGCAGTCTGCTAACAGGCTATCATAATTCATAAAGAAAGCCTGACACCATTTGTTTGTAGGTTAGGGGAGAATGTTAATATTTTTTTAAATTATTGCACAAAAAGTTAGCTATTAAGTACCATCAGAACAAAAACACTGAAATATATTAAAAACATATGTCTAGAAAGTCCTTAATTGACCCATTAATACATTTAAGTCAGGTTAGAATGCTGAGGTATGTTGTGTATTACGGTATTTTGAACAATATAATAAACAGTGTAAATTCTTACCAACTGCTACATAACTCTTTGCTGGTTTCAGACCAGTTTCAGCAGCGCCTAAACAGACCAGACATATGCATCACTGTCTCCTTCGAGGTTCATCGCGAACGTTCAGACATAACTATTATTTTATTTGTGTATGTCGCCACCCTGTGGCCAAAAAAGTACACTACTCTAAAAACATACATTTTACACATAAACGATAATGCTAAATTATTTTAGTTTATTATCATCTTATGCATGCTATTTTACTACAGTTTACTGATTGAACTTAAAAATATTCTTTGAATCCATACTTTTATCAGAGAATTGTTTCTCCAATGTCAACGTCAAAGTCAAATCACTTACCCATTCGTTGATAATATGAAAAGTAAAAATATATATGCGTTTATATAGGCTGTATATTTTCATGCTATTTTAATATCAGTTTCTGTGAATAAATAAGGAAATAATTTCTGCTTACCACTAGGTTGAACAACTCCACCACCAACTGCCAAAATAGTCAGACATTAGGTCACAACATCATTTGGGTGTGTCAGTGTAATAAATATAGGATTTGTGAAAAAAAATTATGAACTCACCACCTAGTTCCGACCGAGCAAAATAACAGTTAAAAGAAAGAAGAAATATGTAAAGTAATTAATATTGCAGAATATATCAAATGCCGTACAATACAGTCCACGTTACTGCATGGAACACAAATAAATAACATCAGCATTAAAATGTTGAAATGATAAAGCATCAGGTAAACAATAATCGTACTTTGTATATCATTCCTTTAGCTTGATTAAATCTTTACCCAAAAGTTGAGGAATGATCCAATATTAATCATATTCAATAGTTGTATTTCATTTTTCTCCAGCAAAATTTCTCTAGCAGCTATATTGATCATTTCATTGATCATGATAAGAATAAATTCTCTATTATAGACAAATATACTTCTCATTGGAGCAGAATCCTAAAATAATAGATCAGAGGCGATTGTCATTTGCATTATGAATGGTTATTATGTTAGTACTGTAAAGCAGAAATGTCATACAAAAAGCAGTGGACAAGCTAAAGAAAAGTGAAAGTCATGTTGCAAGAATATTGTTTTGAGGGGATAAGTTATAAAGTCAAATCTTTTTGACTTGTTATGTTTACAGTCATGTCAGAAATAATGTAGGATTCAAAAATTGTATTTAGAAATACACGAAAATACTATTTCAATGCAATGCTCACCTTGACAGTGTTAGAAATTATAATTTAAAGTGTAAATGGTCCCTATATTCTGGTTAAAGAGGAAGATGGTGTTTTTTCTTTACTCTACTTAGAAAATCCAATCAGATCTCTCCCAGAATGCTCCCAGTAAAAATATGTAATCACAAGTAGTATAAATAAGCTATTGTATAATTGCATAACAGTTGCATAACAGTTGCATAACAGTTTTGAATGGTCTTTCTGTTTAAATCATTAATGCAACAGGTCTTACTCGGCTTTGTGACCTCTGGGGCAATAGGCGTGGACTCTGCCAAAAGACAACATAGATCAACCAGTATCATCCATTGCAGTTAAGAGGGAAACAGAGAGGTGTTTACTAGCATGAGGCCTCCCTCTGGTACAGAAGTGCTAAGCTAAAGACGGTCAATAGCTGGTAGCAATAGCAGAATGGCTAACAATGGGAGGTATTGGAGGACATTAGAAGAGGCAGTGCTTTATAAAATGCCATCAACCGATGACAGAATGTGATTGCCAAACAGCTGTGGAAAATGTGATGCCATAAGAAAAATTGCATTTCTTTATTGTATATGTGCCATTTAAAATAATAAATATTGGTACAATTGTGCCAGTGAAGTACACAAAGTGTGATATTATTTTTCTTAGCATGTTTCATATAGAAATTTAGTTTTCCACATTTCTTCATATGGTCCTTGAGCAAATCAAACAGTTATTGTTGTGAAGTGTGTCTAATCAGAACAATTCAGCTCAACCATACCTGGGCCAGGCGTTCCTTCTAAACCTACTTCCTTTGCTGTAGACGAAGAAACAAACGAAAACGTTCACTTAAAAAATATACAAATCAGTTAACTTAAAACCTTTAAAAAATATGTACCTGGTTTACTAGCGACAGGGACACCCGTCCCAGCCGGAGACGCCCCACCCGTTAGACCTGGCTGCACCTCCACAGCCTGCCCTGGAGTGGGGTGCAAGTGTATACCGGTGCCGGTGATCCCTGATTCCACTGGAGCACCAGGAACATGTGAGTTAGGATGTCAGATAGGGGACAGGACTGGGGGTTCGCTGGGCTGAGTGCAGGTTAAGACGCCTTCCTCTAACAGCAGCTGAATAGCATTATCTGATGATACCTCTGATGATTTGTATCTGTTGCTTATTGCTCAAATTTCTTTTTCAATGATTAAAGCCGAGGATGAGGATAGAGGATAAAGCTATAGCACGTTAACAGAATTGACATGTAGCAGTATTCAAAGTAAATCGGTATGTGTGTGTGTGTGTTTGGCTCTCTACCATATTTATCAGTCTTGGAGTCAGCGAATCCTCCATCTCCTCTTGGTTCAGGCAGTGCTCCCCCTACTGTAGGCCCCCCTGCTCCTCCTGCAACTCCATTAACAAAATACTTATTAGCGCTGCTTTGCTCAGATCACTGTAGCACATGTTAACTTATTGTTAACCCACATTTTTCCAAAATGATGCTCTATTGTTTGTCCATACATTCTCAAATAATAATATATGGACACAGAATATTGCAATATCTTTGAAGGAGTATTATTTGAGTAGGAGTAGGAGTTAAATATGAGGTAAACAAGTTTCACACTTTAATATCATCAGTTGGAGATCATACTTTGGATGAAAGGGCTTTGGCTCAATACTTTAGATGAGAACTGTTTTCCAATGTGTTTCTCCATGTTAGAATCAAATAATGGATATTTCACTAATTGCAATCCACTCAACTATTTTTTGGGTTAGAAGAATCAATAAAAAAAAAAAAAATTAAAAATAATGGGAAAATAATTAAAGTCTGCTCACCACTAATGGGCGCTGCATTAACGTCCACACCTGTAATACAAAGGGATCTCATTTATAGCCCAAAAACTTGACATGGAGGTATGTTCAAAGCAGTAACACAGTGATCATTAGGGTGATCTCATGTTATTGCTGTACCATATTTGGCAGCCTTGGCGGCAGCAGAGTACCCTCCGGCGACCAGACCAGTTCCTATGCCTTGTTGGACTCCTAGGAGGAGAAGATCATAATAGTATCAGGAATAGATCATCTTTTATAGTCAACCCTAATGATGTACCGGTTCTATGGTGGCCCCAGCGGACGATCACATGCACATTTCACATTGCAGATGATGCATATGCATATGTCAAATTTTTTGTAGATTACAGTTGTATAAAATGTATGGATACAATATGTAGGGTTAAAGAACATTTGACCAACGAATGCAATAAAGTAATTTAACATCAACAGTCGTTTAACATTGACCAAGAAAAAAGACACCTAGCTGCAGGGTTACTGTGTACTGTGAGGATTTACCTCACAGTAAAACATCACACTACCACAGAGGCAATGCAGATGTGCACTCAATGTGTGTCTCTCTCTGTTTATGTGTCTGTGTTTAGTTGCTTTCGGTTTGTTTTTACCCACCATATTTAGCAGCTTTGGCGGCAGCGGGGTTGTATCCTCCGGCAGCAGGGTTGTATCCTCCGGCTCCTACTCCTCTTCCTCCGAGGCCTGCCCCTGGTCCTCCTGCAACTTGTCCACCTGCTCCTCCTGCTCCTCCTGCTCCTCCTAGTCCTGTGGTCGAGGGAGAAAAGTGGGTCTTCTTTCAGCTCTGGGCCAGTATAGCGTATAATTGATTGATTTCAATTGACTTGTCGTGAAGTGACTTTTCTACATCTTGTATCTGCATGCTGTTGTCATAGAACAAACACAGATTACAATAGCATAGGTTAAAAAAAACATACATTACTACACTTTAGATAACTAAAGGTTAACTTAAGGTTACCCCACCATATATTGCCAAATTATAGATAACAAGACCATCGATTGCTAACCCATAGATTACTATACAACAGATTACTCTTTATAAAGTGCCACTCCATAAATAACCACACCATGGATTACAACATCATACATAACAGATTACTACAGCGTCCATTACCACACCTTGGATTGCAATACCATAGGTGTCAACTTTAGCCGCTGATGAATGCCCTCCTACCCCTCATGGTACACCAGCAGGTACTGTGATGTACAGTATTTGTCACTCTCTGTATATGTGTCTGTGTTTGCATGCTTTCAGTTTGTTTTTAACCACCATATTTAGCAGCTTTGGCGGCTGCGGGGTTGTATCCTCCGGCTGCAGGGTTGTATCCCCCTGCTGCAGGGTTGTATCCCCCGGCTGCAGGGTTGTATCCCCCTGCTGCAGGGTTGTATCCTCCTGCTGCAGGGTTGTATCCTCCTGCTCCTGTTCCCGCTCCTCCGGCTCCTGGACGCGTTCCTCCTGCTCCAAAGCCTACTCCTCCTAATCCTTTGGTGGAGGGGAGACAATTTGGTCCTCTTTTAGCGCTGGGCCAGTATGAGGTATAATTGATTGATCTTAGTCGACGTGAAAAGTACATCTCCAATCACATTGTGATACGTGATTGTTCAGTGGTAGCAGTAGACTGGGTAGCCCCGTCCATTCTGCCGGCGATTTGGGTTCGCCCTGCACAAGGGTCTGGAGAAGAGCAATACATTTCTTTCTGCTTCTGGACAGGGAAGCGACGGCAATCAGCCAATCGTGTACAGAGTCAGTTGAACTAGGCCCGTTGATCACGCCTCTTGTGCTGAAGAAAATGACGGCAGCTTCCCCAGACCAACGTGCAATCTACGATTGAGCTTTGTCTGGCAATAGCCAGACTATAGTAGCAGTACACCGTGGCTAGTTAGTTGGAGAAGCATGGAGGGACACAGAGACTCTCACTATCAGTTCAACATCTTCTGTATCTTTGTACTGTGGTCAAAAAACAACCACAGATTACTAGACCACATATATCACAGATTACTACATCATATTTTGACTTGTAACCTGAAGATTGCTAGTTCGGTCCGTGCCACTCAGCTCCTCCTAGCTGAATGTCAAGGGCGTCACCAAGACACCTTATCCCAACTGCTCCTGATCACACTTTCACACATTCCTCCTACTCATGGTACACCACCAGGTACTGTGATGGGTCTCTCTCTTTTTATGGGTCTGTGTTTGCTTGCTTTCAGTTTGTTTTTACCCACCATATTTAGCAGCTTTGGCAGCAGCAGGGTTGTATCCTCCGGCTGCGGGGTTGTATCCTCCTGCTCCCAGGCCTGCTCCTCCTGGTCCTACTCCTCCTGGTCCTACTCCTCCTGGTCCTACTCCTCCTGGTCCTACTCCTCCTGGTCCTACTCCTCCTAGACCTGCGGTGGAGGGAGACAAGTGGGTCCTCTATCAGTACCTAGCCAGAATAGCGTATAATTGATTGATTTTAGTCGAAGTGAACAGTACATCTCATCACATTGTGAATTGTGATACACGAGGGACACAGAGACTCTCACTATCACTTCGTCATTTTATGTATCTTCGTACTGTGGTCACAGAACAAACAGATATTACTATATCATAGATTACTTAACCATAGATTACAATATCATACATTCCCAAACCATAGTTTACTACTCTATAGATACTACACCTTAGATCACTAAAGCATAGATAGCTGTACCATAAATTACGACTCCATAGATGACTACGCAAAAGATGACCATACCATAGATGGCTATACTATAAATGACTACACCAAAGATTCCGATACCATAGAATACTACAACATTTATTGCTACACCATAGATTACAACACGAAACATTACCTCACCATAGATTAACACACCGTATATTACCTAATCGTAGATGATCAAATCATAGATTATCACACCATAGATTACCACACCAAAAATGGCTTGCCATGGCAGCTTTAGCCGCTGGTGAATACCCTCCTCCTCCTCATGGTACACCAGCAGGTACTGTGATGGATGTGTCTCTCTCTGTTTATGTGTTTGTGTTTGCTTGCTTTCAGTTTGTTTTTACCCACCATATTTAGCAGCTTTGGCGGCAGCGGGGTTGTATCCTCCGGCAGCGGGGTTGTATCCTCCGGCAGCGGGGTTGTATCCTCCTGCTCCGACTCCTCTTCCCCCTCCTCCTGCTCCTCCTAGTCCTCCTGCTCCTCCTAGTCCTCCTGCTCCTCCTAGTCCTCCTGCTCCTCCTTGTCCTCCTGCTCCTCCTAGTCCTCCAGGTCCTATGGCAGAGGGGAGACAGTTGTGTCCTCTTTCAGAGCCAGGCCAGTGTAGGGCTGACCTGATCTCTTTTAGCTCTTAGTGGGAAGGCCCTTTGCATGGAGAGACAAAAAGATTCTGTCTCTTATGTCTTCCTACTGCATTCGCAGAACAGCTACAGATTACTATATCAGATTACTAAACCATAGATTACAACAGAATAGAAAAGTACTCCTTAGATAGATATAACATTATTAATACACCATAGATAACCACAGTATACAATACGATACCATAAATGACACACACTAAGATTACCAGACCAAAGATAGCTATACCATAAGTGGCAGCTTTAGCCGCTGGTGAATACCCTCCTCCTCCTCGTGGTACACCACTAGGTACTGTGATGGGTCTCTCTCTGTTTATGTGTCTGTGTTTAGTTGCTTTCAGTTTGTTTTTATCCACCATATTTAGCAGCTTTGGCGGCAGCAGGGTTGTATCCTCCGGCAGCAGGGTTGTATCCTCCTGCTGCAGGGTTGTATCCTCCTGCTGCAGGGTTGTATCCTCCTGCTGCAGGGTTGTATCCTCCTGCTGCAGGGTTGTATCCTCCTGCTCCAAGGCCTGCTCCTACTCCTCCTGTTCCTATTGGGGAGGGAGACAAGTGTGTCCTGTTTCAGCGCTGGGACAGTATAGCGTATAATTGAAGGATTTTAGTCTACGTGAACAGTACATCTAATCCCATCGTGATACATGATTGTTGAGTAGTAGCAGTACACCGTGACTGTTAGTGTGAGGGTCTGTAGCATGGAGGGACACAGAGACTCTCAATACCGATTCTATAGCTTCTGTATCTTTATCATAGAAAACTAAACCATAGATTTTAAACCATAGATTCCAACACTTTAGATTACGACACTACAGATTACTTTACAATAAATTACTACACCAGATAATACAACACCATAGATTACTGGCACTGCAAGCTTGATTACGATATCAAAGATAGCTGTGCTATCAATTATTTCATCATAGATTACACCAACATAGATTACAACACCATAGTTTAACATACCATATAGTACGACATTAATAACTGAACCATAGATAGCTGTACCATAAATTACGATGCCATAGCGAAAAACACATAGATCCTTACACCATGGTTTAGCACACCAAAGATTAACGCTCCATGGAGTGCCACACAATATATGACAACACCATTGATTACTACACCAAAGATTACCAAACCATAGTTTACAACACCATAGATGACCACACTAAAGATGACCACACCATGAAAAGCTATACCAGAGGTCACCAACCTTTTTGAACCTGAGAGCTACTTCATGGGTACTACTGAGTCATACGAAGGGCACCCAGTTCGATATACTCTTCTGAAATATTTTTTTTTTTCAGTTTGCCTTTAGTTATATATTATTATTAATGATTAATGATGCTCATCTATGTGAAGACTACGACGGAGTATTAGGGCCACACGTGAAGAAAAAAAATATTTTTGCCGTGACGAGATTAAAATCGACACGTCGACTTTAAAGTCAACATGTGGACATTAAACTCGAAATGTCGAGAATAAAGTTGAAACATCATATCGACTTTAATCTCGACGTGTCCATTTTCCGTTCTTCTGTCAGCACGCAGACGCTCCGGGCATTCTCCCAAGCGTGCAGCGGATGACACGAAGTAGTCGGCAATAACCCTGGGGTCATTGTTTGTGGTGTAGGCCTCCATCCAAACAATACAGCGACTAAAACCGTCAATGCAACCACTGATGGCAATGCCGCACTACTACAGCGGATGACTACTTCGTGTCATCCGCTGCACGCTTGGGAGGATGCCTGGAGCGTCTGCGTGCTGACAGAGGAACAGAAAATGGACACGTCGAGATTAAAGTCGATATGATGTTTCAACTTTATTCTCGACATTTCGAGTTTAATGTCGACATGTTGACCTTAAAGTCGACGTGTCGATTTTAATCTCGTCACGGCAAAGTATTTTTTTTCTTCACGTGTGGCCCTAATACTCCGTCGTAGAAGACACTGATCATGTTAATGATTTCTCACAAAAAAAAAGCCAATCGCGTAAAGAGTCAGTTGAACTAGGCCCGTTGATCACGCCTCTGTGTTGGTGACCCCTGAGCTATAGCATCCTCCTCATGGTACACCAGCAGGTACTGTGATGGATGTGTCTCTCTCTGTTTATGTGTCTGTGTTTGCTTGCTTTCAGTTTGTTTTTAACCACCATATTTAGCAGCTTTGGCGGCAGCAGGGTTGTATCCTCCGGCAGCGGGGTTGTATCCTCCTGCTCCAAGGCCTGCTCCTCCTGGTCCTACTCCTCCTGGTCCTACTCCTCCTGGTCCTACTCCTCCTGGTCCTACTCCTCCTGCCCCTAGTCCTCCTGTTCCGAGGCCTGCTCCTCCAGGTCCTATAGTGGAAGGGTGTCAGTATAGTGTGTAACTGATTGATTTTAGTCTATGTGAACAGTACATCTAATCCCATCGTGATACATGATTGTTGAGTAGTAGCAGTACACCGCGGTTGTTAGTGTGAGGGTCTGTAGCATGGAGGGACACAGAGACTCTCACTACCGATTCTACATCTTCTGTATCTTCGTACTGTGGTCACAGAACAACCACAGATTACTTTATCATAGATTACTAAACTACAAATTATTAAACCATAGATTACTACACTTTAGATTACGACACCAAAGATGAGCAATTATAGATTACAACACCATAGATTGCAAAACAATATACAACAATACAATAGATTACTACAACATATAGCACCACGCCATAGATTACTGCACGATAGATTACTATATCATAGATAACTACATCAAAGATAACTGTACAATAGATTGCCATGCCATAAATGACGACACCATAGATAACTAAAACATAGATAACCACACCATAGATCATTACACCATGGTATACCACATCATAGATCAACACTCCATAGAGCCACACAATATATTACTAGACCTTTGATAACTACACCATAGATTACTACAGCATCGATTACCTCACCATAGATTGCTATACAATAGATTAGCACACAAAAGATAGCTAAAGCATATGCTGCAGTTCTAGCCGCTGGTGAATATCCTCCTCCTCCTCATGGTACACCAGCAGGTACTGTGATGGATGTGTCTCTCTCTGTTTACGTGTTTGTGTTTGCTTGCTTTCAGTTTGTTTTTAACCACCATATTTAGCAGCTTTGGCGGCAGCGGGGTTGTATCCTCCGGCAGCGGGGTTGTATCCCCCTGCCCCAAGGCCTGCTCCTCCTGGTCCTACTCCTCCTGTTCCGAGGCCTGCTCCTCCAGGTCCTATAGTGGAAGGGTGTCAGTATAGTGTGTAACTGATTGATTTTAGTCTATGTGAACAGTACATCTAATCCCATCGTGATACATGATTGTTGAGTAGTAGCAGTACACCGCGGTTGTTAGTGTGAGGGTCTGTAGCATGGAGGGACACAGAGACTCTCACTACCGGTTCTACATCTTCTGTATCTTCGTACTGTGGTCACAGAACAACAACAGATTACTTTATCATAGATTACTAAACTACAGATTATTAAACCATGGATTACTAGATTTTAGATTACGACACCATAGATTAGCAATTATAGATTACAACACCATAGATTGCTAAACAATATACAACAATACAATAGATTACTACAACATATAGCACCACGCCATAGATTACTGCACGATAGATTACTATATCATAGATAACTACATCAAAGATAACTGTACAATAGATTGCCATGTCATAAATGACGACAGCATAGATAACTAAAACATAGATAACCACACCATAGATCATTACACCATGGTATACCACATCATAGATCAACACTCCATAGAGCCACACAATATATTACTAGACCTTTGATAACTACACCATAGATTACTACAGCATCGATTACCATAGATTGCTATACAATAGATTAGCACACAAAAGATAGCTAAAGATATGCTGCAGCTTTAGCCCCTTGTGAATACCCTCCTACCCCTCATGGTACACCAGCAGGTACTGTGATGGATGTGTCTCTCTCTGTTTATGTGTTTGTGTTTGCTTGCTTTCAGTTAGTTTTTACCCACCATATTTAGCAGCTTTGGCGGCAGCGGGGTTGTATCCTCCGGCAGCGGGGTTGTATCCTCCGGCAGCGGGGTTGTATCCTCCGGCAGCGGGGTTGTATCCTCCGGCAGCGGGGTTGTATCCTCCGGCAGCGGGGTTGTATCCTCCGGCTCCTACTCCTCTTCCCCCAAGGCCTGCCCCTGGTCCTCCTGCAGCTTGTCCACCTGCTCCTGGCCCTACTCCTGCTCCGAGACCTGCTCCTCCTAGTCCTATGGTGGACATGATACAAGTAGGTCCTGCTTAAGAGATGGGCCAACATAGGATAACTTCACCATAGATTACATATATTACTACACCGCATATTAAATATATGAATGCATCATATATCACCACACTATATATGAAGATTAATACAACATTGAAAACATGAATATTACATCATGTATTACTACACTATATATGAAGATTAATACAACATAGATAAGTAAACATTAATAGATTATGATTACTACACCACAGATTACAACACAATGTATTACTACACCATAGATTACCACACCAAAGACAGCTAGAACATAGGTGTCAGCTTTAGCCGCTGGTGAATACCCTCCTCCTCCTCATGGTACACCACCAGGTACTGTGATGGGTCCCTCTCTGTTTATGGGTCTGTGTTTGCTTGCTTTCAGTTTGTTTTTACCCACCATATTTAGCAGCTTTGGCGGCAGCGGGGTTGTATCCCCCTGCTGCAGGGTTGTATCCCCCTGCTGCAGGGTTGTATCCCCCTGCGGCGGGGTTGTATCCCCCTGCTGCGGGGTTGTATCCCCCTGCTGCGGGGTTGTATCCCCCTGCTGCAGGGTTGTATCCTCCGGCTCCGAGACCAGCTCCTCCTAGTCCTGTGGTGGACATGGTACAAGTAGGTCTACAAGTAGGAGCTGGGCCAGCAGGATAGGATTACTACACCACAAATGACGTATCTGGCATAGATTCATATGTAGTATATATATAGTAGTATATATATATATATATATTCATATTGATGAATATGAATTAATGAGTTCATGTTAATTAATTATTAATTAGGTCTTGGTGTTAATATGCCGTGTTGCGTTGTTTACTCGTCGAGGCCTTCTTACCATATTTAGCAGCTTTAGCCGCCGCTGAATACCCCCCAGCTCCTGGGACTCCTCCAGGGACTCCTCCAGGGACTCCTCCTGGGACTCCCCCAGGGAGGCCTGCACCTCCAGCCACTACCCCAGCACCCGGGACCGCCCCTGCCCCTGGAAGACCTGTCAAGCACGCACAGAAAAATCATCGCAGTAAGATATTTGATATCAATACAAATATTGTGTATGTTAATTTCATTGTGTAAAGAACATTTCATTGCTTTGGAAAAAATATATATTTTGAAGACAAATATTTATGTGTTGACGACTAGTGTAGAAGTATTGTGAAATGCATTTCACAATTCAGGTCGTACCGTATTTAGCTGCCTTTGCACTAGCTCCGTAACCTGTTCAAAAACCAGATTGTTAAACTCGATTCAGTTATTAGATGAGCTTTTCATAATGCTACAGGGACAGAAGGGAGAAGACGGACAAGTTAATTGTAAAAGTTCAAAGGTTTGAACGCCCACCATAGTATAGTGGTATACCTCCTTGCCCTGGCTGCTGTCCTGGGTAGGCTTGTCCTGGGTAGGCTTGCCCTGGCTGTTGTCCTGGGTAGGCCTGACCGGGGTAGGCTTGTCCTGGGTAGACACCTCCAGCTCCCGGTACACCACCTGGCACTGCACCCGCAGCCACACCTACATACATACACAGTCTAATATTAACTATACACTATGTATACTATACATACACATTCTATTAGTAACTAAACACTATGAATGCTATACAAACACATTATATTAGAAACTATATACTATAAATGCTATACATTTCCTCCAGAAAAGCAACAAAGTCAAATGTATAATGTGTGATGCTACTATTCAGTTTAGAAGTAATACTAGCAATATGCTGTGCCACAAGCAACAGGGTACAATGTCCGAGGATGGCTCTCAGACAAAGAGCACGTCGCTGCTATCCGGGGAGGGAAAGTGTACCGCACACCCGTCCGAGGCCATCACCCAGCTGGTGTGCTGAACGATTGAGACTGATATGAGAGACCGATATGCTGCCAAACAGTGTGGTAGAGGGCGAAGGATTGAAGGAGCTAGTTCGGTACCTTGAGAAATTCTTTCAAATGCCGCGCCAACGCTCATAGTCAATTGAGTACCCAACTAAAAGGGAAGCGCCAATTTCTTGTATTTCACAAGTTTAAAAAAGAAATCTGAAAAAGTTAGAGGTTAATGGGGGTCAAGCGATATATAAGTATGATGTAAATATGACTTATATTTTGTACTATTAATGTATGTTAATGAAACAAGTTTTAAAAAGTTTAATTTGTTTCATTTAAAATATTTTTTTATTTTAAAAATGAACTTTAAGGTGAGTTTAACGTGTGTATTTCAAGAGAAACCTGTAGGCATGCAGAACAATTTGCTCATTGTAAATGTTAAGACAATAAAGCCAACAATAAAGAGCCTTAATAAAGTAGATGTTACCGTATTTGGCAGCTTTAGCCTGGGCCGGTGAGATTCCTCCTGCGCCCACCCCTGCAGGCAGGACAACAACAGCATGAGACACTGCCCAACCATACCTCCAAACGTTATTCCACTCCTCTTCACTTCATGGATGAAAAGGGAAAACCCCCACCGGTTCCGATGGGGTACCCCGGGTTGGACCCGGCACCTCCTTGCCCACCAGGAAGACTGCCAGCTCCCCCGGTCCCGAAGCCCCCATAGCCTGACACACAGGGTCGGTATCACGCATGACACTTATCGTCAAGAACATTTCAAAACCTGTCTTTTTTTGTTCCATTCCGCTAAATATAATGTTCATTTTCAATTCCATTATGAAAAGTATTTTTATTGACAATGTTAAAGAGATGTTTACATCTCCCTTTACAACAGTAACGCAGTAACCCAGTTCTGTACATGTTGAAATGTACAGCACTTGGTGAGATGAAGGCGTTGTTCTATTCAGCAAAGGCTCATGTTTTCGGCTTGCTGAATCCTCATGGCAACGTCCCCATGCCAAATCTTAAGCCTGGTTACAGCTCTTTGATTATGGTGATTATCTATCATTATCTACATTTTTCATGTTCTCCGATATAACGATATACGATATAACCAGAGCAAACTGTTGGAGTGTAGGTATACACGTGTACATACCATATGGAACTTTGCCACCAGCAGCTTTCTTTGCTCCATAGGCACCTGAAGACAGACAAAAGAAACCGTCTGCGCGTATACACATGAGCAAACATGCAAAGTACAAGAAGAATGTACCCACCACATTATCCCATATAAGGCAGAAAATAAAACCGCATATTAGACTGCAATTATGAAGTTCATTATCAATATTTCAAACTGCAAGTTATTATCTCAAATTACAATAGAGAGTGAACTCTCCAGATTGATGATATAAGACCACATAATTGTGTATTATTACTTGGAGCATTCAACATTCAGGGGGTGTGACCCACCTTAATGTGTGTGACCTAGTGTTAAGATAGCTGATAGCAAGTTCCTAACACAGACATTTAAGTTCAGCTTTGTTCGAATCAATCACATATGCTGATAGGAAAAATATATTGCCTTATATTGCAGAAAAAGAAAAAAAACAGACGATTTGAAAAGCCGTCTGGCACTTCCAAATCTGGAAGCACCAGAACCTAGAAAACATTCACCGCAGTTCTATAATAGCTTACAGAAGAGTTTATGTTTAGATGATCATACTTATTTCCATCCATCTCAATTTAAAAAAAATGTACAGTCTCATCAATGTCATCCAATATTTTTTTAATAAAAACAATATTGTTAACATGATACAGAAGACAGATTTAAGAACACCTCAATAATCTGCAATTTTATGTTTGACTGCCGTATGGTCATATCAGACGCTGAACAGAAACAGTTTGAAGGCCAACATGGCATCCTTCCCCCTGTGACCGTCGGCTGAAATAACACACAGCATCACACTCTGGACCTTGACGGGAACAGTCAAGGGATGGCCATGTCTAATCTGAAACAGCAGTAACCAAGTAGTGTTCAGTAGCGTTGTTGTAGCAGTTGTGTTGTTGCCATTAACACTAATACGCCTCTTCCTCAGCAGTGATAAACCCATTGATACACCCACCATACACATCCTGGGAAAGGTACCCAGGTGAGAGGCCACTGGCCAGTGATGGCCTTTACACTAGAGGGGCTAGAGCTGTAAACCAACAGCGGTTTCCAGCGGTGGCCGCAGGAGAGGCTGCCTGGCTGCCAGCAGAGGCCTGGCTGCTACCAGACTAGCTTTTTTCTGTTCATACCAGAGGATTAAGGATTTTCTTTTATTTTACCTGGCACTTTGGGTGTTTTGAGCGGATATCCATGGAACACCCCGGGTTGCATTGGTCCACCGTAGCCACGGCCTCCTGCTGTATTGGAATGAAGTAGCTCTAATTGTATGACTCATACTACCTAAAGTCCTGCGTTTTAATGTGTGAGTGAAGATATGATTACCTGTGCCTGCTCCTCCCTGAGCTCCGCCGGGAACTATGGAGATACAAATCAAGATGAGGGTTTCAAATCGTCATCGCTTGCCTTTTACAGCCAGACACCCTCAGTTAGCAGTATATTTGATATCATGGGGAAAAAAAGCATTATTGCGCTGCCAAGTTGTATAATTATGTCTCCGTACGTGATTTAGGGTTTAGTCCAGTGCCAGTGGCTACCCCGGGGAGAACTCCAAGACCACCGAACCCTGGATGGACACACAATGGGCCAGTCACAATGCATGAGGAACCAAGTTCACAGGAACCAGAAACTACAGGATCCAGGCACACCGATAACCAATAAATAAGCGGGGACTATTCCTACCTTGTCCTGGTACGAGGCCTCCTTGGTACAGGCCAGGCAGGCCAACACCTGACGCAGCCAATGAGACACAAGATATGTGTTACATGAAGTTTATATTACTGTGAGTGAATGAGATCTGAAATGAGGTGAATCTTCAGAGGATGTAGGTGTATGTTTGTGTCTGTCCAAACCTGGCAGTTTTGCAGCTTTCTTAGCAGCAGCAGCTGCAGCAGCAGGATTGATTCCTCCCGGCAGTCCCGTCTGGGGAATGACAGGCACTACCAAAACACCAACATGAAACACAATTGTAGGTGCAAATCCAATCCTGAGCCTTGATTCAACACAGCTGGCAGCGGCCTCTAACCAGACATCCTTTTTGTGATTACATCATTTGACCACGTATTGTGCGATTATGTGTGCAAGAGCCTGCGTGTGTGTTTTCTTTCAAAGTGATCAAGGCACATTTTTTTTCATTTATAACAATTCAAACTGTTCATTAACCAGTATTTATACCTCCAGCAGGAACTGCAGCTCCGGTTCCAGCACCCCCAGGCCCGTATCCTGCACCCCCAGGCCCGTATCCAGCACCACCTGGCCCGTATCCAGCACCACCAGGCCCATATCCTGCACCACCAGGCCCGTATCCAGCACCCCCAGGCCCATATCCTGCACCACCAGGCCCATATCCTGCACCACCAGGCCCGTATCCAGCACCACCAGGCCCATATCCTGTGGAAACCAGTGTACATTGAGTTTGGGGCAAGGTAAAAGGAGTAATACAGATATTGAGGAAAATATTTTTTGAACTATTTACGGAGCAATGGTTCAGAAGGACCACAGAAGTGACTGTAGTGAGAGTGAGAGTGATTACTGGAGTGAGAACTTGGGATCCCTGTGTTAAAACAACAATTCTGTCTGACTTTGGGTCCAGCAGTGGGAGCCAGCATGGGATAGGACGTCAACCCCATATCCATCATTAAATGCTTCATTTCTCTGGCTAGGAAATAAGATGTCGGCCTCTTGCTCAATAATGCTTTACAGCCGTATTAAACACACCGGCCTGTTTGTTTAACCTTCCTCTTCCATGTTGAATCTAATACTTTGCCCAAAGGGCTTCCAGTCTACTGGTAGTAAGTATGTGGTCTGCAGCGATTGTTTGGCGTAAGATAGAAGAGTTTTCCAAAGCAATGTAATGTTATTGTTTTCTCATGCATCTTGTTCGGATCACTGAGGTTGGAACCGAAAGCTCCACGTTTGTCAACCAATGCTGAAGTACAGGATTTTGATTTGTCTCATATTATGACTGTATGCTTAATCAGACGTTAAAAATAAGCTCATGTGCCCTCAAACTAGCCAAAGGTAATAAACTAATGTAAACTTGTTTGCCAAGCATTGCTGGTTATATTACTAATAAATTGGCAACATGGAAAATATATGCCTTCCAATAGTATAGCAATAAAGAAAAATAAAACATTGCAGACCCAAGAGAGAAAAGCAAGGTGGAACGTTTCAGGTGGAAAGTTACATGTTCTGCCATGTTTTTCCATTGTATTGAGGTCAGTTGATTTGCCTCATTAGTTGCACATCTGGCTTGGTGCTAATTACAACATCCAGATGTTCAAAGAAAGTTCACCTTGGGAACCTGGAACACCTCTGCAAAAAACTGATCAATTAGAACCCATTCTGGAATTGATCACCTCTTTCCTATACACAACCAAGACAGACAGATCCTACTTTTTGCTGAATCAAAATCAGCATGAATGGGACCGTTGAGGGATTGTGTAAGTATTTAGCAAATCGAAAGAAACATTTTGGAAATGAAAGAAGATGAGGGTCAGCTTACCTCCTTTCGGTGGTTTGGGACCTTTGACTCCTGCGCCTGTGAAAAGGACGATCAGAGAGTCAGATAAATAATACTTATTATTGACTTTAGTATTAATACGACTACAACTGCCAATGACCGCTTTTACTAGTAAATATATTGACGGTTAGAACATCATTTTGTTACTGTTATTGGGATGAAGGAAGATCAAGAGAATAAAGGAAAGGATTACGCTGGATCATTTTAATTTGTTTACCAAATTCCATAATTCTGTACTTTCTGCTCTGTTTCCATTTAAATTACATTTCCATGTCATCATTTTGCAATTAGCATTTAGAGCTTTGATTCAAAGTGACTCACATGTGAGGCTGAGCAAAATAAACCAGACAAACAATAGTGAATTGAGTACAGAGTGTGAAAGTAAAGAGTGACAATGGGAGAGTTCAGAGAGGCTACTGGAGAGTGAAGAGTGGCTATAAAGGAGTATAGAGTGGTTACTGGAGAATGCAGAGAGGCTACTGGAGATTAAAGAATGGCTATAAGAGAGTGCAGAGTGGCTGTAGGAGACACTATCTCTAAGAGAGGCTATCTCTAAGCATCTAACGCTACATTCCTGGATTGAAAATAATAGATCAATCCATGAATACAGCCACACATCCCGTGGGGACACCGACTGTGTAAGGTGCAGTCTCTAATGTTTACGTTACCTAGGCCTGGCTGCAGACCAGCGCCTCCCAACCCGGCTCCTGGCAAGACTCCCCCGTAGCCTAGAGAGACACAGTGGTGAAGACGGAGGTGGCGTCAAAGATACAGCGGGGGACGTATTAGTTATTGTGAGTGTCGACCTGTGTTGTTTTTAAACCTGGGTATAGTCCACCTAGACGCACGCCATGTGCTCCATAGCCTGAGGGAGAAATGGTAATGAGACCCAGGTGGCTAGGTTTGAATTGGACATTTTGTCTGTGTAATAACCCCGATTTATGACTTGGGGTGGGAGGCGGATTTTCGCTGCAGGCCCACGGTTCAAGCTGCCCAACAGCTGAGTTTTGCATTAGAAGCCCTACTGGTGGTGAGTAGCTGGTGGTTGGTCTCCAAAGTGCTGAGCAGCTATTTGGTTAGCAAGAAACATGGCCATCAAGTCAGGGGGGCAGGGGGAGAAAAGTGTTCCCTGCTGATGGATGCGTGTGTGGATTTGGCAAAACTCAAATTAACACTCAGTTGTCAAAAGTCCAAAAAGGAAACTATACAGGATTTGAGGTTTGTATCAGCGTTGCCGTTTCATCAACCGCTCATTAAGGGTTCATGCAATAAGGATGTGACAGGAGAAAGCTACTATACAAGAAGGCTATCTAATACCTGGTTTAGGACCCTTCTGCCCCGCTCCACCAGGGAAAAAGCCACCTGCTCCACCGACGGGCCCTCTGTATCCACCGTAGCCACCTTTAGAGGAGATACAAGGAGCAAGGCTTAGTGAAGGACAACCCTGCTTTTGAACAGGCGATTACCCCCTCTACCACATACCTCCTGCTCCGACTCCACCAGCCCCAAGACCTCCGGCCCCTTGACCTCCAGCCCCTAGACTACCAGCACCTAGACCCCCAGCACCTAGACTCCCAGCACCGAGGTTCCCATAGCCTAAGACATGGAGAGATATGGATGGTTGCAGTGAGAATTGTCTGTATTTTAGCACATTCAAACTGATTTAAAACTTCCCTTGGCCTGTGTTTCATATTCTGACAAATCAATGCTAAATCATTTTTTGCAGACTGTACTTTAAGTTAAACCTGGGATATTTCCTTGGTTCCTCATGAAAAATTAGTTGGAGTTTTGGCCGAACGACAGGGTTGTATTCCAGACCCGTACTTTCTCTCACGGATGTTCCTGTCCGTCTGACTGTCTGACTACAAACACCAGAGGGAGCAATTTCGGTTTTTGCACAGTTGAGGCGAAAACGTAGTTTAAAACGCTTGCCGCAGCAACATAGTCTGGAGATTCTTCAGAGTGGCCATGGGAGGAAAATCATCTCCTTCCCAAAGCTGCTATGCATGAATAGAGTTCTATCCCAGCATGGACTTTGTACACTGACACAAACTGTGAGATGCTGGAAAGAGAAGCACGGAAAGGAAAATAATACAGACAAAGTGATCTAACCACTAATATACACTCAAAAACCAAGAGATGCTGCAAAATAACAACATGGGACCAGACCTCACGACATAGATTGGAGGACATTGAATAATGTTTCGAAGCTGGAAAACTTAATTTGTGCCTCAATGTAGTTTGTGTTTTAAGTCAACTTAACTTTTGGCAGTGTGCACTTTTGACGCAAGAACCTTCAACTTTTTCTGTTATGCACAATTATATGGATAAACTGGGCCAAGGGACTTGAGATCTCGTGTTTATATGGAGAGCAAGATCTCTGATATAATCTTATGGATACAATCTTGATACAAAGAAATCTCTCTTGGCTTCTTAAAACTTCTTAACTGTTCTTAAAAGGGCTGATGCTATACTGCTATCAAGGCATATAAACTGTGGTTCTGTCAGTGCTTTTACTATGGAGCAACACAACAGATGGATGGTAAAAAATTGGTCCAATTGTTAACGGATGATCTCCCTGTTCAACCATTGATTGCAACATTTCTATGGCAAGATTGCACCCTTACATAGAGAGAGATAGAGAGAGAGAGAGAGAGAGAGAGAGAGAGAGAGAGAGAGAGAGAGAGAGAGAGAGAGAGAGAGAGAGAGAGAGAGAGAGAGAGAGAGAGAGAGAGGAGAGGGGGGGGGGGGGAGGGGGGAGGGAGGGGGGAGAGGGAGAGGGAGAGGGAGAGAGACGGGTCAGACAAACCGACACATGGAAGTGTGCTGGTTCAAAACCCAGTCAAAACAAGTGTAGTGCTGACCTTGCCTGGTGTTTGGCACACCCATAATGCACTACTCAGTGCAACATGAGCTCAATCTAAACTAGATGACCAACAATAATCCATCTCCGTCAACATCTCCTGCTTGACTCTCCTTGAGGTGCTTAAACATCCCCAGACTCACCTCGAGGTAAGACAAGACTTATAAGCCAAATGGATCCAAGGTTTTGTTGGATTTCAGCTTCTCTGGCTTAAGACATAAGGATCCCCATAATTGCAAGTGTTGCAAAACCGCAGAAGTAGATGCATCTAAAGTTATAGAACAAGCATTGGGGGAGAAAGCAAGTATTATCTTACAAAGAGACTGTTGTATTATAAAGTAATGTTTTAATGAGGGAATTCGGCAGCTGTTGCTTGGAGATAAATCCGAGCCAGACCAACACATGTCTGAGTCTCTGTCTAAGAGAGAGAGAGGGAGAGAGGCAGGGAGAGATGGAGAGAGCGAGCTAGAGACAGAAGGAGTGTGTGCAGTGAATGTGAACACACTGAGAAGAGGTTCAGGCAAATGCATCTCAGCGATCACTCGACAGTGGACATGGCAGGTGACTGGTTGTAATGGTGATAAGAGTGGGGCCATATAGCGAACCCCACTGTAAACATGTTCGGGGTTGGGCACCAACTGACATAGTAGGTTAAAACGTCTGGCCGAGAAAAGGAGACACAACGCAGGCAAACAGTTGCTCCCTCTATACGTGCACGATGCCATGTTTGTGTGTGTGTGTGTGTGTGTGTGTGTGTGTGTGTGTGTGTGTGTGTGTGTGTGTGTGTGTGTGTGTGTGTGTGTGTGTGTGTGTGTGTGTGTGTGTGTGTGTGTGTGTGTGTGTGTGTGTGTGAGAGAGCCTTATGTGTGTGTCCATGTGTGTGTGTATGTGGTGGACAGTACAAGCAAAACATTCAAAACAAGGGAATCACCTCATTGTTCATTGAAAGCAAAGCCAATTTAATTAACATATTGTAAGCAATGCTTCTTTAAGGCTCCAAGCAAAAGGAGAATTTGGCCAGAATATCTTTTGGCCGTTTCACTTTGCATGATATTGTTCGATTGATTTTAAAATAAGGATACGGATGGTCTGTTTCGGATCTGTTTACACCAAGCTGCCCCAACAAGCTGGCCTTTGTTTTCCCTGCCGTTATTTCAGTACGTCACCTCACACAAACAGAGCTCACACATAGGTCTTTGGAAGTCCTTCCTCGTTTAGTTTTTTGCAATCAAAGGCTTACACCAAGGAAACACTGCACCCTGACTGTCCTGATCGTCACAACAGATGAGGGATTATTCTTGCCTCCTAGTAATAAGCAGAGTGGAACTGTTCATTCCTGACACCATGCAGAACATTTTCCAGACCGAGGCATTTTTACTTGATGGGGTGAACCAGCAGCTTGTGTCCTGGAATCATGCATAACGTGTTGTTAATGAGATACAAGGGACGGAAACCTGAAGCCACAGCACAGAAAGAACTTGGGGACACCGGGGTAATTGGGAAGAAAAACAGCACTTTGCTCGCTTGCATCATACTTTCCCTACAACTCAGGTCCCAAAAAAGAAACAAAATGATTGAATTCAAATATTTTCCCATTCACAAGTCACCACTTGATTTCACGTCCGCACAGTGACAAGTGCACCTGAAGGTTGACTTGTGAGTTTAGGTTGTGTGCAGGCGTGGAAATAGAGGAGGAATGAACACAACCGTAGCGTTTTAATTGTGGTGAAAGTGATGTCAGCTAAAGGTTTTGCATGCACAAAGGAGCAAGTCTTTGCTAACAGCCGTGACACGGAGATGAAGAACTGATTGGAGCAACGTACGGCCTACGGTGCCCGCTGCCCAGCAGCGTTGGTGTTACTACTGAAGCACAATGTTGGGGCGGAGATGGGCCAGACAATATGGCGATGGTTGTTTCACTGGACATGTTCTCAAACCCATGTCCAACACAAGTGGTGGACGTGCGCCAGTGTGAACGCGGGCGATCTGGTTTCAATCTCATCTCTAAAACATCTTGCCTGCTCTCCACAGGGTTAAGTAAGGTAATCCTCTGTTTCTAAACCAGAGGAATATAAGAACATTAATCAAAGCAGAGTTTTCAATGTTGCATTCCTTCGTTTTTTTATGGCTCTCCCATACCTCTACTTCTTTCTTTCCCTCTCTTTCTCCCTCTTTGTTTCTTTCTGCCTTATTCTCAGACGATTGTGAGGCTGTTTAACATAGGAGGTGTGGGGAACCCCCAAACACAATACTTAAACCATGATCTCCTTCATCAACCAACAGCAAGCTGGTGCAAAACAGAACTCAAGCTGAACAATTCAAATGTCAAGAAGTATTTTTGTCTCAAATAAATAGATATATTGTTCATTTTTAGAATGGATGGTCTCATCTTCAAAACCCTCTCGTTAACAGCATCTAACTGCTGAAGACGATTAAGTTGCGATAATTATATAAAGCAACGCAATGGTTGTGTGTGTGTGTGTGTGTGTGTGTGTGTGTGTGTGTGTGTGTGTGTGTGTGTGTGTGTGTGTGTGTGTGTGTGTGTGTGTGTGTGTGTGTGTGTGTGTGTGTGTGTGTGTGTGCGTGTGTGCGTGTGTGTGTGTTTGTTTGGGGTAGGTCAGAGGGTGGATCAGCTCAGACGGTGAGGCTCTCCGAAATCACAGATGATCAAAGAGGTCCACACAACAGACTGATCAGAATGTAAGAGGGTGAGAGTTCAGTTTTGCGCTAGGAGGCCTTTTAGGTTGAAGGAAATGCTGTGATGATGGTTAAGTACAAATGCCTGAGCATAAAAAAAAAAAAAAAAAACCTTGGTTGAAAACAGTAGAAAAACGGGTTTGTGATCGATTGTGAGCTGAAAAGATTACTCGGCCACGGTGGTCCCACAGTTCACATAATTCACTGTAACGACCGAGCCTGTCGTCATCATGTCCATTCACTGACATGACACCAGATTTCTATCAGTATCGAATCATCGCCAGGAGCGCTGAACCTCACATCGCTGGATGAGTGCCATTCGTGTGAGGTTACACAAGGCAGCTTTCATCCGGATTAAAGCAAAAGGAGATGCCGCACTGATTCGAGATCGCGTGAGACAGTGGGACGTACACAATTCCACCCATGACCTCCCCAGCTTCGTGTCACTTTCAGGTCCTGCGTGCTGTCAGTCACCGGCACGAGGCTATGAAAAGCAGATCTAGGAGCATGTTGGAGTAATTAAGAATTCACAAACTCAGAGCGATGCATACAAACTCTCCCTCTCTCTATTTTCCTGGACGGTATCAGACAGCCAAGAATTGTTTTCACTTTTTCTGTTTCCCACTTTTTCCATGGAGTCGTCGGCATTACTCAATGATTTGTCCCAAAGCTTTCACCCCATTTATTGTACCAGAGGACTCCAGGTTCAAACCTGTCAGCCCTGCTTTGGACATGAAGCATTAGATTCGGTTTCCCTCACAGTGTTTTCGTATGTCTTTTCTTTCTGGACTAGGTCATCACTGCTATCCATCTTGCAACGTAGGAAGTGAGTTGTGAAACCCCACATCGTTGGTCAACACATATGTCCCACGTCAATTCAGTGAGGGGGGGGCGGATGGTTCTCAGAAACAGCTCCAACTTAACGGTAACTATTTGAAGCATTACGTGTAATACATTACACTTATGTTGGATGGTACGAGCTACAGCAACGTAGCAACGTCAGGCTGAACCGGTCCGGTGACGTCGGGCTGCCTTGTATGAACTCTCCCAGTCCTTTAACTCTGCAGCACACTCCATCCACCCTGACACTCCTGGATTCATATACAGTACTTCTGGGCCAGGTGACCTTACTGCAGGGTTTCATTGAGTCCTGGGCAAATCTACGCCTTGTCGTGTCGTGACATAAACATTGACATCATTGCACACAGCCAACAGATATGTAATCAGGCAGGAGCGGAACCACAGAGCTCTCGTTTTGTCTTTTATGCTGGACCAAAAAGACGCTGTGATGTCCTTTAGTATTTTTTTAAGCCTCTTTTAAACAAGTTCAACGGTTGCCAACTCAGAGCTCAAGCAAGTTTGTCCACAGTGCCTCCTTAGCTTGGCACGCACATAGCGTGCAAAGCAAAGACGAGGGCAGACACAAAACACAACCATTCACAAACAATAAAAATGTGGGATAAGGGATCCCGAAAGTTCACTGACAATCTCCCATAACACGATTCCATGGAAATCACCACCTTGTTCTTTCAACCACTTTTTATGTGCAAAGAATGAGAAAGGTCAGCAGAGCCAACAGCAGTCGGTAGAAGAAGCCAGTGGTCACGGTATGTAGAGTTGGCCCACCGAGGTACCTCTAGCAGATGGTCCCCACATGCCTCAACCCTGCGTATCCATCGCATTCTTTCTTGACTAGTCAGGGTTGCAATAGACAGGTCGGCTCACTTCCGAATTGGCCCGTCAACACGCAGCAAGGGGTTCACTGAGTTAGCCCTAAAAGCATTTTCAAAGTTCCTTAGCGTTTGTGGGGCAGCAAATTAGATAGCATAGCTATCTGAAGCCTTTTAACGTAACACATGTATGCCAACCTCATGGTTAGAAATAAGCAAGGCTTGGTGTTTTGGTGGTTAATTGAATACAGTAATACAGTAAACAAGGGGATTACTACTTTGAATGAAAGGTTTAACAGTGGGTTGAACATGAATAGCTCCAGTGTATCTAAAAAGCAATCCCACAGACCTGATGGCCTTTCAACCCCAAATATCCAGATTTTCTTCCCGGCATTATTGATAGATCCGAGTTTAACAATTTCAACCTCCCTTTGTGGATTTGGCTGTGCCTTTCCATACAGCTGCACAGCGGTACCGTAATGTAGCAGTTTCTTCAGATGATAGACTACAAACGTAATTATCCACCGTAAATATAGACGACGAAAGAAGCCTCTTTTGAAGGAGCAGGCGTTTTGGATTCAGCTTGATTCAGCCACTTGGGACTGGTTTCCAGCCTCCTGTGATTCCATGATTTCTCTTAATGAAAGCTTGGGGAAATCAGAGCAGGGTCATTTCTAAACAACACGGGGTGTGCTGCTGCCAGATGGACGAGTGAATGCTCCCTGCTCCAACCCCCCTGGCTGACCGCGGAGTGGTACTCCCCCCTGCAGAGACAATCGGGGAAAACATCGGAGAGAACAACCGACGTTGGCGCGAAAGCTGGTCCCAATATAAACAGAAAAATAAAAAAACGACTTACAGAGGCAGAACACAATTGACTGTGAACAGGCTGGATGCTTGTTATGGTGTGTTCGACCAATCCTGTTAAAATATGGTTTAAGTTAGGTTAAAGACAACAAAACCCTGGGGTTTTGTTGGATCAGTGGACGACAGTAAATGACTGTTGACTGGCTTTTCTTGACCTAAATTATCATCATGAACCGAGTAATTGGCGATGCTAAATGGCACATGGTTGTTTATTGCACCGCTGGCGTTTTTGTCCAAGGTTTTTACTCAGAGGCGAAGTAAATAAAAGGAAGAGAGAATGTCAAGGTTAAGTCAAATAGGTTTGCTGCAATGTATATAATCAAAGACTAAAGATCGAGATCTTTGTTTGTGCGAGTGTATATGCGTACACGTGTCTCAGTACAGAAGTTGGTTCATTGGACATGTCCCCAAACAACTGACGGTAAATCTGCTTGCTTATAGTATCAATTACATTGGCTCCAAGTAACAAATGTTTACGTTAAATATTTTCATACACACATACAGTGTATGGGCACTGTCCCATACATGCACAGGCCTTCTAGGCTATGACAGCTCTGATGACAGGTCTGAGCTGCGATAATGCAGAGCATATGTGCACCAAAGGACTCTTGATGCAAGTACTCGCTGTACACCTGCATCTGCTCCTCTCTCCCTCTCAAGTCCTCATGTCACTCCTCTATTCTGCTCTGCTTCTTCCCCCCAGTGACCCAATACCCGACTATGTGTTTGCAGTACATGCACCTGTGTGTAAGTGTCTGTTCGTGCCCAACACTCTTTATTGTCTGGGATGGATCTAATGGAGGATGGGTAGTCTCCCTTCTATCTACTTATTGTCTCCATCCTCCTTAATATCCCACTTAACTTTGGCACTTTCGTGTACCTTGTTGGCTTCAAGCCTCTTCCTCTTCCTGTTGAGGACGAGGAGCCCACCCGACGAAAACATGCACAGCTGCTTCAAAGTGAGGCCCTGATATAAACCAGAGGGACCGAGAGGAATCCTGAGGCGTCTCGGTGAGACCCTGCGCACATGCAAGCAGACTCATATGCAATGTGTGGTGCTTGATAATTAAAAGGATATAGTCACAGGGCCCTATTTTAACGGTCTGAAACGCAAGTGGGAAGCGCAAAGCGCAAGTAGCTTTGTGGGCGGTTCTACGGCGCTATCGCTATTTTACAGGCGGATAAATGACACTTGCGTCGCGGCGCAAGTGTCAAAAGGGTTGATCTGAAGCAGCCTAGTTACCCGTAGGTGTGGTTTGGGCGTAACGTCCAACAAACCAATGAGTGTGCAAGCTCCCATCCCCTTTAAGAGCCATGGGCGCATTTGAATCGGACGAGTTGATATTTTGACAGCGCGTCTGCAGTCTCCGATGAGACAGATGCACATGAATTTCAAACTGCAAATGGCTCAGTTTATTGCCAAATAATATGGCCTAATTCACACATGGAATAAGGGGTTTTCTTCCACAACTGAGTCCTCAAATAAATTTCGGCAAAGAAAACGTATATGATATAACATATGATATGCGGTAACTGTGGTTCTATTTAATGATATACGCAATACATTATAAACATTGTTTCTTATCAGTATTGTATGCTATCCTAATATGCATGTGTCCCCGCGGTAATAGACATTGCCATTGATTGTATTATGCGTTACGTGTTTAGTTTGCGTGTGTTTAAACAGAGCACACACGCGCGCCCGCATTCATTCATTCTTTTTAACACTCACTCGCGGTAAAACAATGTTTTTCACGATCAAATACTCATCAATCCTAAAAGTTATGGGCATGTAGGCCTACACGATGTCTCTGTCAAGAAAATATGTGTTTTGCTGTACGGTGTTTGCAGATGCATTGATTTAAAAGTACAACTTATTACCGCTGCATCAGCTGTTCTTTCCCAAATAATTTACCAAGAATGTGCGGCTAGGTAGATGGGAGAAGCAAAGTGTATGCGCGAGGTGCACAAGCAATCCGTATGCATCGCATGCGCATGTATGCATGCGCCCTTAAAATAGCATCTGAACAACGCGCCACTGACTTTAAACCAGGTATTTCCTGGTCAGTAGCGCAATGGTATTCAGAAACGGCAAAATACCGTTTGCGCCAGAACACGCCTCCTCCTTCCGCCGAACCGCCCCTTGGGGCGCATGATCAATCCCTAATTTACCGGCGAGTGGCGGTGGTGGGAAAAGAACGCTCTGCGCCAGTTGTAAACTAGCAACGACACATGCGCCAGTGACTAAGTCACTTGCGCCGGATGCAAGATAGGGCCCACAGTCTCCGAGCCTGGGTGATAACAGGTATTCACTGGGTCAGGGTAGATTGTCAGCACTCCCAGCTGCTGGAATTAAGGTGTTTACAAAGATTGACAAATCCTTGGCATTTTAGCATCTATTGAAATGCATAATAAAAGGCATCTTTATACTTTCGTTTTCAATAAAAAGGTGTCGGGAATTAAATTAGTCGCTTCTTCAAATAATGCTCGAAAGAAGGAGGCCAGGATCTAACAGCTGTTAACAAGTCAGAATTTGCCTTTCGAAGTCGCAGTATTTTACCAATCCGGATTTCGACAGAATACACAATTACTGGAGCCGTTGTTGGACCTGGCATTAGCTGTGCAGAAATTTAGAGCGGTTACAGCACGTTTCTACATCTGCAGTTGAGGGATGATACTCTTTAGCCAAGGTGTACATCTGTGGAATGCAACCGCACTTTTCTTCATCTTCTGGGGAACAATTTAATGCCTTAGTGTGTGTGCTTGCTCAAGGCAGATTTTCTTGCATAAATTCTAATACTTAAAGTATCTCTCTGGCATAAAAAAAGTTCCCTATGGTTTATAACCTGGGTTAACGTTCTTTTGGGGATAATTGTTATCTATACAATCCATAAACCAAGCAAGGAATGCTCAAAATAATGTCTCCGCTCTTGGTGCCTTAGAGTCAAGGGAGGTATCTAATTGAATCTTCATACTGACAAAAAAGATACATTTTCCGATCCCTGCAAATTCAAGAATCTGGAATGATTTAAAGACTAGGCGGTTGATTGATTTAAAACATTGGAGGTCACTTTTTCATAGTCGTTCCAGATAAATGGCTCAATAAATTGAACAGCAGCTGGGAACAGGTTACGACTCCTCTGTGACTCCTGGTCTCTGGGCGGAGGCCTATGGCTGACCCTCAGTGTCTCCTCCGGCCAGTCGTTAGATCTTTCACTTTCTTCTGTGTTTAGGTGATCTAGCTGTCGGCCTCTTTTTTCCACACAGTGCTCCCCACATTGCTCCAGCTCGCTTAGGGAGGCAGTCGCCTCCGACACACTGTTTGCTTTTTACTTTCTAATCTCATTTTTGCAAGTGAGGCCTGGCAATAGAAGGTACGTACAAGAGCCAGGGCATTACTTCCTAGAAAATGCTCATGCTGACCCCGGCCAAAGTCAACTTCCTGCTCACATCTGATATTAGGTCATTTTCACCATTCAGGTCCCCTGGAACTCAATGACTTTGTGAAAGAAGGAAGCCCTCCAGAAGACCTCCTGTGCTCCGCCCCGGGTCTTATCAGGAATATAGGGTCTTAGTTTGGACGCACCTTATCTGCATTTACAGGGTAGGCCTAGATTGAAATCAGCACAGCTTATGGAAATTAAATTACTGCAAATCCTTTCTGAGGCACTAACACGGTTTACACTAAGGAAAATATTTACAATACCATGTCGGAGAAAAGTGGGCAATGGCACATTTCAACAAGGAGGTTTCCAGATATTGTGAGGGCTTGACTTTAAAATAACATTAATCAGTGTGCCGGTACCGCTGTTTTGTCAGGCGTTGAAGGAAGCGAACCCTCTGAAAATCGTCACTCCCTATGATAAAGAGGTGAAGTAGAACAGGCTTGAAAAGTCTGGGCGTCAATGGCAACAGCCAGGAGGAAGTGATACAATGTTGGCACCCCGTCCTATTAGTATGTTGTACATTACACACTTCACAATGTTGTACAGGGGTGGCCCCCCTCTACGCGTAAGGACTTGACATGTTAAACACACATGCCCATGCCTACCTGCATAAGTGATCCTTTTATTACAGCAGCATAGAACACACAACACACAATATTGAAGAACCAAATTGTAAGTATGAATACAAATATAACACAATGGACTGTATTGATCTAACCTGGTTTGGGACCCTTTCCACCGGCTCCTGCTGAGACAAAGATAAAAAATAACTCACTTGGGTGGATTAATGCATCCAGCACATGCAACATATATACATTGAAAACAATAACAAGACTAAAAGGGTTTAGCTATAAGGGAAAACGTGTCAATATAATTGTAGCCTACCTGCACCCAGTCCTCCAGTGCCCAAGCCACCTGTTCCATGACCACCGGGAAGAAACCCCCCAGGCCCTATACCTCGACCCCCTCCATAACCTCCCGCTGTGGGTCGAACAGAGAAGAACTCGTGATCATCATCCTCATCATCACTGCTGCTATCAACATCCACCTCATCGCTAATCAATTGTTGTTGTCATTATCATGATCCATATAGTGTTGATATTCCCATTGAAATTTTGAATAAATGTTTTACTTCTAGCCATATGGATGCACTCTAAGTAAAACAGAGACCGGCCGCAGAACACCGAGAATCCAATGAAGCTGAGGTTCCGTCATTGAGGTGTGAGGAACAAGGAGAGCGTACTGGGAGCGCTGCCAGTGTCTCAGTGCAGTATGTGTGTTGGGACTCTGCCTTGAATGTGTGATAAGGACAGAGAGGAGATAAGAGTAGCCTCCTACACCCACCCAGAGCACACAGCCCCGCTGTCTGCTCTCTGTGGGTGTGCCGCGCGAGGTCTGGCTTTAGAGCCACTTCATGTCCATTAGAGTAGACAACGGTATCTGGGACCACTGGAAAGAGCTCTGGAAGCCACGATGACCGAGAGAATGAAACACGGACCACCCATGAAGCGAAGAAAAAGTAGAATTACTGTTTGAATGTGAGGTCTGTAAACACAAACAATGAGGGAACGTTTTGTTAGCCATGTTGTTTTCATATTGTGTTTTTCTTTCGAGGGGTGTTTGTTTTTCCTTTGGATGCAAGAAAATCGTAATTCAAACTGCAGGCTCCTGGTGAATAGACTAAAGGACCCGCTGGTTCATGAACTAGCCAGACTTCATATAATCCATCAAACTCTTTCCAGAACATCTTTGACTCACCCGCTGCTTTAGCCGGTTTGTAGCCCGCAGGTACTCTCCCGGCACCTTGTAAAGATAACAGTGACAGCAAGGGTTAGAGATCAGGCGCATTTTCTTTTGACCTGTTCAGGGTAGGCTGTTTCACGGAGGGTGTGAAATGAACTGCCGCCAAAAACCCGTCGCGTGGGTAAATTGTTGAGTGTTAGTGTCAGGAAGGTATTTTCTATCATAAAAAACGTTGAATTTCTAATGGTTAGTCTAATGGTTTACACCTGGGTAATGTTACGTGTGAAGGTGTGAAGTGTCATGGGTAATAGGTGTTAGGCCAGTTGGATCGGTAGTGGTCAAACTGAGTTTGATCGGTAGTCAGTGTGGTCTTTTTCAATGTTGTCAGGTTAAAGGAAAAGTGGAAAATCCCTGCACATGGAATACATCTCCAGAAGACAGCTTAGAATAAGCAGTTATCACTGTAGGGGCCCATTACTGGAGCTTCGTACTGGATATTAGTGGAGTAAGCAAGCAGGATGCCGGGTAAGGTTATAACCCATACTTTGTATTGATCAGAAAGGAGAAGGAAAGGAACAAATTAAATCATTGTAAACTCTTACACACGGCCCTTTACCTTTGCACCCCAGAACATGAAATGGCCAGACAGCTGTAGGTAGTTTAAAGTTCACCGCTAGCAACCTTGACGCAATGAGGGAGGCGACAATACGTACATTCAGGCAGACAACTGCTATAATTGCTTTGTGATTGACACGAAACAAGACTCAGGGGATGCGCATGTTGTCTTATGTCATTGTGTGAAGCACGGCCAGACCCTTTTAATTAAAACATTCTGAGCTACATGAAGTCATCCAGATGAACTGATAGATAAGACACGCACATGCACCCACACAACATCGATATTACTGCGCTGTGCGTGTCTTTTATCCCGTGATTCATACCCTACTATAGTGTAAAATATATTGCAATTTATCTTTCAAAATACTTTAAATCACAAACAGATTGTATTTCATTTGGCACCATCTTCGTCTGCTGACACACGTCCAGATGGAAGAGGACGTGGTTACCTGGAAAGAGGGCCGCTCCCGGTCCCGCCCCACCTGGTCCTACTCCACCTGGTCCAACTCCACCTGGTCCAACTCCTGCACCAGCAGGCACGAACACACCTGGAACACGCAGCGCATGGAGGACGATGACGGACGACATCGCGTACAACCCCTGCACCACTCTCTCAAATCGAGACACTTTAATGTCTCGAATTAATTCTGATTCCGTTTTCTTTCCGGAGCCCTCAATCACTGCCGTTGTTCCTCAAGGAGTCGGTCCGTGAGGGGAAACATTCCCCCCCAAGCCCATTTCATCATCGGTGACCCAGACAGCCAACCAAAAAGTCTGTCCTTGGCATAGAGCATTGCCCAGGGTCAGGACTTTCACGGCGCACACATTGAAACAATGTGGACACAACATCTCCTGCATGGATCAAGGCAAACATAATGTCTTCATGGGCCTGATTAAGAGGGAGAGAGAGAGAGAGAGAGAGAGAGAGAAAAATATCACAATTGTTTTTTGTGATGAGGTATTGCATTTGGAAGCCCTCCTCTTCTGAACCTCAGCGTTGTGGCTCCTCCCCCCCCCCCACCCCCCCCCCCAACGCCCCCCCCCCCCCCCCCCCCCCCAGGGCCCTGTCTGAGTTCTGGACCCGGCCCAGGGGAACTCCTGAGATGGCTGTCCTGGATCACATCCATGGTGGCCCCGTGGAACCAAAGGAACAATAGAAAAACAATTAAGTGCAAGGATTATAAAAAAAACCGAACTGCTCTAGTGGTTCTGGGACGTTGAACAACTAAATCCAAGGGGGCCTGAACTCAGGCTGTAATTGTGAAGTTTAATATTTTGAAGGCAAAAACATGGTTTGGATCATTGAATCCACCACACGATGAAGAGTACGGGGACTGTAGAACCACAATCATTAACTTTAATGACTCCTACATGTGTAGGCAGGCCAATTAATTTGAGCCACATGTCTAAGCCCTGTGTGTGTATTAGTGTATGTCAACATTATCAGCTCCGGTGTTCACTCCAAGTGTCTAGGCACTTGGGGATGGATATATCTAGCCATTACTATCTTGTCCACATCTTTTTTGGGGACTTTTAAATGAAAGTATGTTAACGAATATATCCACATTCATGGAAGTGTTGCTTGAATGAGAGTGCATTTAAATAATGTCCTTATAAACAATCACACACTGATACATACAACATATTTTCTTCATTTTCTTCATCGTCCGGGCTAATCAATGCAGGAAACTAGTCTGGTGTGAAACTAGAAGGCATATGAGCCAAGTTTTGGGTGGGTAGTGTTGATTCAGAGTGCATTTGGATGAAAGATTGAGGACAAAAAGGGGTGGTGGGTGACGATTGCTCATGAACAAATGGAATGAGCAAAGTGTGCAAACTTTGCTGATGTGTGGTTTGGGTGGAAAGTTAATATAATTCTGAAACAGTACACTGCTTGAAGTGACTTAGGTTAAATTTAAGTTTTGTTTTAAGAGATTGTCCTGAGGTAAGCTTTGGTGGTGCAGTTGCAATAACTTCTCATTCAAATAAGGGGATTTTATTTGTTGTTGGCCAAAAACGATTTATAAAAGTCTGTGGAATAGATTCTGTAACACGGCTTGTTTTATTATACATAGCTTTTTATAACACGCTATTCTGGACGGGGAGTGTTAAGAAAGGGAGGTTGAATGACAGTTTATTTGAAGAAGCATGGCAGCCATCTTGTTGAAAACAAATGACCTCATGTAAGAACCCATTGACAGATGAGGAGGGGGCTGGGGGGTTCTAAGCTAATCAGAACAGTGAGGGAGCTGGACCGACGCTGGGTTCCTTCAGGATGACCTTGAGGTCTGATTGAAGAGAACTCCAACAAGGCTCAGGAATGCCAAAGAAAGAACAAATGTAATCAAACAGTTGGGCAGATGAGCGATCAATTTCCATTAATTCCACTGCTGAGCGAACAACATTTTGTATTTCCAAGTCTTACGTGTTCGTCTCGTGTGTTTATGCTCCTTGGCAGGACTCTCAGGTGTTGGTAGAGGTCTACCAAGGTGGAGGGATTGTTATTAACTCTGCTCATTGTGCTCCGTAGCAATCAAAAGGAGGATTTCCTGTCTGGGCATTGAAAGCAACGGAGAAAGGGGGAGCTATAGTGTGCTGCGGTTTCCCCCTGGTCGCAATCCAATCTCATGCATACTGCACTTCAGCAGGGCAACAGGGCACTGGGCATTTGGTTCACTTTGAAATGGCCTGCCCCGGTCCCTTCATTGTCGTCCCCTTCAGTAACGGGTATGCCGTGTTTCTGCATTTCTATGCTCTTTTCAGATCGATCTTGTCCTGATTTTAGTAGGTACGTAAGTCTGTTTTTTAAGTAAAAACTAAAATGAATAGAACAGAGGTTGAACTTATGAACACGAATGAATTAAATAGTTTTCAGATTAATGAATTTTATGCCAATAGATAAATACTCAGCAATGGACATACCCCTTATTTAATTGTAATGTCCATTGAACAATGATAAAATGGTTGAATCATCCATTTTGGCACAAGAATTGACGATTCTTCACAACGATTGCCTGTTCACCTGTCATTGATTCTTGATTGCCCCGTTTAACCAGAGAGCACGTCAACCGCAGAGACCACGACCACTAACATATTTATGACCCATGAAGTACAAAACAAAGCATTCATTGAATTGATGTGTGTGGTCTTATGTTGTTTCATGGAAATCTTTCGTAGCCCACAAGTATGACCTTAGCCTGGCTGTGAGACAACAAACCGCTCACCAGACCCTTGCTTTGTGGTCAATCCTACCAAACTCATGACCGAGATGATGAGGTGACTTAAAAGGGTGTAGTTACAAACAATGTGACTCACTAATGTGGCAATTTCACGACCCTGCACACTGGGTGTTGGTTTATTTCACCCAATTATTCATGACTTGCCAAAAGTAGGAACACTTTTCACAAAACGTTTACAGGACAGGCTCGATGATGCTGCTTTTAACCTTACAGACCACACACAAAGTCTCCTCCAAACCTCCGAGAGCGACCTCCAATGACACAACCGTTTACATGGTGCCCAGATCTGATAACTGCTCCTAAAAAGGACCAGCCATCGGTTTATGTATCGCTTGACTTCAAAATTACAGCTCTCAACCGCACCCGTCTAATTGAAATATTCTGGTTAACCATTGACTGGACGGTGGAAATGGATCCGTAGCCAAAAACAAGTGCACAGCAAATCTGGCGTTATTGCATGAAGGGGAACAGGAGGCATCGTTCTCTTGCGACCGAACAGTCTTTATCTGCACAGCCTGTGTAAGACACAGCTGTCACAGCTGCTTCTCTATTTGCCATCCCGTCCCCACTCTTTGCTTTCCAGGAAGAGGTAAGTAATGTCTAAGGAAGTCGATTTGGAAACAATTCGGCCTATCTGCTGGTTAGATTCTCTACCCCCCACCCCAGCCTCGTCCTTCCCCCAGAACCGGGCCTCGGCTGGGCGGCTAGAGCCCCATTGTGTGGAGCAAAGCATCTGTCCGAAGGCGAAACACAGCCGGACACACAGACGACACGATTTTAAATTGACATGATACTTGGTATTTTGATTCGATGCAATGTTCCATTTGAACCCCAAGAGCGGGTTTTTCTGCGGCCGTTCTTTTGAGAAGGGTCCAGCTGCAGGCTTGGGCGTTCCCGTCATGACACAAAAACGCCCATCGGGCGTTCCCGTCATGACACAAAAACGCCCATCAGGCGTTCCTGTTGCGTTTCATCGATCAATCAAGAAGAGGTGAGTGAGTTTCGCAAGGCTTGCTTTTTTGGCGGTTTTACCTCGTAGTAACTTTCCAGAAAAACGAAAGAGTTATGATGAGAGATTATGTCAGTAAGTATGATATTGTTTATTTGACAACATTGGCTGTGAAGTATTCTCATTTAAATCACTGATTTAGCTGTGGTATCGTTGTATTCGAATCCGATATAAATACTCGTGACAAGCATGGTTCGGTAGCAGCGAATGCTATGCTATCTCGTCCATAAACGTTGCATATACTATTCAGAAATCAGCAACGTTTAAGACGGTTTGTAGGTAGAGGGTAAAGTTTGCAGCGAAGGCTTTGCCGATTATTTTACTGTGAGGTTAACATTACCAAAGTACATTGTTAAGTTGGATGTTAAGGTGTCAGCTGGCAGCCTGGCATGGTAAGAGGCATGACATCGCGGCCACTCTGCTTCGTTGTGGTGACACACACATCTGATTAAACTGTGCATCGTACTAGTACGTCTAACTAACTAGTATGTTTACATGCATGGCATATCAGATAATTCTGTCTGTTCGGTCGCTGCGCAACGAATGAATAAAGATCGTTAGCACTCTGAAAAACAGATGACAGATGTGCCCGAAGTTACTACTTTATTACCTCGCTGATGACCAACGTTTAGGAAAACATGTACTTTTAATTCACCCTTGGGTGAAATCGAAGCGTAGTGTGTACTGAATGCGTGTTGATGATGATGCATATGAATTGCAACTTACACGTCTTCCAAACCTTTTCAGTACCCTGGCACATGCTTTGTCCAATGGACCATGGAAGGGACTTTACTTGGCTGACGAGGTAAAACGTGTGGCTGGCGCACGATTCATTGCATCTAGTAGAGTAGCATTCACTGGTAGACAGGCAGGCCTCTAGATTGTTTATTATGATTTAATGAAGTGTTCCTATGTGACGCTGATGGGCCCTGGTTGCTGCTAAATGCTTGTTGAAAGTGCATTGTGCACTTTTTGTATGTAGCTACAAAATGAGGGTGGATATCACTTTATAGTTTTTAGGCATTATGTACTAATAAGAATCATTGACAAATCACATTCCCCTTATACCACCACAGGACGCACCTCACCAGTATCAGAGCAACAGCTGTGGGGTGTTTATGCTGCTGGTGAGATGCATTATTTTCAGAAATGATGACCGATGACTAGTTTGCAAAACAACTAACTCATTTGTATGTTAATTTCAGTACGCAATGTATTCTACCCTCAAAAGCAATATGATTTCAGTGCCATAGTACACTGCTAAACAGTACTGTAACATGGATTTGTATTAGGCTATGAAGTCATTTAAAGCATAACTTTACTTTTCAGGGGGACATGCTCTCTATCAGGAGGTGGTGGTTGGACAGCTGTTGGAGACCTTTATGCTTGAAAGGTTTATATACTGTGTCCATGTTGCTATTTACTTATTTTTGGTGCTCACGAAGATCGTAGCCAATACACTTGTCTCTCTGTCTCTAGCCCTGCAGAACTAGCTGGCTCCTTCTCCCCCTCTCCATCTCCCCATCTCAGTCACACCTTCCAATCACTAAGCAGTGAAAGGTATTACATACTATGTCCATACTTTTCTATTTACGTATATTCTCTCTTGCTCTTTCTCAGACTTTTGATCGATCAGTGATTCCCTTTTTGTTTAATGGTGTGGGTAGTGTTGGTCTGGGCTTGTGTGATTGAATTGAAGGTTGATTATAATCCCTGTTTCTCTCCCTCTCTCTCGCTCTCCTTCACTCTTTTTTGGATCTCTCGCTCTCTCTAGCCCTGCAGGGCTAGCTGGCACACCAAGCTCACCCTCTCTATCTCCCCATCTCAGCCACACGCTCCAATCTGGCACAACAGATGACAGGCCATTCTTACCACCCGAAGTCCTTCAGCAAATTGTTCAAGAGACGCTGAGACTGGACATGGCGATGCTTGGCGTGTTCAACAGGGTTTCAAACACATTCCGAGAACTAATCAAGCCTCTCCATCCTTCCATATATGTAAATGAGTTTGGCAGGGGACATTAAGCTTAATAAAGACAATCTCATATGCATAACGGTTAGAAAGATTTACAACAATGCAGGCTGTGGCAGTGGCGCTACGCCTCAAAGGCTTCTTAAAAAAGAAGAATTGGCCAAGAGCACCCCTGGTACTGAGGCACGTTGCATATGGCAGGTTTGTCATAAAAGATGTCTGCCTAGGATAATGTTCTTTTATTACTCCTTTTTCGTTTTATTTGGGACGTCTTTTTTTGCAATCCCTTTCATTTGTAAATGTGCATACTACTGTAGTAAATGTATCTGCCCAGAAATGCTGGTATTTTATTACTCCTTTCTTTTGTTTTTGTGACAAATGCTATACGATGTATAACATACATTTGTGCCTACGATGTATGTTGTAAGGTTAATTGTTACAGAGCAATTACTGTTTTTTTTGTCTTTATTGAAAACATTCAGTTGGAAAAGTAAGTGAACACTTGGAGTCAAATGGCCTGTTTGAGCCTTCATAGTGTCTGGTAACTGGATTTGAACTGCATAATGTCCCAAGTGTTATTTTAATCTATTCATTATTTAATTTGGGCATATTCTTAAACAACTATCAAACATCTCACTTATACCTAATACCCTACCTATACTAACCCAGACGATAATGAACATGAGATCATGGAGCCTCCCTGTAATGATCGTGTTGCATCAAGTTTGATGCAAAGTTTGGGTCGAGATCCGACACATAAATGTAAGTTAACATTCTGTAGGCCTAGCTGGCTAACGTACCCGTATTACGAGATCGAAGAAGGGGGTGCTAACGTCAGTTCTATGCTGCCCATACTACTAGATCGACGAAGAAGAACGGGGCGTTCCAGCCTGCGTAAACGAGAACGCCGGGGGGGCGTTTTAGTCTGCGTGAACGGGAACGCCCACGACACGGGAACGCCCATTTGTGTCTGCAGTCGGATGATATTGGTTCTTTTCGGGCTGACAGCCGAGCTGTATGGGCTTAGGGAAGACATGCCTTTGAAACAGTAACACCAGAAAAGGATGTGTAACAGCTGTGAATTCCTCCCCATGGGTAGTAGTTCACACTAAGCACGACAAACATTTTACACTATATGATAAGCCAAGATGGAGCCGAGAGAAACCATTGCACGCTAGTAGAAGGTATGGTCTCCATCTAGACACATGAACCTATTGGATCAGACTGCAGGCCACGCCCGAAAAGTAGATATGGAATCTGGAACGTAAGTGCGTTTCCCGTTACCGCCTCCGGTATTAATTCATAGTGCACATAGATCATAAATCAGACTATTGGCCCTGATCATTTATCGTGTGTTATCAGATGTCTTTTGTGGTTTTAAGATAAAGATTAGTTCCAGACAGAAGTGTGTAGTGAAAGACAAGGACTGGAACAAATCAGCCATGCAAGCAAGGCTACGGTTCATCGCCATGTTTACACACACTATACCGAAGGGTTGGGCTCTAATGGTTTATCAAACAAAACCAATCACAACGGGCTGTAGGATCACAAAATAAATGCCGGAAACACATACACTGTTTTGTCCAAGACCAACATCTCTTAATGTGCTTCGTATTAAAACCGGTATTTTAATTTAGTGTTGCTTTTATTTCCTTCCGATAAGTCATGTGGTTCCCCCAATACCGAGAAAGAGACACAACAATATGCTTTTGTGTGTTTCCCCATTGCTTATTTTAGAAGAGCAATGGCATGACCTCTCTCCACATGTTCCTCATATAAAAGCAGACCACCTGAGACCGACTTTTTGTGTGCAATTAATCCGTCCCAAAAAGCTGGATAAGATTTGGGTTCCTAACAATGCTTTATGACTTCAATAAAACCAACAGAAAAACATTAAGGACTATTTTCGCAAATGAAAAGATTTTTAAATAGGTTTTGACCACAAATTTACAGTTGGTTTTCTTGGCGTGGATAGAACACAGATACTATACGGCTTGGAGTCAAGGAAAGCAACAAGCTGAATGCATTTATAACCGGCATTCTAGTGATGTATGTGGCCGGAGATTCACGTGAATCATCAGAATGAATGTGTTTTTTGTTCAAAGCTCAAAAACATGCTAGGACATAACGCCTATATCCTCAACCACAGCAATATGAAAAAAACAACAACCAAAGTTGACCATCCTATATTTACATTTAGGAATATGGAGCACAACACACATACATTATTTTAATGAAAACATCTTGTTTTAAGTATATCACAGGCCGGCTGTGTTGAACAGATAGGCGTAGACCTACTGTGTGTAGTGTACCATCACAAAGCTACAGCTGGAGGCCTGTTTCAATTCAACTTCATCTTTTCCCCAACTCCATCCAGTTTCCACAAACACATTAAGGAAAACAGACTAAACTAATGTTAGTTTATTTAGAAGGTTTAACTTGATATTCTTAAGTGGCTTTATTGTTTACCATCTATATATTGCCAGAGCAAACAGCTAACCCCGTTTTTATGTTCAATTCTAGGAAAACACCTTGAAGCAAAAAGTAATTTTCTGTTTCGCACATATTCACACATCAGTCTTACCTTGAAAAACCTTAATTTAGTGAACTACTTTCATCTAATGCACCGTTATTAACTAATAGAGCATCTTTGGATGGGACGTTCAAAGCCTGTACACTCAATTAGAGAGTGTCTGGGTTTCCTCAGACCACTCTATTCATTCCTCAATGGTGTATTAAGTAGCTCTGTAGTACCACTGAGCCAGGAGATTCCGTGTGTGTTTGACTCAGTTTAGCAGGCTTGGTTGGCTAGCCACCTTAGGAAAAGGTCTCTTTAAATGCAGCCGGCTGTGAATCCAACACACGCCACCAATTAAGCTCAGAGGGACCAGCAGCTAGCATGTTGCTAGATCACCAACTGATTATCAAATTGAGCATAGAGCGGTGGTCCAGTTCATCGCTAGACATGGTTGCCTGGCTGCCAGGGCATGCCATCTGATCTGCAGTGAATTCATTTACCTTCAACTGCAGCCAGGGTCGAGTCACCACTGGGGAGGATTAATGTGCTAAATTCTTTCTGAAGTCCCGGGGCAAAGCCTGGTCCAACACTGGTTGAGAAACTGGCTTGCACATTTGTAACAGCCCATTTTAACTGTCACCCATAAAGTTATTGTACAAATGATTGCATTCTTTTCTCGATGGTTTAATCATTTTTCAAAGTTCCAAGGGTGTTTTAAAGAGAAGGTTTGTACACTGCTAAATTAACCTATTGTTGGGATATTTCTTGCACTGCTACGAACAATAGGGGATTAAAGCTAGACAGAAGCTTATTCATTTTAAAAAGTGTCTGTACATTGCACATTGCATTGACTCTCATGATTGAGTGTCATGAATCGCATACATCATACAACCACATACTTTGCCTGTTAAGGGCATGGAAACTAATTCCCAAGAAGAGGTCATCGGAGCTATAGATACACCTAACCCTAACCCTAACCCTAACTGGGAGATTGATTACAGCTACAGTTAAACGACATTTAACCGATAATCAATCAGTGGACATTTGCTTTAACATTTAGTCTATTCATAATGATCAGAATCATATACATCTCTTTCGATCCATCGTGCAGATGCGGTGTGCATGCAAAGTGTAAGTGGAATGTTACTCTGCTGAAGACATAGATAGCAGCAAACACACTACTTATGTTTACGCAATAAACATGACAAGACTCAAATGTATCAATAAACTACTTTGCAGATGTTTCCTTTCCTCTTGGATCATAACTCAATGATATGAACCGAAAAACAGCCACTCGCGTCCTCATGGTCCTTGGTAAATATATATTGAGTGATTTGGATGGAAAATAAAATAGGTTAAACTGAAAGAGGGTTTTTTGCTACTATTACATGTTCATAAGTGACCCTTGTACCAGAGGTCGAGCAGTAAATCTTCTAGAAAAGTGTACACAAATTGAGCTGGTTTTCAGCATCTCAGACAACGGTTATGGCTATGGCTGGCTTACCGCTCACTCAAAATGTTGAGGTTATGCTCTTATTTGTTTAGCTAATAAATATATAAGTGTATTATATAATATATATATAGTAATTTATTTGTACATTAAACACATTGTTTTATTCCTTTTAACCTTACATACATGTAAGAAGTTACACCACAGTGCACCTGAATATTTTCAGAATTTTGTCTGCGGATTAATGACAACATTCATGTGTGGAGGAAACGGTGTAGTGTACTATACCCTCAACAGAGAAGCAGATATGGTAAAAGTACTGCAGTATCTTGGCCGGCGGGATTATTTATCTTTGTTTAATGAGTACTAGTCAACACTGTATTGAGTACTATTCAGCACTATCCTAGTGTCCTTACATGGTGGTCCCAATAACCAATCTAATGCTGATGCTTTCAAACAAGTGTATAAAGAGTGGAAATATACAGAAGATTGGATATACTTTTTCTAGATAGGAAATTTAACGTTATCATCCCCATTGGAAAGCTTTGATGGAATGATTGGAAACCACAAGAAGCATCGGACTAGGATGTATAACTTTTAGTGGAGATAAACACAGCTTAAATAATTGTCTTGCAGTGCCCTCAACCAAACCCAGAGCCTGAACACATGTTTCAATGGTGGAGCTAAATAACAAAGTGAATGTTGGCTAAGAAACAAAACATTGAAACAGCCAGACGTGAGAGAGAGTTTGAAAGATTCACAGGACGAAGAGGAGTAAGGGAGCAAGAAAAAAAGACGATTCAGGAGGAGAGAGAAAGCCTACCCCACCACCCCAAACTTTCTCTCTCTCTCTCTCTCTCTCTCTCTCTCTCTCTCTCTCTCTCTCTCTCTCTCTCTCTCTCTCTCTCTCTCTCTCTCTCTCTCTCTCTCTCTCTCTCTCTCCCTGAAACAGACCAGCTGTATCCATGCCCTTTGCTTGATATTAAATCAGACAAACTCCAAAAATATTGCTTCTTCAAATAACCTGTGCTAAATTATCCTGCAAACAATTCAAAACCCAGGCGCAGGAATAGAATTTGACATTTGTTCACACACACACACACACACACACACACACACACACACACACACACACACACACACACACATACACAAACACACACACACACATACACAAACACACACACACACATACACACACACACACACACACACACACACACACACACACACACACACACACACACACACACACACGCCCACACATTCGGATCGATGCGGCTGCCTAGTTGAAGGAGTCTTGTTAGGGTTATCTGGGAGCAATGTCTGGACAGCTGCAGAAGCAGATGCAGTATCAGACACACTGAAGAATACACCCTGAGTTGTAACAACATGGCCTGGTGCCTACCAGACACCAGTGTGTGTATGTGTGTGTGTGTGTGTGTCTGTGTGTCTGTGTGTGTGTGTGTGTGTGTGTGTGTGTGTGTGTGTGTGTGTGTGTGTGTGTGTGTGTGTGTGTGTGTGTGTGTGCGTGCGTGCGTGCGTGTGTGTGTGTGTGTGTGTGTGTGCGTGTGTGTGAGTGTGTGGGTGTGTGTGGGTGTGTGTGTGTGTGAGATCTGTCCCCCCATTACAGTAACAGTGATTGGTGTTTATTACCATTTCTGGATGTGCTCTCCCAAATATAAATACTTGTATTGGAGGCAATACACGCGTTGAGGAAAGGAAACAACATGAAAATATAGGACGACTACAATACAGCCTACTACACAGGATGCATGGACAACTGGCTGTGTCACTAAAGCACACCAATGTGTCTTTAAGAGGACATGTTATGAGATCTTTATTTGACTATGCTCATTATAAAGTCAGAAATATTCTCTTCCAAACACAAATCATCTTTATGGGTGTGTGACAACTACAAAAACTTGGAGTAGAGAACTTGAATCCCAAAAAACAGATCAGAACCACAAGTACATTAGCATCAAAGAACGTTTGTGTTTCTAATTATAGCAAAAGTAGGTGATCAGTTGCATGTGCAGTGTGAATAAACAGGATGTCATTTTGAGTGGGAATGTTTGTATCTTTAAATAACTTGATCAATTGGTAACACTGGTATTCTTTGACTCATTGACCGAGGTTTAGAGAGGATATTCTATCTTCAATTGACTTGCATACACACATGCACTTCTATAATAAACTATGGAAATGTGATTGAAACGCCGGACCTCCTCCAGATTATTTGTTTGCTGGACAGGTCATTTTAAATAAATATGAATACAATAATCTACCATTCATATAAATGACATGACCAACGTTATGTTTAATATTTAAATGATAAAATACAACTTTCAATGCATATATTACATAAGAAATATATGCATTCTAATATCTTAATGAAGGCATAATATTTGAAGACGATTAGGATATAAAAAACTGGATAGATGTTAAGCAGACATTGCAATATTATTGAGTTCATGAACACCTCAAGCGGGCTGAACAGGTGGCTGAAGGGAGACTTGGTCGGAAGGAAAGCACCTGTTAAAAGCCGGCGGTGATTGATGACAAGCAGAGGTCATGCCTCAGCTCATCGGTGAGAAGAGAGAGTCACACTCACCGCCTTGGAGGGACGGTTGAATCACAGCAACGAGGAAGAGTCCACAGAAGAACAGCAGAACCTCTCTGGTAGCCATCTCGCTCCACAATACGGCACCTCTCTCCTGGATATGCACGTTTTATGCTCCTCTATCTGACTACCACGATAGCCCAAAGTCTTGGAGAGTGGAAAAAAAGGAAAAGAGAGAAAAAGATACAGGACACGACGTAATTAGGATAGGGCAAAGTCTAGCGTTCAATGGATCACTTTGCCTTTTTCCCTCCCCGATGTCTGGTGTTCCTGTTTTTATTCTGGTCACTCCTGCCAACAGTGCAGATGCTGTTGCCAGCATGGAGCAACAGACAGGACGAGATAGACAGACAGACAAGCAGAACGAAGGACTGAGTGTATAGCGCGAGACAGGGAGTGAAGGGGGGGGGGGGGGGGGGGGTGGAGGAGAGAGACAGCCTCTCTCTCTCTCTCTCTCTCTCTCTCTCTCTCTCTCTCTCTCTCTCTCTCTCTCTCTCTCTCTCTCTCTCTCTCACTCACTCCCTCTCTCTCCCCCCCCCCCTCTCTCTCTCTCTCTCTCTCTCTCTCTCTCTCTCTCTCTCTCTCTCTCTCTCTCTCTCTCCCTCTCACTCCCTCTCTCTCCCCCCCCTCTCTCTCTCTCTCTCTCTCTCTCTCTCTCTCTCTCTCTCTCTCTCTCTCTCTCTCTCTCTCTCTCTCTCTCTCTCTCTTTCTCACTCTCTCTCTCTCATTCTCTCTATCGCTCCTCTCTCACACACACACAGTTCCCTTCTCATCCAGAAGGAATTGGACTGTCTGGCAAGCGTATGCATGGACACAATAAGGGCTTATCTTTTAGCGTTAACACAGGCCCAGAAAAAAAGCAAAAGCAATTTTTCCGATAATTACCTGTTTTCCATGGTTCCCCTTTTCCGACCCGGTTGACTCTGAAGCAGAGAGCAATAATCTTTTTTATGGCTCATTCCTTAGAAAATGAAACACAGCAATACAGCCGGTCACAGCTCGGTCCCTGGGGGTCGGCATTAAAGTCTGAAGGTGAGCCTGGAGAGAGGCTGTTGTGAAACCCCGTTCTGTAGCGCGGCACTGAGAGAAGCGTTCGCATCACAGGGGGATGACATCATGATAAAACAGCAGGAACACGATAAAAAGAGTCTGCTTTAGTGTTCAGGGCCGGGTCAATGGTCACAACGTCGCCAGCAGGAAGGCTCGGTCGGACCATGTGGCCCGGGTCACGGAAGGGAGGTCACAAACGATTGGCCAACATTCACCTGCCTGTCTGGTCCTCCTCTTCCCCGATGAGTGACCTCAGCAGCGCATGTGTTGGAAGATGCAGCAAACATGTGCAACATTGGTACTGACTATCCATGCTGTGCATTTATTAAGACATCTGGCTTATTCTGTTGCCCCTTCACGAGCGCAGAGAGACCGCAGAATAGGTACCTGTGCGTTCTGTTGGAACTGCGTCAAAATTCTGTTCATTGACAGAATTCCAGTTTTCGGAAACTTTTCAAGGCAGGGATTCAACATGCTGTAAAAGCATAAAGCACACAAGGAAATAATGTATGAGGTGATACTGTGTTCTAATGATACCCAGGAGTCTGCATCAGGTAGAGGTTTCAACCTCGCAAGGTAATAACAGCCAATAATTTCATTACCTTGAACACATCAGAAACAGCTCAATTCAACGCGAGTACAACCGCCCGTTATTTAAACCTTAACTGGAGTTAAAGCAAATGTCCACTGATTGATTATCGGTTAAATGTCGTTTAACTGTAGCTGTAATCAATCTCCCAGATTTGATGTCTAAAGGAGCCTAACCCTTGTGTCTTGAGGACTACCATTGACAGGGTCTTCATCCACAGTGGGCAGCATGGAAACCCAATGTGTACTTTCTTCCTAGAAACACCTTGCTAGGCTGTCGTGGGCCATTTTTCAATGCTGTCATGGGGCAAATGTCTGAGATTTAAAAAAAATAAATAAAAGTGTTTGGCTGGAGTTCCATTCACCTGGCAGAAGTTGTGACCAAAGTAATTATTTTTCAGACCTAGAAATGAGTGACGTGGCTGGTTACATGCACACAAATAGTGCCTCGCCACAGTCCAAGGTACACAGAATTCTTCATCTCTCTGACATTCACCATTCATATCCAATTCCCCCACGCTGACTTCCTTTCGCGGGATGAAGTCCAGAGTTATGCTGCTTTTAATTGGGAGACGGAGATGAAGTCCGAAAGAGGTTTAAATGAAGTCATGAAGAATTTTTCCTGGGGAATGAAGTTGGCGTGCAAGACTCCAGACATGCTGCAACACCAAAACAAAATGCCAAAACAGGTATAAGTCTCATGAATGGTTTGCAGGATTGCTACATCATACCATACATCAAATGTTCTGTCCCCACATGCAAGTGATTAAACCCGAGCAGAAGATATTTAGTCAGCTTTTGGTGCCGAACGAGGACAAGCAATGATTCAAGGGGGCCCAAAGGAGCCCCAGTCAATAAGATCATTGATATGTTTTCCTTCACTGTTTAGTGTCAGTGTTTTTAGAACCAATGCTAACTGACAGCAGTAAAGCGGCACATTTGCACGTCCAAAACAATACGCAAGGCAGTGCTGTCTGCATCCCAGGTGAGCCTCACTGCATGAGCCATTCACTTGATTCAATAGCAGAGAGAGAGAGCAGACTGGAACGTCTCCCACTCCTGGTGATTACAGATAATCATTAGTTATCATGCAAACATTCGGAGGACACTGAGCTAATGTTGTGTTTTGCACGGCATATACACCGTTCCTTCCATGTTTGGTTTTGGACTGATGGCCCTAATTATCCGAGCCCTGTTCCAGAGGTAGGGGATAATTCTGGAATGAAGAATGAAGATTTTTTCAGACTAAATGTCTGCTTTGGTTCATGTCTGGGGCTCTTCCTTTGGGCAAAGTCACAGGGTGTTTTTGCCAAAAGGGGGATGTTGTACTACAAACAGTTGGAGAGAACAAATAAAGTTCACATAGTGTGTGACTGTGTCACAAATTTTGGAATTGGGATCTCCATCAAGCATAGTGTGAGAAATGATGGCATGGCAAGACTTTGAACCCCATTAAAGAAAAACAATGACTCCGTTCACATTTACCCATGCATAACAATAGCATATTAATTTCACTTCAACTGTAAACAAGATTGAGTGGTATTGAATGAACGCGCCAGGTTTTCATAATGAACATTTAAAAGTAAGTTAGTCAGGGGTATAAATCGCACATTGCTGTCATCAGCCGATTGCGTTCAAATCAATTATTGTTATCATGGAAGGTTGGCATGCCAATACTATCCAAACATATTCGGAAATATTTCATGTTGTATTTATGTTGAATTTAGGCAGATTACTAAAGTCTGCCATAAGGCAAACATGTGGTGTATGGGCCAAATAGCAGGGAAGTCAGGTTTGTGGTACCTTTTTATCAAGAAAAAAAAAGAGAGAATTGTGGTAAAGCTTTCTATATAAATTATTCCTCTAGAACCAACAGCTGTTCTACTTTCTCTGTTGAAACAAATCCATTGCCATTTATCGCTTGGATATTTGTTGGCTTATTTAAAAATATGAATCAGTCATTCCTAGGTTCTATGCACATACATCGTGTCAAAGGGCTATCAATAATGTTTCGAAGATGTGATCTGTACCTTTGCGCTCCAATATATATATATATATATATATATATATATATATATATATTATTTTTTTATTTTTTATTTTTTTTCAACACTGGTTGTTATAAATTGTCTGCAACATTTGCCTCTACATCACACAGGTTTCAGAAAATTCATCGGGCATTGTGAGCACCAGACCTTGTTCATCACTCAGTGAGGTTTGTGTGGTTATATAAAAATAACCGGTCCACTATCAACCCAAGATGATTGATGATAATGATGATTATCATCTTGATAAAGTGTTGATTTTCTTTGACATTTGGAGGATTTGTCCTTTCATTTATTACTGAAATATACACATCTGCTGTTATATTGCAATACCCTCCGGTTAAAGCTGGATGGGAAGCCAATATCAAAAAAAATGAAGACTGAATTGATGTCTAGTCATTGAACCAACTTTGTCATCGTGTCAACATTTAATAGTGCATTATAAAAAACCTTATGAAAGATGTCGAAGAAAGTTTCAGTCACCCAGTCACCAAGAAATAATAAAATATATATATATATTAATAATAAAAATAAAAAAAATAATAAGAAATGTCCTAACCACAATTTAAGACAAAGTTATGACTTTGATGATATGAATCTATAGAAAGTTGCATCTTGTTTTGCAATATGTCTATGAGGATTGCCATCAAGCTGAGTTACATACAGTTTCCTCATTTCATTAGTGGCAGTGAGTTATTTCTGGTTTGGTAACTGACGAGACACAGATCATGTATAACATGCAATCACTGATAAAATGCCTCACTTTCATATGGCTTTCATGACAAATTTCACACGCTCTGCATCGATGGGCTTATAAAAACCATGTTGTCTCTTTATTTACGTTATCTAGAGTATTCCACACAGCTTTAGTGAACACAGTTACGTTTTCTCTTTGTGTGTATTTATTGTTGCAGTATTGGGACATTGCTGTAGAACACACTGGCCACAGCGTGGTACAATGATCCTTTGTTCACTTGATAAGTGTTTACATGTTGCCGGGGACTGCTGTCCCGGCTTAGAGCTGAGACAGTTATCCTCTGATGATCACAGATTGAAGTTTGGCCCTGGCTATTTCATGGGCTCTCTGAGAGCGTAGCTCTCTACAACACTCCACTACTTCATCAGCCTCTCGCACTGTATTCCTGCTTTGGTGAATGGGTGACAGTGCCCGCACACATTTAAAACCCATCAATTGGTTGAGTCAATGCAGCAAAAACATACCTAAAAAAAACTCTGGCTATGTTGGATTTGAAACCCCAAAGAGAGATTGATCTCCTCCTCTCCCCCGGAGGAGATAACAGACCAAAGTAGGGAAGAGCATGGATGCTCTGATTCAGTGTTGAGTATACTTTTTTTGTAATGGCTTTTAATGAATTCTGGTGTCACCACCAAACAAGGCATAGCAGACTGGCGCACCTCCAAGGTGAATAACAGACATCCAGACCACACTCCAGATGTGGGCTCTCTGTGGTGACATTACTCTCTATGCGCTGCAGGTTCCAACTTACATCCAGTCCAGGCCAAGGCACCGGGGGGAAAACTGATGAGTTCTGGTGAGAGCCAGACCAGGCAGCTCGGTGACTCATATTTGGCCCATTTTCCTCTTCTACGCTCCACTTTGTAGGAAGTGTTGTGTAGACTCAAGCTCTATAACCCAGTCTCAATGCATTCACTCTCTCGGCTCCTCCGTTGTGACTAATACATTTTGTAGTTGGCTTCAGATCCTGAGCCAACAAGCATCTCACGTGGATTCCTGGTCAGCCGTGGGGGGGGGGGGTATTTGGAGTGATGGAGCTTGTTATAATTTCGATCACTCATGATGTATTGTCTGTGTTCTAGTTCAATTTGCTTGTCAACAATATATCTAAACATTGTGTCGCAAACTAAATAGAATGCCTTTTCAGGCCCTCTTCAGAAAAGTTATGATTTTTGGCGTATAATTTGTAAAAATATTCAAATTCAAACCATCTGAAATTGAATTCACAATGGAAGCATATTTACAATGAGTGTACAGCTGTTGCAGATGCAAGAGGGTTGTGCTATGGAGACCACTATTTATATTAAAAGTGAAACATGCATGATTATAAAAAAATCAACTATAATGATCAACAGAATGTGTATAGTTAAAAGTTTGGACGTTAAGTCTTTATGTCTTGATAAAAACGTTGTCCAAACCCATGTCCAACTCGCTCGAGCGCAGATGGGTAGCAAATAGGAAGCCACCACGCTGGAAAAATGTTCTAGCTGGAAGTTGCAGATTCAAAGAAAATGAATACAAAATAATAACACATGCATGAGATGAACAGTGCATACATACAGAAAGTACATGAATACAGAACCTAAGATGTATATTTTCATGCAATATATCTCTCCTTTGCCTGCCCTTTCTGTACACGTGGTGTCTAGGGTCCGGTGACGTGTGCATATTCTTACCTTGCATGTTTGTTATTTTTTGTTTTGTACATGGAAACCCATACGACGGCATTCCTCCACCCTTCCTTCATCAGGCCCGAGCAACGTGTTTGCTTTGTACAAGTCACATCTTTAGAAAAGTGCTGTGCTGACAAACCAAAGCACTTGCATGATTTATAATTCAGACAAATGGAGAAACCGTTTTTTTTTTTTTATTAGTCTTATCAGAACATTTCTCAGGCCTTTAAAGAGGAGTGGGGTGGGCCAAGGACTACCGAAGAGCAGACGAGAGAGGGAAAGCACAGGCCTTCAAAAAAATTATCTGCTGGTGAACCTCTTTTCAGCCAGAGCTCGAAGAGCAAACATGCTTGGAATACCACATCCGTCAAGCGGATTGGTGTTGGTGCAATATGGTACACAGCATGCTTTAAAGCGAAGCATGTGAACTGTACCGAAAACAAGAATCCAACACATTCCCAAAGCCCTTGAGAGCCAACTAAGTTCTGCAACCTTTCAATTGAAAATAATAAATAAAATCATTTCCTTTTTTTGATAAAGATGTAATTTACTAAACACACACCTCTGTGAAATACCTTTTGGATTATGAGGAATTGCTTAAAGCTCCATTACAGTTTTTCTCGATTGTATACACACACAAAAATGGAACTATGCACAAAATTCTGAAAAGCTCATATATCAACTACAAGACTCCAGAATGCCAAACTCTAGGCACAATTCCACTGTTGTCACATTTTTGCTAAACTCTAAGCACAAATCTCATCATTTAGCACACTTGGTTCATGTGGATCACACTGGCCTTCAAAACACAACAACTAATAACCAATAAGTCTAACTCACTTCTCACCTTTTCAAACTCAACTGGCAAAACAATTAAATCATGTGTCAGAGCATAAAAGAGGACTCGGTGAACTCTTCTGTGTTGTAGATATGGTCCTTTGGCTTGATCAGGATTGGAGGTGGGATACATACTGATTTACATGTACATCTGTTTCACCTCATTTATATTCTTATTTTTATTTTTTGTTGGCCTGCAAAAACCTTTTATTCAGTCAGTTCAGCTGAACATTTTACTGCATTACAGTAAAAATATATATATTTGCTTTGTTACCTTTTTGTACTTGTACTTGCACTGATTTCATCGTTACATCCCCCGAAATACAGTCTAAAAATGTTCTTACTGTAGTGTTTTTCATTTTACTTATCAGTGCAATTAATGTACTGTAATTTACCAAAATTGGTAACATTGGTGTATTGTCAGAACAATGTTGCACCATCAACTATAGGTGTACAGTATGACTCTGGGAAGCTGCCTTTAGCCCATTGGAGCTCATTGGATAGACAAATATGCATTGTATCCTATTCTGATACGATTGTGTTATTGCAATATTTATATGATATATTCACAGTATTGTATTACAATATGGCAACAGTCTTTATACTATATGTACCACCTAATTGCAACTCTAAAAAAGAAAGCTATTTCTAAACAATTGTATACATTGGAATATGTAACATGGCCTCATAAAGCCAAAACATATGTAAATAGTATTTTGATGGAAGTGTTTTGAGTTGATCACACCAGTGTTTAATTTATGCTCTCTAAGAGATATTCATATGATAGCTGTGTTTACTGTTTGATGGAAGAATTTGTGTAGTTTTGACAAAATGATTAACTCTTCTCAGGTTTTTGTTTTGAGTTTTGAGAAATTTAGCTATAGTTACAGAAAACGTGTTCAAATGATTGAGAAAAACTGTAAGGCAAGTGACATTTCAACCTGTTTTTTCTGATAGGACGACTCACTTCCTGGACATTGTTATAATTTCCTTATGTCCCTCATAGGTTTACTTAGTGAGGGACCCTTAATGTACTGTATGAATTAGCAACTCTTTTTCTTGAACACCGCTGGAGGGAAAACACTTGACAAACTTGATTGAATTCCTAGATAGGCTGGCAAGTTCTCACACTGCTCAAACATTGCAGGCAAAAAGCAGTCCCTCCCCAAGAAAAAGACACACTTGCCAACAATCTTCAGATTTTTAAACAATCAAGAGGAACTGCCACATCCACCTTGGGAACCAATTAGTGCACTTATCAGTCATCGAGCAGCCAGCCCCACCATAATCCCACGCCACCATGTTGAGCTGTTAGGGAAACTTGGAACAAACAGGGTTTTCTTTCCGTCAGGTTTTTTACAATATCATAAAATGACTTGGGAGGAAAGAATGCCAACACAACGGACCTGAGCGCCTAGTGCCACAAACACCCCCATGCCGAGGAGTTTCCGTTACCAAAAGCAACCGACTGTTTCGTCTTTGAAACATAGCTGTAAAATAAATATTATTGCGGCGAGTTGTCAAGCTGAATATGGGGGCCATGAATCTTTGTGATGGCAGTTGTTTTAAGTACTGGCATTTTCTTAAATTAAGGGGAAGTCTCAATGTGAAAGGTAGGCACAGGTTTTCTGGGGATCTGTAGGCATATAGAACTGATAGTGATTAGGCAATGCAACGTCAAGGTCCCAATGGTTTTGGAACCATCAGGAACATTATAAAAAGTTGGCAACACGGTAGGGAGGTGATGGAGTCACTTTTCATTAGAAACATTTTTTATCTTTCTGGCCCTTTTTAACACTGCTGTCATAGTGAAACAAATTATTATTGGTTGAGCAGCTCTTGTTGGTTTAGCCGCTATTGTAGTTGGCAAATTCAAAGAAAAACATATTTTGTCTTTCAAACTATCAAAATTATCCAACTTGGGAGGGCTGTTGATACTGTGCTGAGGCCAAGTCAAGTTACCTTGTGGACAATTTTATGACGATTTTAAAGATAATTAGGCAATTATGTAAATAATCAACTGAACAAACTCACAAATTCACAGATGGTATTTGTACTAAAGTATATTGTCTGAAAATTATTGTACTAATAAAACATTTATTGACCAAGTTAATGTCGTAACAAAGGTCAAAGATTCATTAATCATGCTCATTCATTCTTGCATTTATTTTCTTCAAGACTTATAATTAGTTATAGAGGTTGAATTGGGTTTTTTCTAAACAAGGGAACAGGGGCGCTGCGCCCCGATACTCCCGGCGTGCGCCATCCTACCGAAATGCCGACTGAACCTGTCAGACTTGGATCTGTACTTACATGCTGCTGTACAACATACACTATTTCTCAAAACGATATTTTCTCCGCGAAAATATCCCAACACCACCACCTGACAATGTGTCTGATCCTCAAATAACTTATAATTACTCCAAAAATATTCCGATCCGAATTGGAGTTTCCCAGACCGAGTCGACATGCTAACGTTAAAGTTATTAGCAGCTAGCTAGCTAGCTACTATGTATTTGAATGGGTTTTTGGTCTAGGCGCTAAGATGCTAAGCAAGTATACAAGACCATTCCAGTTCTCTCTGCACAAAGCGGTTTCAATGAACGACAGAAATAAACAAATGCTGAGTGTTGATCAAGAGTTTTGCGAGAGCAATTTAAGGTTGCAATGCTTGTCCCAAATATGGCAGGGCAGGCTTCATTCAGTGATTGAAACAAATATGGAAGATTTACAGTATAGAACCTACATTGAACCCATTTCCTTTACTTGGCATGAAACGGCAAATAATCAAACCAGTCCATTTAAGCGTGTGAAGTCTATTTTATTCATGCAATATACAGTCACTACAGTAGCGACTAGTAATGTTTCTGTTAACGTTGAATAACATGAGGCACACATTGTTACACAATTCTACGATTCTGGTGTATATACTACTGTACCACAATACCTCGGTTCCAGTGCTTCGCGACTAGTTGCTGAATGGTAAGCTAACTCTTACATTACTAGCTGTAGGCTCAACCTGTTTGACGCATGAGGAGCGTGTAACAGCGAGCGACCAAGTGACGTGTCTTTTTATTTATTTATTTACAGGGTAAAGTTGTACAAGTCTACCAAAAGTTGATAGTATTTTAGTTTTTCAGGATGACCACAAGAGCTAGAATTTCTCTCTAATGCCGCTTTTCCACCGCACATGTAGCTCGACTCGACACGACTCGACACGACACGACTCGACACGGTAGCAGCACGGGTGCTTTTCCACCGCAAATAGTACCTCCTGGACGTGGGCGGGGTCGGCTGCGCGAAAGGGCCGTGACGTATTTGTGTACGCGACGCAAACAACACATACGCAACCCACACATGGACAGAACCCACATAACAACAATGGAGGACATCGATCGCATTACTATTATTAGCTGGCATGTTGAAGAAGTTGGAGAAGTGGAACATGTTGGCTGCGGCGCTGCTATGGATGTTACCAGCATGGTTGCCATGTCGCTCTCGTGACTTCGTCACACTCTCTGGCCAATCAGTCGCCGGCCGTCTGCCGACGTCACCTTTTAGCATCGGCTCAGCTCGCTTGGAACCTAGAGCGAGTAGGTACTAGAAAAAGCAGCCACTTCAGGTACCAGATACCATGGTACCGCGGTGGAAACGCAAAAAATGCGAGCTGAGTCGAGTCGTGTCGAGTCGTGTCGAGCTGGTACCATGCAGTGGAAAAGCGGCATAAGATAGCCTCAGAATGTACCATTTAATCATTATTTTTTCAAAGGCTTCGCGCCGTGGAAGGGGGAGACCCCCCTTCCACACCATCCCCCGCCTCGGTCGCGTTGCTCCCTTGGCTTCGCGCAGGGGTCTGCTCCCTGCTACTTTTTTTTTCTAGAAAAACCCTAATGTTGCATGAGGGAAGAGCAATTTACAGTGCACCTTTCAAAGGTAAATCAAAAGCTGTGTTGGACTGTTATCAACGTACAATCAAGTTGTACTCTTTTTGTATGTCAATAGCTTTGGTGAGCCATACAACCTCCATCGTCCACGCCAGGTCTGTCAGCTCTTCTGTGTCTCAGCATAATGCAGGAGGCTTTCTCTCCAACGTCTGCCTGAAGAATGTTGGATGTGTTGACATGCAAAGCAAACCTTGACTAATGAGATGGATGCTCAACAGTTAGACTTTGCTCAGGTTACATTCTCCAACGGTGACGTATCGGGGCCAGACGTCCTGATTTGAGGATTGGACAAAGCAAGTGAAATTCTCAAGTGACCCTTGTTTACATCATACGAGAACACATCATAATCCAGAATAATCAAACACATCATGATTTGACAAAAAAAGGGAGAAGTAGACAGAAAAACACAGGGGGTCCGACCTTCAGCGTCTGTTGACCGGACCACAGAGACAGGACCCCACTTGCTGTCCGTCCCAAGGGGTCTTTAAGAGCTATCAGCCAGCCAGACAGACACAAGCCACAGCAGAAGCAGAGAGAGCCAAGAAGCGGCCCTGATCCCTAGCCTCAGAGACAGCCGCTCAAGGTGATGGGACACCGGAGAAGGGCATGATGCTGGACATCCAATGCGGGTGATGATATGAGGCCTGTCTCTGGACTTTCTCTGAGCTTGAATAAAAAAAAGACCCAATGCAACTAAGGGAGTATCTATTTTTAACTTTGGAAAACCCAATGAAGCCTGAAGGGGTTAACGATGCGCAGTCGTTTTGAGATAAATGTTGTTTTCTTGGGTTCCGCGCCAGAGGTTGGATGTCAAATGTATGGAGGAGAGATGGATTTTAGATTGGTGAATGTTTTCAATCTGCTTGGTGTAAAAGGAATTAAACCTCTGTATCATTGTGCTGATGGTTGGAGGCTCCTCTGCATGTAACAAATACAATGCTACTGTCTCATCAGCCTTTAAAAGTCACTGCTCGCCACTGAGACATATATATATATGTATATATATATATATATACATATATATATACAGTATATATATCTATAGATATAGATATAGTAGTAGTATTAGGAAAAAAATGCCCTCTATTCATTTGTACTTATAAGCATAATATATTTCTTTATTTCAGTTTCTATTTATTTCTGGCCTCACAGGTGAATAAAACATGCAATATGAATAAAGTTTAACAAGTCTGACGTGATCTATTTATGTTCATTCTCTAAACAAACTCTCTAAACATGCTTTAGAGCTTTGGGGCTGTCAAAACAGCAAACACATGCATACAGAATGCCCTTAAATATAACATCGTCATCATGTCTTATGTTTATTATATTTCATTGAATCTGAATGAATGCCTCATAGAGAAAACATCAGATCACGAGGGGAACAAGACGAGAGAAGATATAGGAGAAGGAAGGGGAATGACGTTATCCGAATTTAAAAAATACCGTACATTGTGGTCGTCTCTACGCCTAAGGGGGCATGTACATCAACCTGTCTCCCAAAGGTAATCCCTTGTGTCCTCAATCGTTTTCTTTCACCTACTAGAAACAAACCAACAATCTAGCATTGCTCATGCACCCCTGTGTGGCCCCACCCTAGCTCTGTTCCTTCGGCAGTGCTACAACATTCCCTGGGCAGCTGCATAAAATCGCACGCCAGGTCGGATGTTTGCCTAGACTGAAATCACATAAGATAGATTTCTAGTCCACACTGTGCCATAGTCTGGAGTATCGCTGACATAGTGCAGTCTGCGATGTGGAGCAGAGGCCCCAGGTTAAATGCAGATCCCCACCTGGCCATGCAGGAACAATGTCTATAAAAATTCCCCATGTCCAATACTAGCATGTTTTCTTTACAGCCTTCTACACAGCTCTTTGCCTTGTGTCAGTTGCAAAGACTACATTTATGATAATCATTCTACATAGGCTCTACACAAGCCAACTAGTCTCTTTAAATAATATCTTAACTTGTTCAGGTAGACAGTTTTATCCTGTTATCAGACACTTTTGTCCGAAGTGACTTGTGTGAGTTACATGTGATGAAGGAGCAGACAGGGGAGAAGAAACTTGATTTGGATGAGGTCTCCTAGGTATGGATAGCTACATTTATTATTAAGGATTTCTCAAAAGATTCAGTAGAAGTGCTCTCTACTCCATTAAACAAACTGTCTATGTTAAACAAACATGTTGGATTTAAAACCTTTCTACAGTTATGTGTGTGACTCATAAATGTAATGTTTTGTCTACATTGACTAAACATGACTTCTCTTCAGAAGGACAGAGGCGGCCAAGAACATTTTATTCAGATTAATATTCTAGTCCTGCAGTGTAACTTAATATCTGACAGCCTATGAGAGAGACAAATCCCCCGCAATTAATACACGTTTATTGTTTAGGGACAATATTGGAACATTAAGTGCATACTTAAAGTGTTTCGGGTCTAGATACCTTAACATGTTAATCATGCACACAAGGTAATTTATGTCTGGCACACTTTGAGCATACCTAACATAAGAATCAAGTAGGTTATTCCTATATTTTGCTTCAGATTTTTGTAATATTTACGCAAAAAAACTAAACGGCTTTGTTGCAACCTGAACTCAATAAATGTTCAAAGGTGCCAGAGAACAAACCACTACAGTAACATTAGCCGGTTAGTTGAGCCTGTGCTTTATCTTCTGTGGTCTCACAGCATGATCTTTCAGAGTGAGGCCCTGAAGCCCAAACTGATTAATGATCATCCATGGGGATGTCTTCTAGGTGTTGAGGGGAATGGGGCTTTGGTTGGAGTGTTTTACTAGATCGATGTCACCCCGGGGATTCATTCAAAATGCTAAACGCTAAGTGTGCGAATGGAACAAGAGTAACTGAGCGGTGACCTTTTATCTGGCGAACAGACCTGAACACAACTTGCAAGTTAGACACTCACAACTGCCTCCATGCCCTTTCTGTACTGCTGAGGTTTCAGACCACATCAGAGCTTTCCACAATGTGTTCCAGTGAAACCGCGCAGGCAGCTGTGTAAATAAACAGAATAAAATGGTAGAAAATAACCTCATAGACAATAATATTGAACCCCACAAGCGTTATTGCTTTGTCCAAGCATTGAGCTAATTGAAACAGACCGACACTCAAAATTAATCATTGTGGAGATTATATATTAATCAGTGATACATTTTTTATGCCGTATTTGGGCCATGGTATAGTTTATTTCATTATCGTAGACCAAAAAAGAATGCCGCATTCCTCCCTGTGTATAAATGAACTTTGATAAAGGTCATCAAGGCCTGAATATCAGGTAGTAATGTGAGATGTGAAAGCCCTAATGCTAAATTTCCAGTGGCAAATATACATGTATGTGCAGTAGCATACAGTATGTACTACAGCATGCAGTAGTTCATTCAAAAGCTGAACTCTAACTCTCAGTGCAGGTACAAAGATGCAAGAAATCTCATGAAGTGTGGCCCCTTGATGACCACAAAATAAGTTGTTAAGAATAATTAAATTTGACTTGTGGCTGGGTTGTTCTAAGGTGAACTTTCATATTCCCAGGTGGGCTTTCCTCGGATCGATTTTAACAATATTGCTGAAATCCAAACTTTTCCCCACGAACAAGAAGGGGGTTTCCAAGCAAGCAAGCATCTGCAAAAAAAAAAGACAGAAATCATTCCTTAGAATCCAAACTAGTGACCTAATTGATTAAATCTCCTACTCCTGTGTATATCACATTGCAACCACTGTGGTTGCCCTGAGCAGCTGTTGTTGTTAGTGATGAGGACTATTTTAGTTGGCCAGTGAGTTGATGAAGCACCTGTAGATGTCCTGGACCATCACTCGTCTCTGATAGAGACACATGGTTTTATTTGCTTTAATTGCAGCTGTCTCTCGTTGGCTCTGTGACGAATTGTGTATGATGTTCTGTTAACTTAATGTCCACATCTCTCTCTCTCTCTCTCTCTCTCTCTCTCTCTCTCTCTCTCTCTCTCTCTCTCTCTCTCTCTCTCTCTCTCTCTCTCTCTATCCCTCTCTCTCTCTGTGTCACACACACACACACATACACATGGACACGCACAAATGCACACATACACACACACACACACACACACACACACGCGCGCGCGCGCGCACACACACACACACACACACACACACACACACACACACACACACACACACACACACAATCATCACTCATAATTGATCCATTTCATCAATGGTCTTTTACACAAGATACATTACATCAGGAAAGAATTGAAAAAAAGAAAGAGGAAAGACCCAGAGTAAATCCATATGGAGCATGTGTTTACATATGTTAAATACGGTGAACCATTGCCTGAAAACACTCACCCTGCAACTCGTCTGCCATCCCGTGTGTTAAACTTGGTTGAAAGTTTTGTAATAGGAAGGCCAAAACAGAAAAGCTAAGACAAATCAATGGCCAACATTGTTCCCCGGCCTCGTCACCGTGGAAACAGCATCTGCCAGACACCCTGAGGTTTTCCGTCCCTTGGGACCGAGCTCCATACATACATCATCCACAAATCATGCAGGAACTGTAGCTGTTAGCGAACATTGGACCCCTCTGCCGAGCTCCTCGGAGTCCGCCTGCATCACTTCCAGCTGAGTATTCAAATGGGGTAGAGTAACTAATTTCTCCAGGCAATAGTAACTAATATATCCCATTGTGCCTTCATACAAGGTTTGACCGGATTTACATGAAAAGATAATCCTCTAGGCTGGGTATTCCCATTTACTCCCTCTGCAGTAGTCAGTTGAATTTAATATTGTGAAGCTTGTGGATTTACAATTGGCTTCTCTACATTCCTCTCTGAAACAGCACTAATAGTCCTGTAAAGAGCGTTCTTTTTTTATACTATAAAGCTTTATTTTGCCCATTCTTTTTTTTATCATCGTTGCTAAATTATTCTTGAAGGCCTGAAAACATTCTGCATTTCCCTTAAGATTTTGTTTAAATTCTTTCTCAAGCCAACAGAACAGAATGACCACATTTTTGATATAATAAAGCCAGGCTCCATTCCATGCATCTTGGATGGTTGTCATTGAGCACACGGTACACACGTTCTCTCTGCTCTTTAAAGGCTATAGCACACAGTTGATCTTTATCGTTATGGCTCCATCTTGGACAGGAATTCATCGTATGAGAACATGTGTCCAGCATGGTCATATCAGTTCCAAAGACACACCTTAATACTTACTGAAGATAACTTAACCCAAGGAAAAAGTTGGAATTGCATATGATACCATTCCAAACACTTGCTGTTCCAAGTCATGCAGTCATGGAGACTGTACAAGTCAGGGAAACACTTAAGTCAAGAAAAGAAAAAAAATGAAGAAACTTGAATCATCCCCCCGTTAAGCCCCAAAGGCGCCGCGAATGTAATTCCCGCCTTGAAAAATTTGTAGCATTTCCAATTTGCGCGGTTCAGCATTGCGAAATAGGGGCCTAAAACACATTCCCCTGCCCTGTTGTTGATTAAGGCCGCTGTTCCCACATTCTCCCGAGAGGCGCTGAGGCTTATTTACACCATGCTGGACCGTATTCTGAACATCATGGTGCGTGCACAGACTCGCATAACATCTAAACATGACCAGCTGAGGCCACGGTCCATGGTGTGGAAGTCCCCAGTTACAACACTTACACCAGCCATCGTATATACCACCAGCATGTGTTTATGGGTCTGGTACTGCAACCAGATCAAGGGGTCGTTGGATTGAATGAGGATATCGTTCAATAACGTTTGGCTCTGGTCTCCATTGTTTTTCCAAGTGTCAGTTGGAAATCTCAGTTTGTTATTCTACATACAATAAAAATAAATATTCCATCATTTTAATTATTTGTGTACACTTGTTTTCATCAAATTGCTGTTATTGAGGTCAAATTGAGCCGGTGGTTGGATAAAGTTAAAGTTGAAAATATGGAGTTGTTTTAATAGCTGACACATACTCATATAGTAACACATACTCTGCCTCGTTACTCTTTGTCTCCGCTTTGCAAAATCATATTCAGGCAATAAAGTCATGCTTCTTGGTTTGTTTGTTTTCTCCACCAAGCATTACCTTTAGAACCTTAATTACGCAGCACCAAACCAGAACTTTGTTCATTAGAGTTTGCAAATGAAAAAGGAAAATAAACGAAGACCTAATGAACAAATAATCTCCACACGATTCAATGCAAACCGTTCTCCATTAATAGGTACACTGTGCAGCTGTACTAGGAAACGTCAAGTTTTGAGGGATCTGTCCTGTGCAATCTCTCCGCCACCTGGCTATGTAGCGATCCCAGTGCAGAGGGCCCTGTCGCATGGCTCCACTGCGAGCCCTGTGCTGTTGATTGCTGGATGTGGTTTTTGGCGCGACAATGTGAGTGTTTAATGGGGCAAAACCACTGCGTAACGTCTGTGTCCAGCAAACATGATCAGGAAGGGCCTGGCATCATTGTTCTGTGTGTGTGTGTGTGTGTAGGGGGGGGGGGGGAGTGAAAGAGGTTATGAAGTAAGCAGTCGGAAAGTTGACACAAGGGAAATAAAAACACCTTACATTGCCCGACTTCCTCTCTCCAGAACTGGTAGGAGTGAGGTGCGTTGCTCTAGCTCCAGACCAGCTCGGTGTGAGGTGTCTCACTCTCCTGACCTGTTGGGAGTGAGGTGCTCTAGCTCCAGAACAGCTGGGAGTGAGGTATCTCACCCTCCTGACATTCTGGGAGTGCAGTGTCTCACTTTCCAGACCTGCTGGGGGTGAGGTGTCTCACTCTGCTGACCTGCTTCGAGTGAGGTGTCTCAATATCCATACATGCTGTGAATGAGGTGTCTCACTCTCCAGATCGGCTGGGAGTGAGGTGTCTACCCTCCAGACATGCTGGGAGTGCAGTGTCTCACTCTCAAGACATGCTGGGAGTGCAATGTCTCAATCGACAGACCTGCTGGGAGTGCAGTGTCTCACTCGACAGACCTGCTGAGAGTGAGGTGTCTCACTCTTCAGACCTGCTTGGAGTGCGCTGCTCTTGATCCTGACCTGCTGGCAGTGAAACTGCTTTAGTTCTTCTTAAAAAAAGTTTGTAGCATCAACCCTAACCGAGCATATCATAACACCTCGACGCTCCTCCTACTAACAGCTCCGCACAGAATGTAACGGCCATAAACCTGGTGTGCCGTTGGAAGGGCCAACATATTTAGAGTGTTACAGACGTGGGAAGAGGACAACTTCGCAACAGGACCTGGCTTGATCTCCCACTCTTGCGAAATCATTTGCACTCATCCAGCCCTCCACTCCAATCCAAGACGATAAAAAGGTCATTAACGGCCCATCAGTGTATTTTAGGGAGGTGTGACCCGAGACATGCTGTGATACGACACATTGGAAGCACCACTGAGGCCCTTTCTGCAGACTTTGTAATGGATGATGGAGTCAGCCAGCCACCACCTCTACTGGACTCCACTGGTGTTAATGCAGGCCCAAGTGCTGTAAATCCACTCTATCTGTTGGCTGATGCTGCAAGAGGAAGTCCTTTCCTGCTCCCCTTTCCAGACAATTGCTCAATAGAAGAGATAAAACACACTCTGTGTGAGTGGGCGCCACACAGCCTCCAAAGTTCTATATCCGTACATCCTCTGAATGAAAACACGTCTTCTCAGAAAGACAGACATTATTTCACTTTCCAATGTCCCTGGTCAAAAGATCGACCACCATATCTACATAACTTTACAAAGGAGGGATTCACTGCCAACAATCAAGGCTGAATACTTCTGCTCTTTTTTTTTTTTACATCATACCACATCCAAAGTTTTTGCGGTCAGACAAGGCCCTCCGTTAGAATGAGGTAGGTGGGATAAAAAGATGGGGCAACATGCTCCAATGCTCAACAGAGTGGCAACACGCAATCTAAAGTCATTCCCAAAGTCATATCCAGGATTGCAGATAGACAGGCTCTCAGTGATTACTCTTTTCATCGCTGACCCTTCTCTTGCCAGCTGGATCATTTTTCCATGTTTCACATTCGACAACGGGGAATGTTTATGTACATTGCACTACAAGTAAAAGTACATTGCACTAACCGCAGCGGCTTAGTTGTTGCATTTTAAGACGTCATTATGACTATATCGGCTCACCTAACAATCCATCTGTGATAATGTAAGCAATCTTTACTTGGAACCACCAAAGTATACCACAGATTAACAGAGTTTAAATGTGTATGGCAGTAAGACAGAAGGCATCATATATACTGATTCAATCCTAACATTGGTTTGCATGTATGTGATTTCAAACAGTGTCAATGTGTGGATTCTTATCACAATATTTTGGATAAAAGAATGTGTGGATAATTTTCATTTGTAATTTTGTCATTATGCGCATCATTCCTCTCAAACGACATCCCTTTGTTCACAGATGGCATTCCCCATAATGTCTCCTCTTGTAAACTCGAATAGAATATTCTCTGCTCCCGCATTGTGCAGCTTGAAGTAAAAATAAAACTCTCGAAAGGATGGAGGGATTAGGTGGGAAACTGTGATGGATTGCATTTTATGGCAAATAAACGTTTTTTTTATGCTTAATAAGAAAATAATGATGGTTGTTTGAACTTTATAATATACATTGAGGGATCCATTATGACGCACGGAATAACTTTGAATGATGTCAGTCATAGAGTAAATTGCTTGAGTCAGCTTCAGAACATGTCTACTCTTTTTGAAATTCCTTTCTCTGTAATTCGACCCGACAGGCATTTTAGATAAAACATATTATTTACTATAGGCAATTCTGAGGAAAATCCCTCTTTGCCTCCCCGAGATTTTATGAGACCCTCATAGTGTGTTATACAGGGATCCAATTGGTGACCAATTACTTTGTAAAACAATGACATTGGACTATTGGCCATTTAATCAGAGGCATGGAGAGGGCAAAAAAAACAACTTGTAAAATAGGAGGGCATTTTGTCCATCGAGCTCATGTTTGCCAGAAGAGCGTTTGAATCATTTATTTGGAAATAACGTATTCCTCCAAGAGACCAGTCTATACAGATGTTGAAGTGTCTAAGCCAATAGTGTGCAATTCATACCCTTTAAATTATTTGCTGGATCCGTTTCAACAGCAACACAACATGGAAAGATGGGATGAAAGTCTTTAGTCTGTAAATGGTAACAATCGAGACACAACGTGATTTTTGTAGTGTTTGCAATTGACCAAAGAATAGTATCACCACTCAAGTCATAAATGTGTCAAGGCAATTATCATCTAGGCCTTTGTTATTTTTTCTTAAACCTCAACACGTTTTTGAATAAAAAAGGGTTGTTGCGGTGGAAAACGCATCCAAGGGCCACTCTTGAACGTGACAACCTATAGAAAAAGCCGTCATTCTGTCAGAACCGTATTATAGTATATATTTTTATATCATATAATAGCCCCCCTCGGTCTGCAACGTCACCGGAATGTCTTTGGCCTCGCTCCGTGGTTCCCGCCATGCCTTCCCCCTAACTCGTGTTGTTATCTTTGGTCCGAGAGGGCTGCTTTTCGTTTGCCCTAATCAGCCCTCTCAGCCTCTGTGGCTCGCTCTGTCATGAGCCCCGAGCCCTTGGAGGGATCGGCAGCTTTGATGTGCAGAGAAGACTCGCTTGGCAGAGGGACGGCTCTCATGGTCACATGATCTCATAACCATGTCAACGGGCTCCATTAGTCGTGTTCGTAGCAGAATTAAACAGAAAACCCCCATTACAGTAATTGATGTTAGCAGTAAGCACATTAGTGTTTTATATTTTCTGGCGGAAAAGTATCTGTTTGTAATGAATTTGTGCCTTGTGAGAACTTTGTTTTGGGGAATGGTGGCTCGTAAACGCAGCAAAGGCTTGCAAAACAACCCGCATCTTGCGGTGCCTTACTTAGTCCGGGCCACCAGGGGTCTCTGCAGCCCCTGTTGTTGGTCCAACACCTGACTACCGACAATCAATGCATACGTTTGATATAGATAGAGGCAAGAGCATCCAGTTATCATTGCAAAATAATTTGAAGAAACATTTAGAAACATAAGCTTCCATGGATTTGTACTAAATTATATCAATATAGTATTTTCTACTATTGATTGATTTGTCAAAATTGAATTATACCCTTGTCAAAAGATTGATATACAAGACATAACAGAAACATTGGATAGTCTTCCAGACGTTTTCCCCAAACGTTGTTCTTGTGTAACAGTGGTATGGCATGTCGATTAAATTTTGGGCCCTTTTGTGTTCGGATATTCTCTCAAACTTCTGGCCTGGAGGTGAAGGTTGATGACGGGCCTCATTAAAAACAAGTCTTGGATTCAATACCACGTCTTCTAACCATGTGTTGGCAGAAGGGCTTTCTGTAAGGTATCTAACATCCTCATTAACATAATCCAACAGTGAGAGTGGCTGCAAGTTGCTCAAAGGAATTGATTGATTACAGTAGTCAACAGTTTCACTCACACACCACACATTTACTTAAAGGCATATTGTACGATTTTCAGTGATATGCACTTTTTAATATGTTGTTGAAATTGGTTTTTACATCCTGACAGCAATAAATAACTTATGGGCAATGAAAAAGAAGCGAAAAAAAAACGAATTCTGTATCTGCTATAAACCTGTTAAAATGCTTACCAATCGGAGACATTGTACCCGAATCTAAAGAACCAATCACAAGCCTGCGCGTTCTCTCCCCTCTGTGTACGAGCCTGAGCCGGCCTGAGCGCGTTCACGGAGGGCAAAGAAAGCGTTGTTGTCATAGTAGTTCATGACAGTGGACTAGACCTAGTGAGCCTACAACGTTAACACGATGGAAGAAAAAAACAGAAGTTACCACTGCCACCGTTACTTGCCCCGGTTCATCCTTTTAAAAAGGCAAGAAAAAGAAAGACAGAAAATGAAAAGGCAGCAACAAAAAAAAAGTTGGAGAATGCTCGAGGAAAAACGAGAATAAATATTGGATTCGCTTTTCAGCGATGGCGACAGCTGAGGGAGTTGAATGGCCTGAAAAGTGACGCAATGGTTGCCGTTGAAGTAAGCCGTAAGCAGCATTAGCGCTCGTGCACGGCTCTGTGTCGAGGGGTTGGGGCAGGGAGTCCTGAAGGGTGGGGGAGGAGTTAAACGGAACTCCGAAGAGAAGCTAATTTCAAATCATGCTAGCTCTCTCACATCGTACAGTATAGCTTTAATACCCACTCCATGAAACAAAATACACTCTCTGAAACGGCATATTAAAGTCTTCCAGATAACATTTGTTAGTCGTTATAGCCAGCATCACGACCAACCACATTAACAAACAACATTTTCGGAGCTTCTCAATGATGTATACGATGGTGGAGGGTAACAGAGACTCAGGGGGGGTTATCCCACTCACCCGCCGGGTGTTCATTGAATTAGTCGCTTTTGTTGATTAGTTGTGTAATTAGGCCAAGGAGTAAAACATTGGCCTGCTACTGTCGTCCATCAAGAAGATATGGCGTAAGTGTACTACGCATGCCGTGGGCTGTGACACGGGCCTACACTTATTGGCTCTAGTGATATTTTTATATACAAATTACACTTTTACATATGCGAAGACATGATGTTTGTCAAATGAAAGTGATTTATTGTTTGGCAAAGATGCTTGTTTCCCTCCTTGCCTTTAAGACGGGTTGGGCTAGCCTGACATCGCCAGACCAATTCGCAAATCTGTGTTATTATCAAGGGGCACAGACCAAAATGCCTCTGGATGCAATTAGATTATAGGGTGCTCCGTTGGACAGGGATCGTATTTTTCCCTCCTCAAATAAGATAATCGGTTGTGATTGGTCCAACCGGAGCCAGGTCTGCTGGGAAATCTATCTGAAGGGTAGGTGGGCCGGACATATGCAAGACCAAATAAAACATCAGCTTGCAGATTCCTCTAGTTCCCTGGTAAGACTTAAAATGGTTGAAACCCTCTTTCACCTTTACTCTCACAGGTAGGCTATGGTATGGAGGAGGCCTGTCTTTGTACCAATTACAGATCTCTATTATATATTATAATATGTGAAGAAAGAATGTATCCACCGTACAAAGTAACTGAAGAAAATCTAACAATATAACTATATAAATAACCAATATACAGAAATGTGTTTTGTGTGTGTGTGTGTGTGTGTGTGTGTGTGTGTGTGTGTGTGTGTGTGTGTGTGTGTCTGTGTGTGCGTGTGTGTGTGTGTGTGTCTGCGTGTGTGTGTGTGTGTGTGTGTCTGCGTGTGTGTGTGTGTGTGTGTGTGTGTGTGTGTGTGTGTGTTACCAATACTTTCTCTTATGCAACAATGAACAAGTGTCAACATAATTCGAACAAAATAAGCCTTAAAGAGAACCTCTAACTTTCACGGCTGTAAAAGCAGCAATGTGGTCGTGTGGTATGTACACTTCTAAGGAAAATAATTTGAAGAGAGACAACATAAAGTTGCACTAGTTGACATGTCCTGTACAATTTTTTAAAATTGCTTTAGTAGAGAAGGCAATTCCCTTTCTCAATAGTTGTAATAATGCTTTTTGATAGGGAAGCATTACCACATACTGTGGCCACAATACATAAAATAAAATACAGAATTCTTTCCAATTCACTGTGGGACTGGATAACATCTTCCGTATAACATTTTAATATCACTATTGGCAACGACGCCACATGCATTAGGTAACTGCCACATCGATCAACACATGTCAGAGGTCAAATTAGGTACTTAAAGTTCACATTTTTCAAATAAAAGCCAAACGACGTATCCCTTTGTTCCCTGTGCAGCTGTGTGTTGGACAGATCAGAGCAGTGCTGAGTCGCTCACCTCATGGCAGTCACAAATTCGAAGAAAATAAATGAGCGGCACTTGCCAAGGTTTCTCTGAGACAAACACAAACAGGCCGGGAATGTGAAGCAGTGCTGACATATCGCCGTTGACTCATGGCAGCGGACAAGTCGTGCTCCAGACGCGATTTGTTTCAAATGTCACGCTTTCTTAGCAATGACTAGACTTTGGATTTCAAAATGAAATTCTAATCTTGGCAACATGAAACGCCTCTGGCTTTTTTTTTGCCTCATAATGATTATAATCATTAGGGTGATATGTTATGTGGATACACACCCACGTGTGTGTGTGTGTGTGTGTGTGTGTGTGTGTGTGTGTGTGTGTGTGTGTGTGTGTGTGTGTGTGTGTGTGTGTGCGTGTGTGTGTGTGTGTGTGTGTGTGTGTGTGTTTGGGTGTGTGTGCGTGTGTGTGTGTGCGTGTGTGTGCGTGCGTGCGTGTGTGTGTGTGTGTGTGTGTGTGTAAGTGTGTGTGTGTGTGTGTGTAAGTGTGTGTGTGTGTGTGCGTGTGTGAGCGTGTATGTGTGTGTACCTGTGCAGGTGTGTATGCAAGTTTGGTTGGTCAGAGTAGAGATAATGATTAGATGAAGTTGTTGAGGAGATTTGTTTTATCTACGGTCCAAGAAGAGGCTACCTCCAGGAACAGACCATTTTAACAAAAATTAATCATGGAAACAATTTATGTTGACATGGATGTTTCTTCTGACCTCTCACCCTTTTTCCAACCATGGTTTGTCAGAATTCATGAAGCGATGCGCTTTGTGTCTTAATTTTAAATGTATATAGAGAATAAGTGATCTAAGTGGTGTCATTATAGACGATAACAGAAAAAAGATAAGTTAAGGCTTTATTAACCATGGAGGGGAGGGTTGTTGATTCAGATAGGGTCTTGGATCCACGTTTTAAAATGTTCAAAACAATCATGCGACTTGATGTTCTTCTCACAAAACACATGAGCCAATTTGATGCGATTTCATCTAACTAATCCTTCACATTATTCTATTTTAATCCATTACCAAACACTGCAATGCTCTGCCTTCCAAGGTGCAGTGGAAGGCTGCAGCACAGTTAGGTAATGTTCCTCAGAAAAATGCTCGGCCCTGAGGACTCTTTACAGAAGAGCAAAATCCATCATCCAACATCGATCAAATGATTATTACATATTTTTCAATTGTTTTCACCTTACAAAGTAATTCGGTTTTTGAACAAATAATGCAAGCATTACCTAAGTTTAAAACGATATATAACTAACTGCTCTCACAACTGACCTTAATACCCCCTTATCCCGTCCACCTGTCTGCAGACGGCGATATATTAACATGCACACCTCCCTGGAGCTTTGGAAGCTCGTTTTCATTAAGAAACCCCTCCAGTTGGAAACGTTTAGCGCTATCTGTTTTTTTTGTTTGACAGATTCTTGGTATAAACGACTGTTTTTTGTTAAAAATGTAAAAAATGAATCTATATTATATATACACTCACACGCACACTCACACACTCACACTCACGCACACACATGTGCACAGGCTCAAAGTCACACACACGCACAGTATTTAGCTCCTACTTGCCTTCAGATGTAATTTCAATCGAATATTAAGCATTTCCAAAGTGTTGTCAGCACACATCTATAACGTTAAGTTAAGACAGATTTACAAAGACTTCCACCCATGGTTGGAACCAGAGGATACGTGAAGGCTATGTGAGAGGGCTTTATACTACAGGAATATCATGCAAAAACAATTTCACTAAACATAAACAGATGACTTGCAGGGAGAGGTGGCCTCAGTAATTTCCCATGACCTCTGGTATATATGAAAATGTACATTCCTCAATGCCATCGGACATTCCTATGAGCTCAACACTGCAAAATATAAAATAAAAATACATTGACAAACTCAGAAATCAGCTACACTGGAGCCTAGAATAATGGTAAGATGATAAGATTCTGATTCGTAACCTGAAAGGATTTCCCTAATCAAGACCTTGTGGGATATTGGAAATATCTAACTCGGGTGCAGCAACCTATATCCACTAACCTCATTCTCTGTGAAACAGACAAACAGTCTGAAAACATTGTGCTCAAGGACAGGTTTGCTTGGCTGAATGCATCTCAGCAGCCCTCTCTCAATCCACAGCACAACAATGCATTGGTAACAGTAATATTAATAGTCAAATGTTACTCGTACAAACTCAAAGGACTTTTGCCACCAAATATCTCCAACACATACGATAAAGTTTCTTCCATCACGGATGATTTATCAGTGTAACAGACAAATATGATCAAAATTGGATACTTTATTTTTTGTTACTTATGGATCTTATTAATGGATAAGAGGAAACAGATTCAGGAAACATCACATACAACAAAATATCTGAACACATGAGCCAGGTTTATGAAGGATTTATTAGGATTTCCCAGTGCATACGATACATGAGCACTGGGATGGATTATAGTGAATGCAACACAGAACTCAAATGTGAAATGCTCTAGCACCTCATTAACAACAGAGAGAAAAAACACATTGTTTATCGCTTGGGTAGAAGTTCCAGGTCAGCGTTCATGACTCTGATGAATCATTGTTTTGATTCATAAGATTCATCACATTTTTGAGGGATGGTTTTAACATATTCATAAAGGTTACATCTGGGATGGGTGAACGCCAATTTAGTCAGATCACCATTCTTCTTCAAGTGGAGACACATTGTGCATGAGACCAAATAACCCCAAGTTTCTTTTGCTTTTCGAAAAATAAGGGAAGCCAGTGACTTACCAGGTGTTTTGTATGATTGTTGGTGGCGGTTTAGTAACTCGAATGGCATTGTAACAAGGGGGGTAGGGGGTAGAACTTTCCATATTTACCTTCCCAAACTTCCTGAACTACATACTCAGACTGTTTGTGTTGGTAAACGGTCATTGAGAGAGAAGGAAGGTTACCATGCAAGGCTGCTTTTAAAGAAGGCGTGTGAGCAGGTAAGCAAAGTAAGCAACGGGTGAGGGAGGTGTGAACTTTGATTGGATATGGTTTGGAGGAGGTTGTCTTAACTCACAGCAACATTCTACCATGTTAACAATTACTTTATTTGATTAAATGATTCATGGAACAAATTACACAAGTTTTATTTTGCAAAACATACTTCCTTTAAAAGGTTGGTATCTACAATGTCTCCATTAAAGTGTTATCCAGTCAAATAAAGACTTCCCAACATTAGGTATACAAACACTTGATAAAATATATATATTAATCAGAATTTGTGTCGGCTAATTCAAACAGTGCTGGTGTTATTTCCGAATAACGCTCTTTGTTTGTCATCGGGTTCAAGCGTCCAGTAAATATTTCTACTACAAAACGGACCCGGATTGTACAAACATTTATTTTCCTTGAATTAAAATGTGATGCAAGATGTGCAACCAATTACGGTCATTTTCGAGACATATTCTGCTCACCTCCGCCTGTTGCTTCAGCTGTACTATTGTATCGGATGACCGTTGGGACTTTACTCTATGATGAACGGTGAGTGTTCATTTCAATTACACAGGTCATCAGTAGTTTACCATCAATTCAGCACTCCCCATTGGTTTGACACAGGAATTCCTCCACTACTGCCTTTGGACCGTAGAGTGCAGGAAGGACAAATTAACCTTCCTGAATGGGTTCATGTTGTGTTTACACTCGACAGTGTCTAGAAGTTGCATTTTCCTTGAGTGTTTGTCAGGCAGACGATTTGACTGCCATGAGTAAAACGTCAATGTGTGGATTAGTGTACCCCTCCTCTTGAGTTTGTCCATTGGTCCGTCCATCCATTCATCCATGCATGCGTCCCTCCACCATATGGATTTATCAGCACTACATCAAACACTACACATAAACATACAGACACACGCATACAACCATAAAGACTCTCTAACCTTTCTTCACTGAAATAAATGTGTGTGACAAAGTTGACATGACAAAGATGCAAATGCAAAACTGTGCACTTTTCTTAACAATTCAAAGATTCACATCTGGGTAGCATCGACATTCAAAGGGAATGAATAAATGCAGTTTCATTGCAAGGTCATATTGGCACAAAATACATCATATGTTTGGCTGCCACTGAAGTGAGTTGAATAGCAATGGGCACAATAAAAGTGGAGCTGGCAGAAATCTACAGCCTCAAGCCACACTCTTCCAGAATAAATGAATGAATGAATGTGTCGAGAAACTAGCCTGTGTCATTGTTCTATTTTCAAGACTTGGTCTACATATGATTACACACTCCCAAAGCATAGCAACAAATCATACCCACTGGTAATGTCAGGACAACTATTCTGGTGGGGAAACAATCTGAAACAAAATATTGATGGTCAGCTTGTTCCCACAATATACTCGAAGTCAAGCATATTTGTGTAGTGCACATAATGTGGGCCTGTGAAGTTCACATGAGTAACTGGCCATCCTGAAGATTGAATACACCCTTGCCTGCCGGAATATTTAGTGATGATGATTTATTGCAAATCTTGGGATTTATATAATCAAACGGATTTCATCAATCACCAACATAACCATCTTGGACTTGGAGCAAAGTCACACTGTCAAACAATACATGCAGGAGATGTGTATGTATTTATGTGATTACCTTACGTTGCCAAACGCTAAACCCCAAGGATGGCAGCCGTACTGGGCTTATTGTTTCTTTTTGGTACAAATTAGCACCCGGGATGTCACTTGTAATACAAACTATGATCACTTGCAAACAATACTATCGCATGTGGGATAGGAGATGCCTGATGTTTTGTTTGACCGCGTTTGGTTCTTAATCTATATGACACCTTTTTGGATCAATTTCTGGAACAGAAAGACAAAGGGAAACAATGGGAGCAACAACAACAACCAGAAAAGAAACAACCACTAGAACAAAAAACTACCAGAAGAACCACAACAACCAAAACAAAAATGTAATCATTCCAAACAGCAAAGAGTCCTAGGATGCATATGATGGCACCCTTTGGCTTCCTTCGACAAGGGCGTAGTCCTATGTCGGCAGTCATCCATTTTGAATCGATTTTCCTAATTACCCTGGATCACCCCGTCGGTTGTGATATGCGTGTATCTGCATTATAAACACCAAAGAACATGAGCGTCTTATTAAACAAGCCAGAGCAATGTTAAAATAAACTTTTGAAGATTGTCCACTTTAAAGTAAAACCATGTGTTGTTATGTCCTGCAATGAACTGGTTCTCTCACTGCATCTCGGAATACATAATTCATTGGTAATGTTCTATTGGAAATACCATTGTTCAAGGGGGTTAAAGTTTGAAATTGATTTAAATGGACACATACAATTGATACACGGATTCGATGAGTTCTAATATGAGTATTCTATGCTTATTTTATTCCTTAAAAATGTTCACAAAAATGTGAAATCTTTTTCTCACTGATTTTTTTAATCATCATAATGATACATTTTATGAATTGGTTAGTTTCAACATTTTGCAACCATAATCCATATTATTTGTCTGGTTTTAATTTGTCTACAGAAAAGTGTACTAAAATGAGTCTGCTCTGGAACTCAACTACGCAATGAATTTCTCTCAGTTGTGTTGCCACTATCAAAGCAGATTAAATTGAGTCATTGACGTAATAATAACATTTAGCAAGAAGCAGTTGTAAGGTATAAACAATGACATCTTCAAGATACTAAAAAGTATTAATAGATGAAGTAATGTTAATCCTGGTCAATTAAAACTTGCACGCACAAATCAAATTCAACAATTTAACATGAAATAAACCATCATCAATGCGTGCTTGTTTAGTCTAGGCTAGTCAACTAAATACCTGAAAACCAAAACCAGGCCACGTCTTCATGGAGTTTAGACTCTACTCCAAGGGTCTTGGAGTTATCCAAAACTCTGGGACTTTGCTCTATGATGAACGGTGAGTGTATGACCGTATGCCAATTTTAATATTAACATAACGTCTGTTAGTAACAACCTATAATAATATATAGAAAAAAATACATTTTACAAAAAATACATATTTTTTCAATTAAACCTTTATTCGTTCAGAAAGTCCCATTGAGGTTTGACACCCCTTTGCAAGAGAGACCTGTGTGTGTGTGATTATTAGATAGTTGTGAGAACTATGTCTGAAGCTAATATTATGAATCAATGATGATCAATTTAGTTAAATTAAAACATTTCAGAATATAGATGGACTTTAATCCCTCAACACTATGGGTTAAATTGTTTGTTTAAAAGTGAAATGATGTGCCATATTATAATCCCACTTAATGTTACAGTTAAAATCAAATCATATTACAGTTTTCTCCGTCGCTTTGGTACATTTCTCAGATCAGAATTGAAATTCTCAAAACTACCTGTTCAATCTTCACATCATTGTGTCACTTGTGCACATCAAAAAAGCAGTTTCTCATTTCTTTGAACAAGTTGCAAATGCTTTGGTACATTCATGCAAATGATTATGTACAATTCTCTGCTCTTTCCTACATTACCAATTGCTTATGTCATGTTGATAAATGTATTGTCATGGGTCTCTATTGAATAGTCTCACCCCCACAACATTTAGGCATTAGTTCATTGCATAAGTCTTTACTTGCAAAATGGTTGAAAAAGTTGTCATAATATGTCAAGCATATTTTTATACATTTCCATTAGACTTTTTTCTAATTCTGTCCTGAATTGGAAGATTGCTACCTGGTGAATCTTGAACTTCTCTAAGGAAGGGAAATGTGTGAAGCTTTAGATCAACCAACGATCAACCAACGATCAACCAGTTTACTGAAATAGCTCAAAGGTGCATCTCATGAACCATGAACTGGCAAGTATATATATAGCTGGAGGACAACACAATGTTACATTGTCTGACAATGGAAGGACAAGGAATTGGACAGGGTCAACAGCCAGAGAGAAGAGGAAGAGGAAGAGGAGTGAGGCTGCGTGAGAATGAGAATTTGTGGCCCAACAGACAGGAACGTCAGGAGGTGTAGGAAGACTGCAATGTAATTCCTACAGCAATGCATGCACAATTTACCGTAAGGAGATTGTCCTATGTTCACATTTCTAGCAATGACATGGTCTGTCAATAAATTACAGTACAAACAGTCAAAGCGTAAATGTGAATCTTGTTCAGTCTCTTGCAATCAATCTCACACATACACTAAGGTGTAACTTACAATTTACAATACTTGTCTTCAATAGTTTACATCAGAACATCCCTCCAGAGTACACTGTTATATTGACAACATGACTAAGCAATTTGACTGTCTTATCCGTACACAATGACACAAGGACTTGTCATTCTGATGGCACTGACATGTTCTTTGACACAGATATTTACTTTTGAGAGATGAACTAAGGATTTTGAGCAAGAGATTGGCTTTTGCAGGTAATCCATGGTGTTTGGCTATTTGTCCGCATTGCTTTGAGAAATGTATTTACTGTTTTGCAAATGTTGAGGATGATTCGAGAAATGTACCAATGCGACTGAGAAAAACTGTAATTCAGGATGATGCTTTGGCCTGCATTAAGAATTTGAAAAATATATAGTCGATAAAACCGTCACAAGGACACCCCACCAATGTGTCAAAACTAAAGGGACTATTCCCTCAACGATGCCCACCGCTGGATGAGCTTGGCGGAGCCATCTGTCTGCTATTTGACGGAGGAATGTAAACGTCAGGCCTGACGTAGGCAAACATACGTCATGATGCAGATCTGTGCATAATCAAATTCCTCTGGCCTCGAAAGCAGCAGGCCATGTCATTTTTCATCCACACCTTTTGACACCACCGTCTGAGTATCCGGGGAGAAGCGTGCAATGCTTCGGCGGTCGAGACACAAAGGTTAGACAAGCATGTCACACCGGAGCCAGAACACAGGAATCCTGTACTCCCCAGACCCATATTCTGTCGAATACCAACAGCTGCCAGAAGAAGTGAGAAGAAGGTCTGAGGAGAAGAATGTGTCTCTATGTGCACTCCCCAAAATAAAATATTGCATTGGTATTACATGGTGTGCCATTATTATTCAATTAATCATATTATATGATAATTATTATCATGACTTTCATTATTATTATCATTAGTAGTAGTAGTAGTAGTAGTAGTAGTAGTAGTAGTAGTAGTAGTAGTAGTGGTATTGCTATTATTAAGCTATTTCCAATGGTAGACTGCACATTGAGATTGTGACGATGATGTCATTTATCTTTGAGTTTATGCCTGGTATTCTTAGGATCATGACAGGACTATATTATACTGCAACTATAACTACCAAACTCTCAGTCTTTATTATTTTGTAGATAAAATGTATGCACATGAATGCTTCCATGCAGGGAATTTCAAAAAAAAAAAAAAAAAAAAAGGATACCGAGTTATTGTTGAATATTATTTTTGCAACCATTGTGTATGATCAAATTTGAGCATATAAAACAAGCTGTCATGTCCCGAAAATGTTCTCACAATTTCTACTGCATTTATTAAAGAACAGATAACAGATAGGCATAGTCAATTATGGATCCAAAGCTAACAAGGAGGGAGGAGAGGATTGTTTTCTACCCTGGAAGAGATGTGTCGAGATGTGTCATTGTTTTGTTCAGCTTAGCTAGTTGATACATTGGGTTACAAATTTTCTTTTTGTCCAATGGTATGTTGTTATTGGGATTTTTTTTTTCACCTTCAGACATTCAGAGAGAGAGAGAGAGAGAGAGAGAGAGAGAGAGAGAGAGAGAGAGAGAGAGAGAGAGAGAGAGAGAGAGAGAGAGAGAGAGAGAGAGAGAGAGAGAGAGAGAGAGAGAGAGAGACACACACAGACAGACTGGTTTCATGTGAGACAGAATGAGAGCTACAGAGGCAGAATGTGAGACACAGAGACAGAGGCAGAAAGAGAGAGTCAGAAACACAGACAACTACAGACAGAGGCCAAAGGATAATGATAAAAATCTGTCTCAAGTGCAATCTTAAATATTTTCTTTTGAAGCACGCAAAAAGTATCCTTGTGTAGACCTACCTTTTGATTGATTTCATTAAATGTTACAGCAATCCTGTCCAACTGTTTGATTTAATCCAAGAATGGCAGGCATTATAGGACCACGGATTGACTGGCTCCACTTTGCGTATTTTATATTATAAATCAGTTCTTCTGAATTCCTTCATACAGCAACCTTTTATCTTTCCATATAGGGCAAAATGCCATTGCAACGGTTCTGCTCTTTATTTGGTAAAAAATAAAATTAAAAACATAACAAACAAGAATGCACTCATGTCGAGTGCTTTAATAATATGGATGAATCTAGATATGTTTCACTGCATTACCTCTTAGACACTAACGACGATTCCAAAATAGTTTATGAATTAATGGAATTGTCTTAAATTAGGTGAATTAGGCCTTCCTAAAAAGTCTCGGATGATGAAAATATGTGTTTTCAGCACCAGGCATCGCACCCCAAACCACTCCAACCAAGCACGGCGGACTACCGCCGCCCTGTGGGCAGCGGTGGGAGCGACTTTCTTCACTTACAGCTGGAAGATGGCGACCCGAGTCCTTCAGAGAATAAGCAATGGCCTATATCTGGCCAATAACATGGCCAACTCCGCAGGGCATGCCGTCATTTTGAGCAGGTTGGACCATTATCGCTTTGTATGTATGTTGTGCTTGACGTTGGCATTGTGTAAGTCTCCGGACTTTATTAAAGTGCTACCGTGTCCCGCTAACCCTCCTGTACAGGGGAAGGCACTGAAGCTAGCCTACTAGCCACTATGCTTCTGACGAGAAGCTAGCCCTTCTAGCCACTGTGCTTCTGGCAAGATCAAACCAAGCTTAAACTATTATGTGTCTCTTCAGTGAGTTGTAGAAGAAATGACAACTCGTACCTTTGCTATAAAGGAAAGGTCCGATCATTTGAGATGCATGTTGGTCTCTAATGTTGAAGCTTCGTAAGCTCAAGGTCATGTTGTTGATTTCTTATGATTTTGCCATGTAAAAATTAGATGTTTATGAAACATATTAGATGGCATTGACCTGTCTAACCTTTGTCCAGAAAAAAAACGAAGCAATGATGTACGGTCATAGTAAATACTAATATGTAATGAAGGTCTTATGAACATGTCCATGATGTACAATGGGCAACATTATGACACTAATAAGGATTATGGCTGCACTTGACATGGTTCAAGGCCTTAATAATCAGGCTTCTAGAAAATATATATAACTATTATAGGAACATTATACAACTTTTTGATAGGATATTGTTCATAGTTCTTTTTGTAGTGGTTTGATTTGATTTAATTTGCAGAGGCCTGGCCGTATCGAGCACCAGATACAAAGAGGACAGCTGGTTCAAATCTCTCTTTGTAAGGAAAGTTGATCCCAGGAAAGATGCACATGCAAACCTGCTGACCAAGAATGAGGAAAGCAACTTGTACAAAATCCAGTGTAAGTCACTCTAATGAGTGTTATTTAATATCAATATTAATATCATCAACACACATTTGTTTTTTATAACCTAATTTTATTTGCAGTTCACAATGTCAAGCCTGAGTGCCTTGATGCATACAATAAAATATGGTAAGTGTTTGTACGTTTTATTTAGAAGTTTCTACTATTTATTTATAATCATAATAGTATTAGCTTGCGGCAGCAGCAGAAGTTAAAGCATTGTATTATGAGACCTGGTCAAATAATAGCAATAGTAATAGTCTAGTATTTGTCTGTGTTGAAAATGTCAACAGAGCTATTCCTGTGAGTTGATTGGCATGCCAGCTTGGCTTCAGCCAATCAAAGAATACCCTGGCTGTTACTTAAGATGACCCAGAGGAACTCTGCTTCTAATCCACATATACACCTCTTTTAAACTACTACTTGATGGAAAAAGACATGAACCGACTACCTTATTTATTATCTGAATGAATACTTACATTCACCTAAGATGTATAATAACCTAACATATATCAATGCAAGTCTCCAATAGTTTAACTACATTATGGATGTCCTTCAATTTGTCAGTGGCTCTTTAAATCACACTTTAAAGAGATGACGTTACAAATGTAGTGCTGTTGTTCAATGCCCTCAGTGAGGAGATCCTGCCAGCCATCCATGCTGATAAGTACTACCCCTGTGAGCTCGTGGGGACTTGGAACACCTGGTATGGAGAGCAGGATCAGGCTGGTAGGACTGTGTTCAATCACCAGCACAAATTAATGTTTATAGATCTGCTATTATACTCCTTTTCTGGTCTTAATTTCTTATTAATGACTCCTATAGAGCAACCTGACACGAATCACAGTACAAAAAAACTATGTAGATTTTCGGGAAACTCCTCTCATCTGGGCGCTTTCAGCATTCTCTGTCAACACTCGGCTTCGTCCTTCTCCGCCCCCGCGCCCACCTCCTGCCAACCCCACTCTGTTGTGATTGGTTACCTTCTGGAAGAGCATGTTGCAGCATTACCACACATGGAAAATCCGGATTGACCTATGTAGATAAATCCCGGAAATTTGGTTAAAGGCACCCAGTGCAACTTTATGTAAACATTCAATGAAAAATAAACATTCAATTTCTAGTCTTTTTTACACGTAGTAAGTTTCAATAACTCCATACCATTACATATCGACATTCAAGGAGCAAAGATGAGACGTCGTTGTGTGGTGAGAACTGATAGAAAATCGTAAACAACAACAATCGCCGGTGGGGAGAAGCCATTTTTCCATTGACTGGAAGCCTGCTTTATTTATTGTAGGTTACAAAAAATAAAGAAAATGGCGGCATTGTTGTTGTTATCGATTTTGTATCAGTTCTCACCACACAACGACGTCTCATCTTTGCTGCTTAAATGTCGGTATGTAATGGTATGGAGTTATTGAAACTTACTACGTGTAAAAAAGACTAGAAATTGAATGTTTATTTTTAAGCCTCGAAAGTTGCACTGGGTGCCTTTAATGGCGACCGGTGTCCCTAGTGTTTAGCGCTCTGCACAGCCGCCCCAGACGGTTAGCAGTGAATACGTCTAAATGCATGTACGTCATTATTTGACACTTTAGTATGGTTAAACATGACTATAAATCATTATAACAACGTTTATAGGTCATAAAAGTCGAAAAAGCATAATAGGTGCTCTTTCATGTTATTTTGCTTGCATGTTACACACATTATTTCATTGCAGCATAGTTTAAGTTGATCTCCAGTGGTTTCCTTCGGGGCTTCTTTGGTGTATTCTGAGACGGCTATTCTTGGACTTTGTTGACTTTTTACTGACCTCTATTGGTGTGTTGGGCACGGAGGAGCCGCTGTAGAAATGACCATGGAGCGGACCCTTGTTGTGTATAATAACATTGCTCGATATATACGTGCACATTTATTAGTTGCATCCATCTCGCGTGAGTGTTCATTTTAAACAAGCATTCCCTGTTTCATTTTAACCGGTGTCAAAATGGCTTTGTGCTGCTAAATGAGAATGTAAATGGTAAAGAAGTTCGGATTGTGAGACCCGAATCTTAATCTTGATGTAATAAAAACATGTACGGATAACTTCAGTATGCTTTGTATACTGAAGCCCTCCGACCTTAACTCTTTAAATGCATTCATCCATTCCACGTCTGTTAAATGCTGCTTCTGTTTTGCTTCAGTCCACCTGTGGCGCTACAGAGGAGGCTACCCAGCTCTTACAGAAGTGATGACCAAGCTCAGGGAAAACAAGGTACGGCCTCATACGTCACTTGTGTTTTACTATCAATATTATTGAGTCCACCAGCAATGGCTGACCAACAATGTGTTGCAGAATTCTATCTATGGATTTACCTGTTTTATTTTTTGTTCCAGGAGTTTGTGGAGTACCGCAAGGAGCGGGGTAAGATGCTGCTGTCTCGTAGGAACCAGCTCCTCCTCGAGTTCAGCTTCTGGAATGAGCCGGTTCCCCGGGAAGGCCCAAACATCTATGAGCTCAGGTCCTACCAGCTCAGGGTGAGCAGCTGACGGGGGCGGGGCGTTGTATTCAATGTCTGGAAAGGCCTAGTGAGTGTTGTGAATAAATACTGTAGCCTAATAGATCTGGTCTGACGAAACATTTACTTATGTGATACTGACATACACTTCATTGGTTTTCCTTAAGCAAATATAAATGAAAGGTCCTAGTTACACCACAAGTTATACATTGATTTTATTTTTTATTGAATTCAGCGGATGCTGTGTATGATAATGAGAATTAGGGCCAGGCATGTAGGTAAGGCATGTAACTGAACCTTTATTGACCTTTTCACTGTGATGCCCTTTAATTTCAGTCTGGACCTGTGTTTGGAGATTTCCACCGTCTTCCCCTCTTGCATGCCTTTTTGACTTAAATTATAATTCCTCATACATTAGATTGTTATGTCCCTGAATCATTATCACAGACTGAGATACGTATGTTGAGGAACTTGTTGCACACATTTGTTGCAGAAAATAATTGTAGCGATCCTAAAGGTGAAGTTATGCAACACATCATTGAAGCCTTTTTATTAAGGTACAACATTCATCAGGACTGGTGATCCTCTGCTTAAAGATTCTTTTCATTTTTTCTCCCTAGCCTGGAACCATGATTGAGTGGGGTAATTACTGGTAAGACAGCCTGATTTCTTTCTCTATTTCACTGTACTTACAGAACACTTGGATCACATGAAACCAGTTCTCCCTCATTAATAGGAACCACTCCCCAGACGGAGCCTATTTTGATATGTTTCTATTTGGCTCCCGGCCTAATGGTGGTGGTGGATAGGGTGGTCCAGAGACTAGGGATGGAGAGGCTAGGGTTGTGAAGAGGCCAGGGTGCTCCACTCCCCGCATCCCGGTTCTGTTCCCTTCCTTTTCGTTGTGGTGCTCTGTGTGACATGGCCACCTACCTGATGGCTTCCTTGAGTCGAAGCATCACTATCACAAGTCCTTTTCACCAAAGATAAATCATTAGCTAAATTACTCAAATAAGATTGTTATGGTTAAAATTCATACAATTGAAACCCACATATTGGCTTCTCTAAAATAAATAAATTAGCTGCTAAGTAAAGAGTTATGGTGATGAACTGACTTCCAACTAAGATAAGATTTATGTGTCATTATAGCCTTTTATTTGTCTGCAATGTAAATACAATTTGAGCTATTCAATTTAACTTGCTTTTAACCTTGCTTTTAATAATGTTTTCCTTTTTATTTTTATTTTAGATAGAAACCATTATTATATAATGGTTTCAAATACAACCCTGAAATGAAACAAGAGGTTTGAGCATTTCAAACGTTGACTCAATTAATCATTAAACTAATTTATGGCAACGAAAAAAGGGAATATACTAATGGAGAAACATTGAATGCTGTTTCTGCTAAATCACTTGTCAAAGCATGTTATAATTGTCTTTTTGGTATAATTTCAATTACTTTCTCTTATTTTCTTTGGGTAATAAATATTTAAACAATATATAAAACATTCTGGTCTAATGCACACTTTCTCCCAATGCAAGACAGTCAGAAGAAATAATAATAATAACAATACATTATGATTGTTAAGGTCTCAATGTGTAACATCAACAAATTCGTAGCTTAAAATAATTTGCACCCATCTGTAGTCAATGCTGATCAATGGTGAGTTCAATAATTACATCAATAAAATGACATCCTATAACCCATAATCAAAAAAATAAAAAAAGCTGGCTGTACCTCCATTGTTTCAAATAACCCTACTATCAACACCCCCCCCCCCACTCACGCCACAGAGCTTAACCGGCTGGCTTCACACTGTTACACAGCCAGTTAGACCTGACGGAACACCTTCATTGAGTTTGCTTAAGTCCGACAGCCTTCCACCTACTATCTGGGAGGGGCCCAATCTCAGACAATGCAACCTTAATTCTCTGTGGTCTCCAATAATAACAAATTCTGCGAAGTGGAAAGACCTAATTGGGTCTGTGATGCAACCGGTTTCTCTCTGCAGGGCCAGAGCCATCGGCTATCGCCAGCACAATAGTGAGGCGGTAGGCGGCTTCTTCTCCCAGATCGGAAACCTCTACATGGTGCATCATCTTTGGGGTAAGATGCATGCAGCGATGCATATAAATTCAAGTTAATTAATAGGGGTGATGTGATAAGCCCTTACAAGCTGTTTCACAAACTGCTGTCTGATGTCACCAAGGCACAGGGAAGGGCAGTTTTAGAAACTGCATGTAATGGCTAATCACACTCACACCTGGTTGTATTAATAGGGGTTCTTCAACCTCTGTGTGCAAAACACAATTCTAAAGTGTAATATTTATTTTATATCCAAATGTAATTAACATGGCCTCCACTACAGCTTATATTTTGGTTGGTTGTGACAACTTACTGTCAGACAATATTATCCCTTTCCAGTTGTATGAAGCCTGTAATGTGCTTATCCGTGATCTACTCAAATCCTTAAAATATATCCCAATGCTTTGTTGGCATGCTAAATATATGTTTAACTTTGAGATATGTCACACGATATTGGCGGACAGCTCTTAGAGTATTGAATCAATGCGTACAGCATTGGTGTGATTGGGTGTTTGTCGTTGCAGCTTACAAAGACCTCCAATCCAGGGAAAACACAAGGAACGCTGCATGGCAGCACGAAGGCTGGGACGAGGTGGTGTATTACACAGGTGAGGACAATGCCACCACAAACAATGACGGAAGGAAAAACATTGCGTAAAGGGCTGATTATGGTTCCAACGCAATGACCCAGCAGACGCTTCGACGCAGTCTTGAACCTTTATGGTTCTGCGTCGGTTTTAGTAAGCAGACCAATCTCAGCCCTTGCTGCCGAGTCACCTCGACGGAAGGTTACAATTTGGGAGGCGCACGTCAGGCCCTTGTGGTGGACGTAAGGGGTCCGTAACCCCCTTGGTTTGCGGGAAAGTGGGACCATAATCAGCCCTTAACTCTCCACTCTGGACTACACAACACGATTTCTGGGGCGTGAGAAATCTGTAGTCCTCCATTTTTTCAACCTTTTTCCATTTTCTCCAGTTCCTCTTATTCAGCACATGGACTCCAGGATCATGATCCCGACTAAGGCGTCCCCGCTGAAGTAAACTGAAGCCGTCTGAAACCCAATGAGAACTTCCGGAATGCTTTATCCGTTATGAACATCACTGCCATCACAGGTTTCAAACTCCTCGCTGTTGCCAAGCAACACATCCTCCCTTCAAAGTTAGTTGTTTTTGGTTCGTAGGAGGGCCAACTCTTGTTACCTATTCAAAACATAGCATCAAAGACAGAACGCAGATAAACACCAGAAATACTACTTTCATTGTCAGTGAAATGGCAACCGTGGCCCTAAAGTGTTTTGTCGGATTGTATTGTGAGCCAAAAACAGAAAGAAGTACCATAAAGCTGTCCTTTTAGGTCCTATTATTACAACAAATGAATCCCCTTTATAGCGTGATGAATGGGAAGTTACCGTTGTAAGTTATGAAAAAGCTACGTACACTCATTTTATAATGCAGTGGCTATTTATTATGTTATGTAAATATTAACATTGCATAATGTATGTACATTGCGAAGTGGTACATTGCGAAGTGGCACATATACTAACATGGCAATCATCAGTGTATATTAAACATGAAATTCTCCATTGTATATTCCTTCGAGCATACAGATTTAGGTCAAATCATTTTAATTGCAGCATGTTGCGATAGGCACTGAATATGTATCTGGCTTTTCTTATCAGTAAAAAAAAAAACAAGCTTTGATTTCATTTGGTGAAAAAGGATTTATTTATTTTTCACTTTGTCAAGATTGCATGTTACGTTTGAAAAATGTGTTATTGGTTATAACATGCTTAAAGCATGGCGATAAAACGGTTTTAAGTTTTGTGTCACCTACTGAATAAACATGGAAAAAAGTAAGCAACGTGTTCTTGTCACTAATTAACTAACACTAGCCCTAACTAATAGTTAATACTGTTCCTTTGCTGGTAAACACACACCACCTTACTTGACAGATAAATATGCAGTTGTCTTTTATACTCCTTAGGTTTCATACAGATGTTCAACATTTCTTGCTCGTTGCACATTTTTCTTCATGACTTTTACAAAAGTGTTGATGCAAAAAGTGCTCAAAATACTCAGTGTTTCCCCTACCATTGTTCAGGCCTGGCGGGCCGCCAGGCCAACAACCGGCCAAAAAAAAAGAAAAAGAGAAAAAAAAAAAAACTGCAGTGTCGCGTGTGCGCAGATGATGCCCCATCATAACGGACAATCTGACAGCATTAAGTTATATCATCATTAGCATGGCACCACCAAAAATGGTATTGTAAATAAAATTAGTTTATTGTTAATAACGTGTTTATTGAATCACTATCAACTTGTGATGGCTAAGCAAGTGTTTTATATGGAAATAACCAACAAACACTCTAGCATCCCGTGAAAAATGTATAACAAATCACACTATCAGCTCTTACCACCGGGCCTAAAAAAAATTCTAGGGGAAACACTGAACTCCTTAAATATATAGTTTGTGGTTTATTGTAATTAGTTACATTCTCTAGTATAACAATTAATAGGGGGGGGGGGGGGGGAAAAAACCCTAAAATATCTAAATTAACTCACTATTGTAGTGCAAACATTTATCGATATAAAAATCTTGACAGAAAACACACTGGATGAAACAAACAAAGGCACACCATAAGGTGCATAAAACATAGTAAAGAAAGTACCAGTGCAGCTGTTCCTTCTAGATCTTCTCCAGTTCCTTAAGTAGTTCTCCAAAACTTGTGACATACCACAAACTCCTTTCTTTGACCTGTGGTCTAACGACATTCCCACCAAATCCAATGAAGGCACTCTGAAAAGCAAAGACAGCAAACGTGTTTCTCAATTGATTATAAGAGAAACATAAGAGTGCATCAAAGCGCAGTCCGACAGGACACTCACAGCAGGGGGGCAGGCCTCCAGGTCAGTGGCCCCATCTCCGATCATCACCACCGTCTTGAAGCCATACTGTTCCTTCAGCATGCTGATCACACGACCTTTCCCACCACTCTCTGCTGTGGGCTGGCTGTCGTCAAACCCTGCGTATTCACCTGAAATAACAAACCATGTGCATGTTTCTTTAAGGGACCCAGTATGGCTAGCATTATTGTTTGGTAATAATGTAGTTATAAATTATTCGTATTATTAGTGTAATTAGTTATAGCGTGGGGAATAAAATGTTGAAAAATTACAAAGCATGACCTGGCTTTGAGTTCTTCAATAAGTTTCATATAATTAATCATAACTGATAAAAGGAAAAACCCACATGCAAATGAAAGCGTTTCTCCTGCTCGCCTTTGAGTTCAACATTTCCTTGGCAGGATTAAAGGTGCAGTGTGTAGAATTCAGTGGAATCTAGCGGGTGTTTAAGAGTATAAACCAATGAAAATAAGAATGGGTTTACGTTAGCATGAGCCCTTTATTTCTACATATGAAGCACCTGTTGCACCACCATATTTCTACAGTAGCCCAGAACATACAAACGACTCTAGAGAGGAAGTGTTTTAAATTTGTAATCATAATTGCCATATCACGTTAAGTGACATATCAGACTAAATTACAAAATAAAATACCAATCTATCAAGGAACCTCCTCCCTTGACACTTTGCTACTTCCTTTTGTTGTAGACGACAGTTTGGTAGTACCTACTGGCACCTTACAGGCCACCGTAGCTTCTCCTATGTCGTTGGAAAGGGAGGGTGGGGGTATTCTGTTGGTTAATCTGCAACCTCACTGAAAGACGTCACTAAATAGTACAAACTTTAAGTAGTCTTCTCTGTTTCCTTAAACCTGTAGTCCGCTACATTGAGGCAGCTGCTGCACATGTTCAGTGTCCACCCTTTGAATAAAGTCTTGCAAACTTTTATTTGGGTCCCACCTACCATTTCCCAGACAAACGATACAACAAGAAAAACATTGCTTGCTTTTGGTTGTTGCATAGAAGTACACCATCAAACCATCATACACCAGCTGTTCTACACAGGTGGCTTAAATAAATTAGAAGTTATTGATTCCATGAATCCTATGGGAACCAGTGATTGATAAAGCTTGATATGACTAAATACTAGGGGTATGACGAGATCTCGCGAGATTAAACTCTACGATATTACCCGTCGCGTTAAAAATATGTCTCGCGAGAATGTGAGCTATCCAAACTTCTATTTCTGCCCTGTGGGGGCAGTAATGCGCCTTTGCTACGTCTAGACTGCCAGAACCTAAAGAAGGAGAAGGAAAATTAGAAGAGGAGAAGGAGGGGAAGCAGGGGAAGCAGCCATAAGCTGTGTTCGAAATCGTTCCCTATCACGGATATAGTGCATTATATAGGGTGCTCGCCATTTTGTAGTGGTGTTCGAATTCTTAGTGGTTAATTTCATGCACTATATAGTGCACTTAAAATACCCAAAATTTGAGTGTACATACGATGTAGCCTACATGTTACTCCCGTATACCACAATGCAATGCGGTCGTGTTTTTCCGGAGAAGAAGAGGCTGAATAACCGCGAAAACGAATACATTTAATCAAAGTACATTTTGGGTACTTTGATTTGGTTTTGCACATAATATTGTTTGCAATTGAAAAAAAGAGAATTATTTAATTTAATTTAACTTTTATAAATTTTAGTTTTAGTTTCAATTTCATGCATGTAAAGAGTTATAATAAAACATTTCAAAATGCATGCGCGACTTTGTTAAATAAAAGTCTGTTGGTCCAGTCACATAATTTGTCATTGTAGTTTTCTTAAAATCTCGTCTCGTTCTCGTGAACCCAATATCGTGTCTCGTCTCGTGAGCTGAGTGTATCGTCACACCCCTACTAAATACCGAGTGATCATTTACCATTGAAGTAGAACTTGAGCCTGTTTGCATAGACGTGGTCGAGAGGAATATCGAGTTGAGTCGCTACATGTTCAACGATGCAGCGGAACCCCCCAGATATGAGGAAGACCTTGACATTGCGCTCGTGAAGCCGGTCCACAAGTTCCCTGGAGAGATAAAAGCTCAATGAGAACCCCCAGTTTGATAAGGAGAAAACAGGGTATGGTATAAACTAATGTTGAATTTTCCTTATCTTACCAGATCTCACATAATACGTACATTATATAAAGTCATTCTAATATGTGTTGTGATTCATAATTTAAAATGACATTCACAACTTTTTAGGATAGGATATATAAATGAAACCAATTGTGATCTACACACACTTACTTAATACCTGCAGTCAACTGAGGGGGGTGGTCTGTTATCAGTTTGTTCACTTGTTCTCTAGAGCAGCGTATGATGGACAATCGTTCAGAAAGGGCTTTCTTGAATGTGACCGATCCACCCATGGCATTACGCGTCCTTCAGGGGTTACAGAAGCAAAATACAATATTAACATGGTGTAAACCTGACTGAATAGAACAATGGCTGAGAAATGTGATGGTGAATGACAAAATCCACCAATTTAGGGCAAAGCATCAGACATACATTTCAGTGACTGCATCCCCGACACCACAGAATTTGGCCAGTTCATCAATGCCCTCTTCTTTGATAACTGTGCTGTCTACATCAAAGCAGACAGCTTCTGCTCTCCTGAACATCTCCTGTGTCTGGGATTGAGTCGTCATCGTTCTAGAAAAAGGAAAAAAAAAAGAAAAGAGGAAAGCATCCATCATTAGTCGACACTATAATTCGAATAGCTTGCATGCATAGCGTTTCATTTGAGCTTTAAACTGGGTCACAGAGAGTCAGAAACGACCATTATCCATGGAGTCATTTGATAATGGTCGGTCACGAGTTGAAAACGTAGTTACAGCAGGTCTTTCATTCTCAACCGGAGATCTACTTGTCGTTTTGTGCAAGTAGGTCTGCGGCTATTTTCCAAACGGCAGTCGGAAATCTGCATTTTCGCCATAGCCCCTTTTAATCTTGATAACGAATTGCGATAGAGTATTTGAAGAATGCATGACAAAAACAGGCCGCTCTGACTGACTGATGGGCCTGGGTAGACATTGTCTGGCGATGTTGCGTCACCCGGTTAGAGAGAAAAGAAAATAGATGGAGCAGAAACACTAAACACTGCCACTTGATAATCAGCACGCCATTTTACACTCCCTGCAACTCCAAACGAACGATGCATCAATCCGTGTAAGAGACATTTTAATTTGAACATAAACTTTTAGTGGAATCTGCGTTAGCTTTATGAATGGCATGGTTACCTGAATGGAAATAAGCACAACCTTTTTATTTGATTCAAGTGCAGCCACTTCGCAAATGCAAAAACGAAAATCGGACTGCAATACGGTCGATCCACAAAGTAACTTAACGTATTCAGCAACTTCTTGTTGGAACTTACTGGTTACAGCGACGATGATATAACAGGCAGGGACTTCTCAGGCAGAACCTTTTCACAAGTCATTGAGTTTAGTGGCGAGGAAGAGCCAATCAAAAGAGAACCGGCGAGTGATCCCGCCCACAACGCCTGAGATTAACTAATCACTGACTTTTGAAAGTACTCTGTGTAATAAATGACATTTATTACCGGCCGCATGGGATATTTATTATGTGCCGACCGCATAGGGCCGCGCTTGCATACAAATAGCTCCCCTACGTTATAATATTTAAGTACGTCGCTATTAAGACAGAGTTGTTGTGAATATGTATATTCTTACTCTACAAACTTTATCTCCCTATTTTCGCAAAAAATGGAATGTGCTGTGCCAGGCCCACAATCATACGCCCCGCCCATCTGGTCCCGGAAGTCTAAAATCAATCCCAGCACAGTGCATGCACACACCAGAGCTGATGACCAAAGAGGGGGGAAGTCTAAGGATCGAGCTGATATTATTACTGACATCCTAACTGTATTTTTTTTAATTGGGTTTAGATCTAACATCACATTTTGCTTGGTTCCGGGACACGCTGGGATTGGGGGGAATGAGCGGGTACCAGATTGAAAAACAGAGTTTGACTAGAGAGGTAGATGTTCATATATCCTGGGGGAGAGGAGCTGAGAGAAATAATTAAATAAGGCTTAATGATGGAATGGCAGAGAGGGTGGCAAAAGAAAGAAGGTGTAGACACTATTTCTCTTAACAATCTCAAGTTAAAAAAGATGTGCCTGCACTTTTCAGTCCTGTAGGGATTCAGTTAAACTGTAGATTAAGGCTGGGTCACTGTGGGCCAAATCACTTTTTATTCATTGTAGGAAAATATGTGTCTGGTTTATGTGAATGTGGGAGTTCTGAGACAGTAAAACATGTTTTTCTGGAGTGTAGAAAATACAGGACAGAAAGACATGCATTCTTCGGTAGACTGTTGGGACTTGGAGTTCTCACAGTGTCCCGTTTGGACACTGTGAGAACCATAAACTAATCTCCAGGGCAGTTTTGCAGTTCCTGCACAGTACAGGACTGTTTGTAGAAATCTAGTTCATCATCGGACCTGTGGAGGGCAGTAGTACGCTAGACAGCGTCCAAACTGCCGGAATCTGACAACTAGAAGAAGAGCGGACGACCCTCCAGCTGCGTACACACGTGGTTAAAACAAGCATACAAGTCCTACAAAAAGTAACCAGCTCCGATATGCTCACCCACTTTACGGGTCCTGGGGCCCTCCAGAAGCTGAAGCAGCCCCAGACGGCGATAGGTGGGCATCTTGGAAAAACGCATGTCTCTCTACAAAGATCGGCAGAAAGGTAAATATAACTGTGTATTGCATGGTAGAACGCTGTGTTGCTGTATTCCACGGCAACCATAGTCAGACACCAAGATCAAGTAATCTCGCTCACCATTCGCTGTATTGAGTAATCTCAAAGCGAATAACCTTACAAAATTATTTAGCTATGCACATTTATAAGAATAGTGTGCATGTCGATTTGATCCATGTTATAATATATCGATCCATAGTGCAGTACCACGTGTGCTGAATACAAGGCCTCACTGGGAACGCAGCCTTTTTAATACTACATTCTTCTAATCGTTTCTTTCAGTGCCGTGATGGTGGCTCTGGACGGGTCGAAATGAGTGGATGAAGGTAATCTTGTATTTGATTATAACTTAAAGTTCAAGTAAATGATGCGTGGACGAATTCTGTGTTAGCCTCTCCGTGGTCAATGCAGCCAGACACCATGCTAGAAAACCTTTCACACCTGACCTCTACAAGGATGGGAGTACTGATCCGTATTTGTATCCTAGTGTCAACGTGAATACAAATGTCATCAGCTTTTTTGACTAAGAATTATTTTGTTCTGTAACGTTATTGTGTCTTCTCTACCTACGTTGACACGTTTAACTTACTTGTAGCGAGTATTCTTGGGACAACGTGGGCTCAATCTGTCATTCGACACCATGAATCTGATCAACATTATCTCCCCTTTTGCAGCTTCAACTTCAGAACCAGGCAGAAACCCCAACTTGTCAATGGTATAACTCAGAATTGAGCACGACCATTTGGAGTGGAAATGAGTGGTAAAACCCTAATACATCTTCAATGGGAACTACAGCTGTAGTATTTAGTGGCAGTGTATATATAATATGCCTTCAATAAAAAAATTATGGCTGCATTGAGGCAGATTGGTAGCTCTTGGCTGGCCCAAATGAGTGGTGGATTTGAATGTAAATTAAAGTTCAAGTTATTGATGCGTGGATGAATTCTGTGTTAGCCTCTCAGTGGTCAATGCAGCCAGACACCATGCAAGAGAACCTTTCACACATGACCTCTACAAGGATAGGAGTACTGCTCAGTATTTGTATCCTAGTGTCAACGTGAATACAAATGTAACCAGCTTTCTTATTCAGTTTGTTCTGTAACGTTATTGTGTCTCCCCTGCTCTCTTTGACACGGGTTGACTAACTCAGACTGAGTATTCTTGGGACAACATGGGTGCAATCGGGCATTGTTGGGTAGAAAATATTTGGGTTTTGAGCATTAAGGGTCCTCCAAGGATTTTCAAATCATGAATCAAGACCTGCATTTGATTGAAATATCTCCCCTTTTCCAGGTTCAAGTTAAGGCCCAGGCAGAAACGCCAAATGGTCAATGGTACATCGCCGAATTGAGCACTATCCAAGGAACCATTTGGAGTGGACGTCGGAGGTAATGCCCTTCTAATTATTTGAATGGAATCTACAGCTGTAGTATTTAGTGCAAGTGTATGTATACAAAATTATGTCTCCTGGCCAGCCAAATGAGTGGTGGGTTAAGGTAACTCATATTTTTATGTAAATCAAAGTTCAAGTTAATGATGCGTGGACGAATTCTGTGTTAGCCCCTCAATGGTCAATGCAGCCAGACACCATGCTAGATAACCTTTCACACATGACCTCTACAAGGATAGGAGTACTGCTCTGTATTTTTATCCTAGTGTCACTGTGAATACAAATGTAATCAGCCCGTTTGGCCAAGAGTCCTTTTTTTCTGTGCTGTGTCTTACCTGCTGACTTTGACACGGTTGACTACTTCTGAGAATTCTTGGTACAACGTGGGCTCAATCTGCCGTTGTTAGGTTGTAAATGTTCGCTTTTTGAGTATGGGTTTTGTACACTAAGGAATTTAACCTTTAATTCTTAATTGCCTCTCCGTTTCCAGGTTTAGGTTCAGAAACGGACAGGAACCCCAACTTGTCAATGGCACAACTCCGAATTGAACACTATTCAAGGAACCATTTGTAGTGGACTTCAGTGGTAAAGCCCTTTATATAAATCGTTAATGGAAACGAGACCTGCAGTCTTGAGTGCCTAGATGCATCTATATTTATTTGATTTGCTCACTGAAAAAAGACATCAAGTCGTTGGCATGTCCTATATATTAAGTGAATTATATTTGTCTGCTTAGCTCTACACATGGATAGCACGCACTACCGTTTTAATCAAGCTTTCTGCTCTAACACCCAAACATGCAGACTGTTGAACATGTGTTCAATTTTTAACATATTCTCATTTGTAGCAAGAAAAGTCCAGTGCCGTGAAGCGGGATGGTGTCTCGTGAGTTGCCAAATGAGTGGCGGATAAAGGTAACTCATATTTGAATGTAAATGAAGTTCCAAGTTATTGATGCGTGGACGAATTCTGTGTTAGCCTCTCAATGGTCAATGCAGCCAGACACCATGCTAGAGAACCTTTCACACCTGACCTCTACAAGGATAGGAGTACTGCTCCGTATTTGTATCCTAGTGTCAACGTGAATACAAATGTCTTATTGATGCGTGGACGAATTCTGTGTTAGCCTCTCAATGGTCAATGCAGCCAGACACCATGCTAGAGAACCTTTCACACCTGACCTCTACAAGGATAGGAGTACTGCTCCGTATTTGTATCCTAGTGTCAACGTGAATACAAATGTCATCAGCCTGGTTGACTTAAGATACATTGTTCTTTACTTTGCCTTACCTGCTGTCTTTGTATAGAAGTGCTTCAGTGTGTGTGTGTGTGAGAATAAAAGATAGCACATGTGGTCTTTTTAATCAAGCTTTCTGCTATTACGAACACTTAAACATGCAGATGGTTCAACCTGTGTAACAAATTCTCATTTGTAACCACAAGATTACTTGCCAATGCAAAACTGTACAGTCATTTCATTCACCATAATTGACTACAGTGTACTCCTTATACCCACAGACCCTTAGAAACCATCCAGCTTGGAGATTACATTTAAGCATGCCGATGTGTAACTCACCACTGAAGTCAGCAGTGAGTGACTAGAGCTCTGAGTACTGGAGAATCCACATGGGTTATGGCTCGAGGAAACCCATGGCTTTGAATGTCGTTGGCTAAGCCTTTCCTTGTTTTGATCTTGTCCAGCAAAGTTCGACTTATTGGATTAAATGCATTTCTAAAGACCATTGATGTGTTTGTAATTTTTTTAATGGTAAAAAGATTGAGATGGATGGATCAAAAATAGTCATGTTTATTGAATTGTCAACTTATATAATGTAAAGTTTGACATTGTACATATCCAAATGTATACATATGGGTGGCCTCTAAACATGATTTCAAGTATGCAGGTGGGATCATTGAAAATAAAACTCCTGTACTTAACCGTCGAAAGGAAAGACTGAACATCTTCGCTAAACCCTTGATACTAGCAGACTGATAATTGCCATTACCTAGTGTGGTATGTGCCCTCATACACTGAGTATATCCATGCATTTTACTTAACATTTTTGGTTAACTTCCAACTGTATTACCTTGTATTCTGCTCCATACTTGAATATCAAGAGCACGCCCTCTTTACCGAGCTAGCCACCGTACTTCACTACCAGGTGTGGAGGGTTGAGTCATCGGCTTCTGCAGCGAGGGAAAGCAGGATGACCTTGGGACTGTTTTCAAAAAGAGCAGCTCTGTTCTGAGCCTGGCCCTTCTTAACCCAATGACCGTAGATCTTGAAAGCACAAGCATCGATGAGCTTGCGGATGGGCTTGACTGCGTACGGGTCACTCTTGATAACCTCCTTGGTAACGGGCTTGGCGCGACGGTAATTGCAGTAGATCCGCATTGTGGCTAGGACAGTCATGCAAATGACCTGGGGAACAAAGGGGAATGTAAGCCAATAGCTCCTGCAATAAGGATAAATATCCCATAGAAAGCAGATAGTCATGTGCCATCAGATGTGGTCGATTTTCATAGCCTTTAGCCACAAAAACGCCTAAGGTGATGGCCCAATCAGAAATCCACATTCTTGTTTGTAGCCTATATCATTTTTCTATAACAAATGTCAATGTAATTTACTCGTTTTGCTGTGGTGTAATGTCCAGCAAACATTCGGCCATCTCACCTTGAACCGTCTGTAAGGGGTAAACTGTCGTACTTCGGCCACCACGTATTGGGAGAAGAAAGGGTGGTTGAGGGCATCTCTGGCTGTGTATCTCTGCTTTGGATCGACCTCCAGCATGCGGGAGATCTGAAAATGCAATGATTTAATAAATGTCCAGCACAATGTGATACATACAATGTCGATGCAAGTTTTAGAACACCTGGTTAACAAGGGGCAAGGGGGGGGGGGGGGGGAGACGCTAAAGCAGGCCGCCTCAGCTGCAAACTGACATTCAAAAAGATAGGTCTTCCTTCCGAGTGAACAGCGTACCAAGTCCTTGACGGTGTCCGAGCGATCCTCCCATTCGGGAGAGGAGAAGTCATACTTCCCACCCAGGATCATGCGCAGCATCAGCATCTGTTTCCGGTGCCAGAAAGGAGGCGAGCCCGCCAGCAGAGTGTACATAATGACACCTGAACTCCATCTGCAAGGACAACCCATGAGCCAGACATGGTCTCTTTAGTGGGTGCTGGAGTTCACCAATCCCCCTGGGGAACGTTTGCAGGGTTACAAGCTGCAATAAATTGTGTACTGCGTGGCTACAGAAAAGGCCTTGAAGTGTCAAGGGCCTAGTGAAGACGATAAAACATGTAACACTTGTTTTTAGCCAGTGGATGCGGAATAGGAAAGGTCTCTGGAAACTCACATGTCCACAGCTGTATCATATCCCACAGGAGTGGCGTTCATGGAGCACTCGATGATCTCGGGGGCCAGGTACCCGGGGGTCCCACACACCTCTGGTTTTAAAGGCAGATCCACAAAGAAGAGATGAACATACGGGGAAGTCTGAAGTTGTAGCAAAGTTACATGCTAGTTTATACAGTAAAAACACTAAGAATAATATTTAGAAATGTATATTACATAATTATACCTTTGTCTAATTAAAAGCCTTGCAAGTTTCCAGTCCACTTCTGTTGTTCCCTTTAAAAGATGCAAGCATTGCGCTCTGAACATTTCAGTAACAGAGCAGTAAACACATGTTATGTGAGCAGTTACATTTGACCTTTGTTGGGCCGGCGAACCGCATGTGAGAAGGTCTGGAAACTCAACACTAAAGAGCTTTACCTTTAAGAACTTGGCTGACCTCTTTCAGAGAGCTTAAACACATTTATTTTGTGCCTTTATATTTTAGAACACATTTATTTTTGTCCACCAATTTTTTGTTGTGGTTGTCATTGGCCCACTAAAAAACTTTTTAAAGTGCACATCAGCTGTGTGTTGGGAGTGAATTTTCTCAAACCGGAAAGCTTCTGTCCTGGCTCGGTCTGTATAGAAAAACCGAAGTCGGTGAGTTTGATTTTCATCTGGTCATCCAGCAGGATGTTCTCAGGCTTCAGATCCCTATGGACAATATTCTGGGAGTGGAGAAACTGGACCACTTCCAGCAGAGCACGCATGATATTCCTGTGGAGGACACACCATCCTCATCAGACTGCTTCAGCAAGCGTTTATTCAATTGTATGATAATGAATGAAAGGAAGTCATTGAAGAATAACATTGACTCAAGAAGCATCAAAGATCGAACTCCCACAGAAGGTTAGATTATGATACCTATTAGAGATCATCGTGAAACAGTAGAATTCATAATGATAAGATTATGAAGGTTCTGACCTGGTTTCCTTCTCACTGAGGGTAACCTTTTCAGTGAGGTAGTCAAAAAGTTCACCCCTCTTCATCCTTCAAAAAAGGAAAAACAATTAAGATAAGATTCCATTAAATAATTGGAACCAGGGAATCAGTTCTGTTTCACTTACAGGTCAAACACCAGGAAGAAGAAGGCGTTGGACTCATAGCAATCTTTGAGCTGAACTGGAGAGAAGCAATAAGAATCAACGTTGGAAAATATTCAGGTAATGCAATAATATATAGTGACACAAATGTTTTTGTTTTTGTTTTATCAATGTATTAAAGACCAAAGAGCCGTTCTACAACTGTGCTTCGATCCCTTGACAAAACAAAGAAATCGACTGACAACTTTCATGTGTGAACGATGGAACCATGGATTAACCAAAGTGCTCACTGATGTTCTCCTGCCCGCAGACCATCTTCAAGATGGCGATCTCTTTCTCAGTGGCAGACCGGATCTCCTCGATCTCCTGCCCGGTCAGCTGGTCCGAAGGGGTGATGTCGATGATCTTCACGGCGTACTCCTGAGCGCTGAGTTTGTCGACACACCGGCGCACCACACTGCTCACCCCCCTGATGGGATGGGGAGAGACAGACGACACACACCAAGCGTGCCCATGGCGTGCTAGTTATATCTTAGATCTAATAGTTAGGTCTACTTAAGGGTGACATTTTATACCACCAGGTGTGAGGGAGATTAGCCTTTACAAGCATTTTTGAAAATCTGCCTCTTCTGACATCACAAGTGGTCGTGTCCACCTAGATGGTGCTTGATAGATGAACAATGTTTGCTACACTCCACTGGGTCCCCTGGTAGACTGATCTACCCAGCACACATCTAGGTGCACACTCCCACTTGTCATGTCAGAAGAGGCAGATTTTCAAAACCAAGATCCATCGAGTATATGTGCGACTCTGTTCACTAGAATCTCCTTTGCAATGGTCACTGTCACATGCACTGCTTCAAACCGTCATTTAGAAGACACCATTATCCAGAGGCACTTAGAACTGAGTATGGGAACATTCATAGTTTAAATATAATGGATAAAGGATACAGTAGCTCTACTGACTCTTGGTCCCCCTACTAGCTGTTAACTCTTATCACATGTGGAATGCCAGCAGAGCACACATTGTCCTCATAGGGTGACAAAATGTCCTCATAGGGTGACCCAATGACTTGCTTGTGGGAATCCAAGCCAACTTTTACATAATGAATCAGCGTAGGCAACCATTCATTCTAAACCTTTGTCCAAACCAAGTCTAGTTCGTTGAATGCCCACCCTCTCAGAGGGGGGCCCTTTGATTACGTAACAGCACCCCCATCTGAAAGTGGTTGGGAATGACAATGAGCCTGATATATCAATCGCAAACGTTTATGGTGTGCCTGAAATCCTAAATACCTAAAAGAATTGATTTCATACTTAGAAGTTATATAATTTTTGTGTAAAAGAAAGAATAAAAATGTACTGTACATTTTTTATCTTATTTTTCTTTTTATAAATACTTAACAGACAGCTCCGATATACTGTTGATTACATTTGTATTCTTTCAGTCCAGCAGTCCCCCAGACAGATTTGGGGCTGATCAAATTACTGGTATTATGTACTGGTTATCTTTTCCTAATTAACTTAACATGTGACTCAACTTAAAAGGAGGGTATTTGGCATAGAGAAGAGTACACTGGTTACTGACCCCGCAGCATGCTTCCATTTAATTACAATTAGAAACAGCTGCTACTCAGCGGTCCCCAACCACCGGGCCGCGGACCGGAACCGGGCCGCGGGACATGCCTAACCGGGCCGTAGGTTAACGAGGCTACGACATGACATTTTGCATGATTTTATTTTTAATTCATGCAAAATGCATGCACACTTAATAAACTCAATTTACTTGGCAATACTGTCACTCTTTTACATGCCATAAGTCTATATGCAGTTGGGGACACCGTGTTCTATTAACACTGCCCCAGCCAATTATGCTCATTAAACCTTCTGGTGTGAATTACCTTAACACAATTTTCAAAAGCACAGTAAGTTAAACAAAAAGGAAGCTTAAAAGGGTGACGACAACACAACTATAACCAATCATAGGTTTGGAATACTATATATTCTTTATGCAATATATGTGTATGTATATTTGTACACACATTCCTAAACGATGTCAAGACGCTTTTAAACTAAAGATATTGTCCATCGAACAGGTGTCCCGGGATGTTGAGCCGTATTTCCGAGAGCATACCTTCCCAGAATCTCCTTGGGATCATATTTGTCGTAGAACTCCTGGGCTCCCACCCAGTCTGGGATGTCCTCCTCTTTGGTCATCTCTGTGTGACACAGCTAGTCAACAATGTTCCTTGACTTCACAGCTGACCAATGACAAGCAACACAGAATACAAACGTGTTACAGTAGTCTTGACTTTTTAATTACAAATCAAATACACTACCAACTTTATCTACTCATAACAGCTCGAAAACGATTCTCTGAACCTAGAAGAATGTTAGGAAATGCACTGCATGATGGAATATTATAGTCCAACTTCATGTAGGCTAGCCTATGTTTTAATGTTCCTATGATCTTTATGCGAGTAAACTAGGCGTACTGGATAGTGTGCACGTAGACAACACGATAAATGAATCGCGTTGCAAAGCTAAATCTATTTAACCATTACAATACGTGATTAATGAACGAGGCTGACGTACATTACACAGCAGATTGTTCCGTTTTCGCCTTCATCCGTTTGACCTTTTATAAATCAATGACGATTCAAACCAATAAGACGACAGTGACATACCTCAGCGTGCTGGCAAGCGTCCGACGCACTCTTACGAACAGCGGGAATTCTTCATTATTGAACTCTTAATAGCGTCCGTAAAAACATTAGACGCGTAAAAATAGGGTTGTTCGACTGCACGTTAGAGCGGCCGCTTATCCGCAGTCCCCAAGGGCGAGCTGTAATGTCAGATGCCGATTGCTAAAAATAAATGTCCAAACAGCCGACTTCCAAACAGCACGACTCTGAGCGCATGTTCATAGAAGGTTCATTCAAATAACAAAATACACGTTCTTTCATGATCATTGTTTCAAGGGTCATGGCATTTATTAATTCATGAAGTACACAAATACAGCACAATTTTTGATCATCAACAAGCTTTATTGAGTTCTACATGAAATGTGGAATGTGAAATGTGCAGTGATGCTCATTAAATCACACCGATGTTTAAGTGAAAACAAACCACATTATAATCAAAACTATAAGACCAAGTCATAGAATATATGCTGTGGCATAAATTATAAATGATCACTTATTAATTATCTAATGAACTGCCTAGTGTATGCTATGGCATACAGAGCGTTTTCAGTCTTGTAGACATCTCAACATCAGGACATACCTGTAGAGTAAAAAACATTTTTATAGACAGCGTCATTTCTGGGACATGTATAAAAACAACCTCTCTCAAAACACATTTTGTATTTACAATAATCTGCGAAAGGGATTATGGTATTATGCAAAAGATTTTGCAACATTTGTTAGTTAGAACTAAAGTGTGAATGCTAAACTTTTGACTTTCCATCTATATAAACGAATGGGTACATTATCTTGAGGCTTAGGTTGCAAATTAAAGGGGAGAACCCCAAATGTTTTACATTTGTGTATAATTCTATCTCGACCAGCCAATCCTCTATGGATGGGGACACTTCTTGTACACGTCTGTCTGTGTGTATGTGTACACATGCATCGGAGCAGGATCTCAATAAAGTTAAGCATTGATGTAGAAGTCTTAGCCCACTCAGTAAAACACAGGCAACTCATAGTTTCGACTTACCATTTGCAAACTTGCACTGTTTCAGCACCTCGCTGAAGCCCTCGCACATACTGAAATCCCTCTGGTTCTGGGCACAGTCTATGAACTGCTTGAGCTCATAGGAGCATGCCTGCTGCTGTGGGGCCTCCTGCTGGTACATGGACTGTGGCTGCTGTGGGTACATAGACTGTGGCTGCTGCTGGTATTGTGGCTGTGCCGTGTTAGGCTCCTGGGGAACACCAAGCTCATTGTTATGATAGTGTCCAACCAATCAAAGAATTTTTAAAAAGGGACTGAACAAGCCTCCTACCACTGTCCCTAGAGGAGCAGCAATCACTTCTTAGACACACTATTGCCATCAGTTAGCAAATGCATATATCTGTGCAGAAAGTCTATGAGACCAATACCAAATCAATTAAAACCTGAAAAACATAATCTCTTTGCCGTGTCTGATCACAACCATCTCTAGCATAAAGCTCATGATTCATGTTGTGAAAGTAGATGGAAACATGATTTCCAGTTACCATCCATTTCGATTCTTGTCCCCATGGGGTTCTGCCGGATAATGGATCGCTTGATCACATATCCTAGCATTATGTTTGGCTTTCATTATTTTTCTGTGTGAGGCAAGTCAGCCTACCTCCCTCAAAAGGGATACAGACTAATCTTCTGCTACTGTGCCCGGCCCAAATGGTATCCGAAATCTCTTAAGAGGCTTGCTTAATTTACCTGATACGTGACGTCAGGTTTAGCCTCTGAATTTCCTCCACCGAAGCCTCCGGTCATGGCATGGCCGATGGTGTGTCCTACTGCAGAGCCCACTGCTACCCCGGCAGCTGTGGTAGCCATCTGGGCAAACATACCAGGTTGCCTGGGTGCTGCTGCTGCTGCTGGAGCAGCCATGGCAGATGGAGCCGCTTGGGTGGGGACTGGGGCATATGAGCGAGGAGGAGCTGCCCTCATGGGTGGTGGGGACCGGCTGCAACAACAATGAACATGTCCTTAATACATTCTACAGTCACCAAAAGATCCCTCACATAGTGATCACACAAGCTTCTTCCAAGCGGTCAATGATGCTCTTTTGGTTCAGTTATATTCCGTGTTATTTCAGTGCTTTACAATTCAGTTGTCCTAACGTCTCATGTTGTAAAGTTAGGGGCGCATGAAAAACGTTTCAGGCATCCCATGCTTCACACCTTGTGACGTAAGGACATCTTAATTATGAAGTTCAATTGGGCATTTTTTCAATAAGGTTTTCAAATCTGCCAGGTAATATACAATAGTTTACATTTGATATCTAATCATTGTGTTTACGACAGCCTGTTATCTAAGGATGCTCTTCCATTGACAAAACGTCTAGAAGCTGTCCTACCGCCACCGCCACATTACATCAGCTACGTAACGTCTACTGCCAGAAATCCTCAGTCTTGTAGGCTTACCTGGCTGGAGGGGCCATCCGTGAGCCCCGACTTCTGCTTCCTCTTGGCATGGTTGTTTTTAATATGAATGTTTCCGAAGATTGAGTTGAGAAGCACAAAGGTTGAGTTTACTGCGAAGCAGGAGTTGACCTTCTGATAAACCGGAACTTCCTGACTGAGTGTTACATCATCTATTACACGGGCAACATCCGGTTTGAACATGGAAATACAGTACTGAATAAATAAACATAAATAGGACATAAAAGACAAGGGCCATCCAAGGAGGTAGAATAATAGTAACGCAACATTTTATATAGAGAAGGCATTTCCTTGACATTTTGTAGGTGAATAATGTCGTAGCATTTAAGTGTCTTAGCATTCATGAAATAAAGGGGAGAAAAACTATTCAAAAGTTTTACCAACATTTTTAAAGAATGCTTTCGTACGAAAGCTTATGATTTGTACAAATCAAATGAGTCTTCTTTCAACTAAACTGATGCATCCATAATGAAATCCTGCAGTGCCACCCTTGCCAGACCAAATGTGACTTTGTGTTATATATATTATTTTTGTCATGATACATTATCTATCCGATTCCCATTGCTAACCAGCCATTTATCCCTAATGATTGTCCAGTTTAAAAAAAAAAAAAAAAAAACTGGAGGATATTTGAATTATTCCTCATTAGTAATGGAGTGGAATCATATACAACACGGTTATAAATAATCGCTAGTTGACACTATTTAAGAAGGGACATTTTACAATAAATCTTACAAAAAATCTGCATCATACATTGGCAAGTCTTTATTCATTTTGTAATGTCTACAAAATATATTAGAAAAAAAGTCTGGTCGCAAAAGTATTAATATTGCATATTTAACCTTCATATATATGTTTATTTAAATTTATTTTTTGGCTCTTTATATATGAAGTCCAAATCTTTCATTTTAGAGGATTACAAAATCATAAAATGCCCTTAGAAAAAATAAATTCAAAAGAATACATGATTTTTTTGAATTTTCGTTGCAATTGCCACAAAGTAGTTCCTTTACTCCTTTTTCCCTTTCTTTTTTCCTGAGAATTTGCTTCGTTGAGGATGCCCCCCCCCTCCTCTTCCCCCTCCTCCCCTTCCCTTCTCTCGTCTCCCCTCCCAGCGCGGCATGGGGGGCTCGATCTCCCCAGGCCGCCCACCTCTGTCGGGGACACTGCCCATCAGTACCTGAAAACAAAAAGCCAATGGTTGTAGGAGTCTAAAATAAATTAAATCCTACCTTTGTTATAGATCAAAATATTTCAAAATCATGACATAATATATTGCAATGTTGAAACATTATATCCTTGAAGAGGCAAGAGCAAGGTATTATCTGGATCTTATCTGCACTGTTCGGTCTGATTATACTGCTGAAACACCTACATTTCCCTTTGGGGATTAATAAAGTGTTATCCTCTGATCCATCCACCCGAGTAAAAAGGCATACCGAGGATCCAGCTGTAGTTGATTATTTTCTTTATTTTTTTCAGGAATTAAAAAACATTATCACTCTAAACCACGGAAACAGTTGTATGTTGCATTGCGCCTTACCTTGTAGATGGCCGTACTTGGTCCAGCCTTAACTGGCAGGATGCAAGACTGATCCATTCTCGCAGCAAGCAGAAGAGGCATGGACACTTGAGATGACGGTGCAAGAGAAGATAGTGGGGGCACTGAGGAGAGTATTTGATCATACCCCTGTAGACAAATAACAATACACAGGATACACTAAAATATCAGAAGAAGCCAAAGGATTCATTTGAATAATTAGGACAGCACAGTCATCTATGCCAGCCATTTAAGTATGCTTACCTTTCCTTTATCTCCCCATGCAAAAGACTGCAGCGTGACCTCAAAGCGTTTGACAATCATTTGCTGTCGACATGCATACTCTTTCAGCAAGACTTGGTTTATCCTTTCAACCTGCCTCTGAAGGTGGAAAAGCAAAGGATTGTTTTATTGCTAGGAACTGAATAACTTGTATGCTGGGTTTGAAGAAAGTAATCTATGCCAACATACCCATTGCTCTGAGTTGAGACTGGAATTAAGAAGTGGATCACTCATATCTTTTAATGATAACTGAGCAATCCTCGTCTCCACCTTGAACAAACAGTAAATTGTAGTGAGTGTCAGTATGCTTTAAAAAATAACAATTGAATTGAATTAAAAAAATAAAAAAAATCCTAAATTAACTGAAGCCCATTTAGCATCAGTCTCACCTCCTGCAACACATCTGGATACTGAGAGGAGGCATCCATGTCAAGTGCTTGGAGCAGCAAGGCAAATTCTGTGGACATCTCTTCCCGTCTCATGCCCATGTCCACCTTGCAGTCTTCCAGTGACTGACAGAGCTCTGTGTTTTGATGGGTGGGCTCCTCGACCCTCTGCTCTAATTCAGTTTTACCTGCACTGGTTTGGTCATCAGGGTGTGCTGCCTTGTACTTAAGTATACGAGCTGCTTCTAGTTCAGATACAAGGAACGCTGAAACAGAAAATATACAAGCTTTCTTTAGAGGGTAGGGTGAATCAAAGCACCAAAGCAAGAACGGTGCAAGAACCTCAGATCTTTTCTCACCAGTGATCTTGTTGAGAAGAGCAGGACTTAGCGTGTCTGATGACAGCATAGTGATTGGACAGTGCATGGTTTCCAATAATTCTCTCAGTTCTCCTACCAGCAGGATGGACCTTTTATTATCTGAAATGTTTACGTTTGCAGCTTTTATTGCAATATTGTGCAACCAGCTCCTGCCTTGACACTATGAACACAAAAATCTCAGTTGTTGTTTACCTTGTAACTCTGGGTGGATCACCAACAGCTCTGCCACCAACCAGGAGAGCAGAGGACAGGGCAGCTCATCACAACAGCAGTGTCTTACGCATGCGGTATCTGGGTAACTGGAGAATACAAGTCAATAGCTATTAAATAACTGGGTTTACGCGTTAGCTTAATCACTAATATAGTTCTACCAGCTGAATAGTTAACGAAACTATAGCCAGACAAAACATAGTTCAAACAGAGTATCGTATGTTGACCCACCCAAGAGACTTGATGGCAGATATCGTTGTTATAAACCTCTCCATTGAAGAACCTACAGCAGGAAACAATGTACCTATATAGGTTCAGGGTTCATGCAGCTATCCATTTCCTTGTTTACAACGTGAAGATTCGTCACTACAGCGAGTGGTTTATTAGCATATTGCTACTTCCGGGGTTCGTGACGCAGAATATGAATATCCATTTTTAATTCTGCAAGTAAGTAATTATTCAGATTAGAAGCAACAATCTACCATCTCATTGCACACATAAATGCACACTCATCCCCATTGGTACCAAACCAGTCAAAGTCCGAAAATTGGACCTCTGACATTCTTTATTCAACAAAAAAAGGATGCGTAAATTAGTAAAAACAATCATTATAAAAAAGAGCGTCTTTATTAAAGAGCGGCAGATCTATATAACATCATAAGATGTTACCTGGGAGGGAATTTATTTTCAAGTACAGCTGCGTTTGTGTCGTAGTAGGCATAATTTGCCCCAAGATGTCACTGTCGCTCCTTGGTCTGTAAACTTGGGGTATATCAAATACTATTCATATTTGTATAACCTATAGTTTAAGCATATGAAAAAAAAATAACACTCAGTCAGTTATGCAAGCAGCGTGTCAAATGTCCATCATGGCGTGATTCTAGGCAGTGTGGGCGGGTCTTAACAGGAACGGCTAACATGGGTCAGAGCCTCCATGGTCAGAGGTAAGGTTGAATAGAAATGGGGCGTGATAATCTTTTCAGGAAGGTTTGTCGGGTAACTTTGCCATGCCTTTTGGGGTTGATCTGATTTTGCATTTGTAGGTGTGCAGTGGATGCATGTGGTATTATATATGTTCAGGGTATTGTAGGTTTTGACAATCACTGTAACTAACAGAAAACAACTAGGCTACTGCATTCCATCAACGAAACTTTTTGCATAGCGCAAGATGGCTGCAACAGGGGGGTAAGAAAAACTATAATTAATCATGAATAAGTGCCCAATAAAGTTCGTTAACTTTATTTTTGGGCTATCTGCATACAATAGCTACATTTATTATAAGATTAGACCTACTACAAAACTTAAAAACCAAACATGTTTTTATTTAGAATTTATATAAATATAAAATATCTATGTTTTGTAGTGGGGGTCTCCAATGTTAGACAATAAAAGTGATACGTCGAAGCTAGAAAGGAACAGTAGAAGGAACAGAAAAAGTGTATAATGGAAAATATAGTGATGCAGGCCAGCCCCTGTGGCACAGGCGGGGCGAATGCCTATAAAACAATTAATAAAAATGTAATACTATTTCAAAATGTAGAATATAGCCAAAGGTTGTGCATTCATCTCTAATTAACTTAATTACTTATTTATTGTCAATATTAATCACCCAAAAATACTATTCCACAACCAATGGCAGGTTTTATAATGTATACTATTGTTACTTTTACAATAATAAAATAATATCTGTACAGTCAACAATGGTGTAGTAAAGTAAGACATGCATTTTTCTTTGAATATTAAATATATTTTGAAACACATTTTAACCACTTTTTTTAATTAACTGATTCAATCCGAAAAAGTGCAACGGTAATTCTGGGACAGAAACATATTCATACAAACAAACTGTCTGAAGGGCCAGAAAAAAGAAACAACAGAGAAATATATATACTTATTTATATTTTCACCAGTTCTGTTTGAATGTCTAGGGGAACATACATAACTTCATCCCAATTAGCACCCTGCCCTTACAAAGTTAATTATGACTCATCATTTTCTCTTTACCAGTTCAATTGAGAAATGCTTCAAGGAAACCGCCACACACCTGAAAGTCAAAGTATGTGCTCTCTTCTTAATTCTTATTTAAAGTATATAACTGTATTGTGTGTGAATATTTTAAAACCTGCTGTGGGGACTTTATGAAAAAAAAAAAATGAAACTGCGGTCAGTGAATGTAATATTCTACAGCTCTGTTGCTGATATGTGCTTTTCATGTTTTTGTTACAATGGCAATCTTTTGTCCAATCTTAGGAGTTCTATGGTAAGGTTTTGAAGAAAACCACGGATTTGAAGACCGATGCCTGTGTGGCCTCCTCCGGGCCTGTCCCTGCCCACATCCGCCATGCTCTTAATATGGTGCACCCTGAAGTCATTGCCAAGTAAGTACCCTTACTATGATAATAACCCCTTAGCCCAAACACTATAACACAATTGAACTATTCTTCCTTGATAAATAAGGGAGTTCGCCCTTTGGGGGGCTAGGGTTAAGGGGTGTCATGTAAGGTGGCCTGTTCAGCCCTTTGGGACTTGAACTGTGATTAAGCCATAAGTTATGGTTTAGTTATGGTTCCACGTTGACGCAATGCAATGACCACGCAGTAGGTTTGACGCAGTCGTGACCCTGTGTTGGTTCTGCGTTGGGTTTTAGTGAGCGGACCAATCACAGCCCTTGCTGCTGTGTCGCTTCGACACGAGGTTAACATTTTTGGGAGGCGCACGTCAGGCCCGCGCGGTGGATGCAAGGATGTAATGGGTCCGTAAACCACCTTGCGTTGGGTCAACGTTCAACCACAACTAAGCCTTTACCGGCTAACAGCGTGCCAACATTGATGCATTGTTTCATAAGCTTTCTCCAATTCCTTCAACACCAAGAGCTCCCACAACGGTTGGGGAACTCCCACTCCACTCCTTTTGTTTTGTACCTTGTCATGGTTTATTATCCTTTGATATTGGGTCCTGCTTCCTCTTTTTGATTTATGCCGACTTTTAATTATACATAGTGCTACCTTTTCTGTTGGTTTTGTTACAGTTGTTAACCAACTGTAACAAAACATTCAAATATCTTTCTATTGATTGAGAATTTTTCATTATTCTTTCATTGACCCTTAAAACGAGGTTAAACCACACTATCCACGTGTAATGGGTGTAGAGTCAATTGAACGACACTCACACTAAGAGATGAGTCTTGACAAATATGAAGCTGATTCACCTCATCCCATTCTAACTGTTATTCCAACAGGTACTATGGCTGTGGCCTGGTGGTGCCAGAGTGCATGGAGGCCTGCCAGGTACTTGACCTGGGCAGTGGGAGTGGGAGGGACTGCTACATGCTGAGTAAGCTGGTGGGAGAGAAGGGCAATGTCACCGGCATTGACATGACTGAGAAGCTGGTGAGTTAATACTGTTCATACCGCACGATCTATATTATTCCATGTACATACTCTGCACCTTGCTGCTTTTTGCACTTCTGGTCAGACGCTAACTGCATTCCGTTGCCTCTGTACTTGTACGCTGCACAATGACAATAACGTTTAATCGAATCTAATCTTATTACAACACGCTTGAAACCAGACCAAAGACCAACTAGTTATTAGTTAGTTAGTACTGTGACATACGTTTTACAAAACAAAATATTTTTCAAGAAAATTAAAAAAGAAATATGCTGTCTGCTAAAGTATTCAACACCTTTCGCTTTGCCTAATCTGAATTCACTTCGATACACAATGTTACCTTAAGGAGCAACATAATTAGTTTTGTTTGCCTAGATGAATGAAATAAGTGTGGAAAAGCACAGAGTCAACGAAGGACTACATTCTGATTGGCCTCCACATTTGTTACTCATTTACACCTTCTGACGCCTGAGATGAACCCCAGTCACTTTACTGACTTTGACCCCTCAAAGCTGTAAACCTCTCTGTATCTGGCTCACCCCATCCAAAACTTTTTGACGGCCACAAAGAAGAAAGGATCCCCCATTAAACATGGCTACTTTACTCAAGATTGTGTTTGTTAAACATGTAAACTACCTCAAGTCAGGGATTGTAGACATCCCATCTCATGAGCACATTTATTATGGTATTAAGGTTTATTATGTCTGTACATACATACTTTACATCTAGATAGATAGATAGATCCTTTAATAATCCTTTACAGGAAATTACAGTGTCAGAACAGCGTGGACAGACATAACAAACACACATTCCCTCATATGCTAAAATACTTAAATACTACAATAAATACAATAATAAATACTAAATACTATAAGGTGCAAAGTTAATTTTGTGCATTGTAAAACCGTATGGCAGCTGGTATACAGGACTTCCTGTACCGCTCCGTTTTGCATATTGGTGCAATTAGTCTCTGACTGAAGGTGCTGTTCTTGATCACCTTCAGGGCGTGGAGTGGGTGAGTGGGGTTAGACATTATTGAGGCCAGTTTGTTGAGGATTCTGGCCTCTGCCACCTGCTGGACCTTTAGCTGCTCAGCCCCGACCACTGAGCTGGCCTTCCTGATCAGCTTGTCCAGTCTGTTTTTGTCCGCTGTGCAGGCGCCTTCTCCCCAACATGCCACAGCGAAAAACAGAGCACTGGCCACCACTGAGTGGTAGACAGTGCACAGTAGGGGTTGGCAGATGTTAAATGACCTTAGTCTCCTCAAGAAAAAGAGTCGACTTTGTCCCTTCTTGTACACCGCTTCCATATGACTTTCCCAGTCCAGCTCACTGTCGAGCTGCACACCAAGGTACCTGTGGTTGGCGACCATCTCCACCACAGTGCCCCCGATGCTGATTGGTGTTGGTTGAGTCCTCCTCCTTCCCCCCCTGAAATCCACAACTATCTCCTTTGTCTTTGTGGTGTTGAGATGGAGATTATTGTGTGTACTCCACTCCACAAAGTTGTCTATGGTGTCTCTGTACTCCTCCTCATTTCCCCCTTTAATGAGGCCAACAACAGCTGTGTCGTCTGAATATTTTTGCAAGAAGCAGCTTTTAGTGTTGTATTTGTAATCCGCTGTGTAGATGGTGAACAGGAATGGAGCCAGCACAGTTCCTTGTGGAGCCCCTGTGCTGCTGAGGATGGTGCATGAAATATTGTTCTGTAGGCGCACATACTGTGGTCTGAGATAAAGGTAGTCCAAACACCACAGTACCAGTAATGGATCCACCTTCATCATCTCCATCTTCTCCCCTAGCATACGTGGCTGGATGGTATTAAAGGCAGATGAGAAGTCAAAGAATGTTATCCTTACAGATGCATCAGGGGTGTCCAGATGTGTGTATGCCCTCTGCAGCATGTAAATGAGGGCATCATCAACACTGATGTTAGGCTGATATGCAAACTGTAAAGGGTCCATTTGCGTAGACACACTAGTGCAGAGGGAGGAGAGGACAAGTCTCTCAAATGTCTCTATATTATCTGATATAAATGTAAAATTTAAGATGTCAACTCCTTACGTTGTAATCTACTGAGGATCCGGAGACGGAAGATAAGTGCATGTTCAGTTAATGTGCATCTGGGGACGGGACACGGGAGGCATTGGGACACATTTATTGGCCCAATGCATAGGGTGTTGTGTTTGGTCAATATAACCTGAAGCCTGATCCAAAACCAGAGTTCTTTGCAGACCAACTCAGGTTTTGAGGTTACTTGTTCACTAGTGATCATTAAGTCTTTATCTCTGAAATTTGTCTCTCTCGACCTCTCTCATTTAGTCAAAGTGTTGTGTTTATCCACAACACGAGTCACAATAATGACACGACCAATTTGATCCAATATATGAGTAATATATTTGTAATCAATATGACCTTTTTTTTATTTTAGGTCAAAGAGGGATGCTTCCTAAACACGTGACCCTAATATCTGTATGGTTTTGTTCTTGTTCTTGTTTGGCTAGCTGGAGGTTGCCAGAACCTACACTGACTACCACACACAAGCGTTTGGCTATAAAGCACCGAACATCCGGTTTGTCCAGGGATACCTCGAGGCCTTGAATGAAGCTGGGATTGAGGGAAGCGCATATGATATCTGCATGTAAGCTTGGCTATCCTCTTTTCTTTCAAAATGTTCTTCATTGTAACATATTTCTTTATATAGTTGGTACATATTCATATGAATTTAATTGAAGTGCCATCATTTTTATTTTTTATTTTTCCCTAGTTCCAATGGTGCGGTGAATCTGTGTCCAGACAAGAAGCCAGTTTTGCAGGAAGCTTACCGTGTTCTCAAGGTATACTGTGTTATTTCACTACCCCTTTGAACATTCTCTCTCTGCGACCATCTTACAACATGGGATGGTGAAAAGATCTGAGCATTTAGAAAATCTAGTTTTAAAACTCTTTGTATAAAGAGTGTATTTGTATTTGTATAAATATCAGAACTCGTATTTGGAAATGTGTAGACGCAGATTTCCAAATGGCTTGTACTGCTAATCACACTCACACCAGGTGGTATAATATGTCCCCCTTAACTATGCATTTCTACCAAACTGTATCACCCACAATTAAACAAACTAGTGTGCTACAGAAAATCCCAGTGTAGCTATCTGGCCTTCAATGGCAAAGGGTTACTTAACTTCCACCAGAACATTTCTGATCTAAACCAACAGTGTACAACCTTACACTCACATTACTAATGTCTACTGTTGGCAAAACCTGCCTTTCCAAATGAATATCATGTTGCTGGCTGTTCTTTTTTCCTCTCTGCGGCCTGAAAGGTTTTTTAGTTGTTGTTTTTGACACTTTGTAATCAGGAAGGTGGTGAGCTCTACTTCAGCGACGTCTACAGCAGTGGAAGATTAACAGAGGAAATAAGAAACAGCAATGTTCTCTGGGGTATTTATGGCTTGTTTTTAAAAATGGTAGACAATCTTCTACATAAAATGATCGAATGGCAGGTGGGTTCTGGGAAACACTGAGAACTTGTTCATGTTGACAGGCGAGTGCCTCAGTGGAGCCCTCTGGTGGGAGGATCTGATGCAGCTGGCGGAGGAGGTGGGCTTCAGCCCTCCTCGCTTTGTCAGCGGAGCCGCCATCAAAGTGTTCAACAAAGAGATGCAGGACATTCTGGGTTTGTTTTTCTATTCATGTACCGTTATAGTCCTCCTGCTTGGGTATCAATGTTGTGGCAATTTAGCACGTTCAATATATTTTCTTTCTACCCCTTTCGGAACAAAGGCGACTTCAAATTCCTCTCAGCCACTTACCGCCTGTTCAAAGTTCCCCGGGGCGCTGGTAAACCCCGTGAGGTGGTGTACCAGGGCGGCATCACTGGGATGGAGGAGAGCTTTAGCTTGGACTCTCAGTACACCTTCAAGGTCAGTTGGACTGCTGGTCAAGCGGCTTGGGGTCGATTGAGAAAATAGAGGACATAAAGCAAACTATCAATGAAAAAAATGATTGTTGATGTGATGATATGGGGACTTAACGGGATAATGGGAGTATATTTGTTGGGTATTTCAGGTGAACGAGGTAGTGGAGGTGGACGGGGATGTGGCTGAGATCCTGACCCGTTCCAGGTTCTCTGATAAGTTCACCATGCTGCCGCCTGGAGGGCCGTCTCAAACCTGTGGTGCTAGCCCTAAAGTAAGCAGCACGGTTTGACCCAAAATAAAGACATGTGGAACTAGAGGTGCTTTTTGTTTTTGAGCACACGAGGTAACGATTGTATGTTCCACCCTGATTGTGTGACAGGCCAAAGAGAGCTCTGCTGGTATTCTGTTACATTTCATCCAACAAGCTGGTTATATGCTAATGGGGACGTTGAGATTGCTCACACTCAAACCGTTATCAATATATGTACAGAATATATGCAAACGGATGATACAAAGGCTGCTGGCGATAATAATAATCATAAAATCATGAGGCCTTGTTCACAGAGAGCAGATGAACCTACTTTGACATGCTGATATAATGAGTTACGCATTTCCTCTGATATACGGAATGCTGAGCCACAAATCTGCATGGCCATAAATCATGTCAATGATATATCCAAGTTCCCCATACACCTTGTACTGGTGCATTGACACCATTTATTGGATTATATATCCTACAATCGTTATCTATAAATCAACGGTTTCAACTAAATGCTGTGAGTAACAGTATTGTGAGTAAAAGAGTATTTTCTGAAAATGTGAGAGGATGATGTTAATGTAGAACTATTCCTACAGGCGGGCGCTGTGAATCCATTTGAGCTGATCCATCACAGGAGTGATGTTCCAGGATCCACCACAGGGGGGTGCTGTGGCACACAACCAACTGGGTGCTGCAACTAAATTCAACTTATTTTCCCCCAACAACCCATGTATCACTTGGGTGATTCCACTTAAACAACCTAATACAACCCAATACATTAACTGAACCATCTGTAAGATAAACTTAAACATATCAAACCTAACAATGAAACATATCAATCTCTAGAGAGATATGCATGGTGTGTGTAAATTGTTCCTGTTATTTGTCTATGGATTCCAGTAGGAACTTGCATCGCTGTTAGCAAATATTTTTTTGTAATATTAACTATGTCATGAATAACATAGTATGTTCTGTGAGGGGCTTGCAGTTTAATTGGATGGAAGGAGTATTTCTCTATCATTAGAGGTCACTGTTTCGATCAGTGTTCGCTCAAGGCATCCTCCTTTTTACAACCAGGTCCCAAGGACAAAGGATAACGACTCTGGTTTAAAGCCTACAATCTCAAATGTCCTTCCATAACCAGAAAAGGATCAAATGACTATCCATAACCAGAAAATAGTTTTTGGGCTAACTTTGAAATGCCATTGTGTTTACTACAAGGTCCCTGTTACTGCTGTGATAATTCATTATTATTTACTAATACGACTTTTTGTATGCCTGATGACTGAAAATCCCAAGAGTAGAACATTAGAAAGCAGTAACAATTTGAAAACTAAAAGGACATTTACCTTACATTTATTTGACTTTGGTGATTGGAGGCTCGTATGCAGGATGCACAACCTCTCTGATCTGAAGACACAGGATTGTAGTGGAAGGCTTTATTCTGATGCAAATTGTCAAATAAAAGAAAGGACAGTCTTTATGATGATTTATGTGTGTGAGTTTTTTTAAAATACTGTAGGCCTTTAATTGTTCATATTTATGTCGATATATAGGCTACAGCATCACTGTTATACATCTAATTGTTCACAAAAGTAACCTATAAATAGCATAACTTCCCAGGTAGGCCTATCGGAAAAAGCAAGAGGAATATCCCGATCTACCAACAATTTAGCAACCATCTGGTTATCAGTCGAACGGAGTAGGCCTACTGCTTTAATCATATAATCCATATAGGTCGACAATTCCATGAGATAGTAGATTAAGCATGTGAAATTGTTTGCGTTGGATTATCAAACCTGGTGGCAAAATCGGGAACATTTTAATATTATTCGGTCATGAGAGAAGTCCTGTGTCTTTGAACGGCTGTACATGTTGCGTACGCCCCGCCCCCCTGTTTGATACAACGTCGCTTCTGTCCCGATATCGCGGAGCCGGAGCTCGGTTCGTACCGTAGATCTCGCCCGTGTTAGAAAGAGAGAAAGAGATATTTATCTTGAATTCAGTTTTGTACCATTATTATATGCAGTAGTATGAAACATACTTTTACCTGGAAGCCCCATTGATACATAATTGTATTATTCACCATTAGCCTACTTTTCTTTTCTTTTTTTTCTGTAGGCTATGTTTTCCTTTTTTCATTTACCTGGAATATGTTTCCCTTGATAATGAAGCTAATTTAATTAGCTTCATTATCAAAAATATAACCTATTTGTATTGCTGTTTCTTATGTCGACATTTTAAAACTAGGCATAGCCTACTTCCAAACATCAGCCGTGTTATTTGTGCTGTGTTGTGGTTATCAGGCTTACTCAGAATGGCATATCTATGTCTTAAATTGGCCAGCATATTTGAGTTGGCATTGAACAGGTGTGAACTGGACGTAAATAATCAACGGTTTCTTAGCGACATACTGTTTTAGTGACGTGTTCTACCTTTGGAGGACATCACCTGCAAGTGACAGAAGGTCCGCCCCTTTTCGCTAGAGCCCGTCTTGAACCCTGATGGTATCTCAGAGGCAGTGAGGTAGACCTACAACAAGGTGCTCATTGTTGTGAGGAAACCTTATCCTTTTCGATTAAATTAATTGGCCTATCGTTAGGGCTGCTACACGACTCAATTTAAGTCAATATTTAATATTATATATTTATTAAAGTCTGTCAAATATATTGGAAATATTGGATATTTAAACGACTGATTAGGATACATCATGGATCGAATGGATCAATTGGGGTTGAAATCCATGAACATGGAGTTTGAGGACGGCTTCTTTGATTATGGGACGGAGGAAATAACAGATGATCAAGACCCGAGTGAACTTCTCGCCGCTTTGAAACAAAAGGAGGAAGAGGTTATTTTGGCAGCGCAGCTGGGAAACGCATTGCTGCTGGAAAACCGTCAGTTGAAAGATCGGAGCGAAAAGCTTCAGGAGCAATGCACAGACAAACTTGAGGTAGGTTTTTCTTTAAATACCTCTTTAAATTGAGTTTTGACTACATATAGTAATGTAAGAAGGCTATATATGACTTCCGTGACGTGGAACAGATTTGTGCACCATCACCAAGATAAAGAAATATTCATCTACTCAGGAAATGTCGAAGTAGTATTGTATTCTTTGCTTAAAAAGTGCTTAATATTCTCCCGAGTAAAGTTTTCCTTGACTGGTCTTTACTTGTTGTAGTGCGCGTTGTGTGCGCGCAAGTTTGTCTCGTTTTGGATGCAATGCCACAAGTTAGTCCGTGGAAAACCTCCATGCACTCTGCAGGTGACACTGGGCGGACGCTGAACCAATAGCAGACTAGCCGTTTTTACATTTTGGGACTTAACATTTAAGGTTTGCACAAATATTTATGTTTGGCAATATGTTGCCACAAATATGACATCCAATAGGAATTCTGGCCGTCTCATTGGAATAGTTTTAGATAAACAAAACGTAAGTGGAGTTTGGGCCTGATGCACCACAATCTCCCTCAGGGCTTAAATGTTAGAGGTTTGTGAATGTTTAAAAGTGTTTGTGGTTAACAAAATAGCTAAACGTTATCTCACACAACTGCATATTTCTACCTCATCACATAACTAATAAAATAGTTGAATTGCCAAGTGGACAACCATCTCCCATCTCAATCTCCCATCACATCATGGCTTGGGTAGAAACATGGGTTTTTAATTTTACTCTTCTATATCAACAAAATATATTAAATTTTTTCTGCTCCTCAAGACAACTCCATGCATTTTCTTATCACACAAAAACTTTAAAGTTTACGTTGTCACTATAAGTTGCACCAGTCTACCCCATGTCTTGTGTACTAGAAAGCCGCGTTGTGTTCTCTGATCTTCTCTACCTCCCGCCCCGCCAGTTGCTGGAGCAGGGCAGGCATGAGCTGCGTCTGAAGCTGACCAGCTGCCAGTCGCAGTGGGAGAACCAGGTGGGGGAGCTGGAGCGCGATGTGAGTGAGCTGAGGGCCCAGGTGGAGAGGCTGACTCAGGCCGTTGACGAGGCCGAGAGGGAGAAGGGCCAGGCCCAGCAGCACCACGCCAAACACGCCCAGCGACTGCGAGAGCAGCTCCGTACCGTGAGTGCTCCATCGCGCCACGTTGGTTGATGAACGGCAGTAGGGTTAGGTGCGGCGGAGGTATCAGTTCAACAGTTTATCTGTCCTCCAGCAAGGCCACCATTGTGTGTGTGTGTGTGTGTGTGTGTGTGTGTGTGTGTGTGTGTGTGTGTGTGTGTGTGTGTGTGTGTGTGTGTGTGTGTGTGTGTGTGTGTGTGTGTGTGTGTGTGTGTGTGTGGAGGAAATGTCTACTATCTGCATATGAAATCAAATGTAGATGCAATATGATCAACCAAAGAAAAAAATCCTCAAACCATGTACTAGGAGGTTGAATTGAACTCAGTGGGTAATCTAATGCCAGGTTCCTGGACTGGATGGACACTATGTATATAAACAGAGTCAGGGATCATGAGCCTTGTTTGAATGTAGCTCTAGGCTAGAAGGAAACCACAATACACTATGGTCAAGAACCTTTTTGCTTTTATTAAATATGACACAAATAAAATGGTACCCATCAATATGTAACCTTTAACCTATGTAACATTTTTAATCTTCTTAAACCTTACAAATAATTAAACCTTAATCAGTTATATAAAAATGTGTTGTGTAACCAAATCGGGCACTGAACGCTTCATGGTTTCTTATCAATTAGGAACAACAAGGTTCTGATTAGAACGGGAGGACAGACAGACAGGCAGGCCGACAGGGATAGCTTTGCGCCACATTATTATGGTGTAACGTCAACAGCAACAGAGGATTGACAAGCTTTTCAGCTATGCGGGGTGGTTGAAAGAATAACTATGTAATGGCTAACTTGCTAGCATGACATCAAGTATATTTAAAATCAAGCATTCCCCCAGGGTGTCAAAGTCCTGAAAATAAGGAACTATGCATAAGGTGACCAGAGCAGACCAAAGTCTGTCAGGAGCAATGCCAGGAAATAACTTAGTAGCAGAAGCATTTTTCTGTTCAAGGAGAAGGTTGTATTGAAGAGAAGGAGAATGTCATAGAAAGGGCTGTTTTTGGCTAAGTGGAATCAGCTACCATTCGCATAGAATAGATTTTCGGTTTCTGGAAAACCCCAAAGGGAGAAAGGAAACCTGTGTTGAGGAACATGAAGCGTGTGAAGTCTGCTGGCTCCTTCTGTGATGACTCCAGTCCATCTCCTCTGGAGGTGGATTTGAGTTCCCCTCCTGCAAAGTTAGCAGCAGTGGCTTACACGGTGAGTGAGTCAGATCCCCCCTTACACTCACCTGTGGAGGGGATTATCTGCATGGTAAGATTAGGGGGGTTTATTTACAGTTTATTTATAGAAAAGGAGGTTGAGATTGCCTGTAAAATAATAAATGTTAAGGTATATTATTTTGGCAACTGGTAATCGTTGAATTTGCCACAGATAAGGAAAGTTTCCCGGCTTAAAGGCTGGGATAAGATTGGTTTTAATGGAACTCGGTATCTCTGAGAATCTGCCATTTTAACCAGAGCTTTGAAAGAATGTAGGGGAGGGAGTAGGTATCATCATGGAAAACTAGATAGGAGTGAAGACAACGCTTACCACAGACCTCTAACTAGTAACCTCAGACTGGTAGTGTCTGGAGTTATGCTTGATTAGAGTTTCCTATTTAATCATGTGGTACTACTGAAAAGGAAATTGTGGTGTGAAAAAGAACAAAGCTAGTGTATACAATACATATAGCAAAGGAAGGACCAAATGTGATGTTCAGATAGTAAATAAGTAAATGTTTAGGGGGATTTGATAGAAAGATATTTTTGTTGATTATATTTTGCAATCCCAATAGATAAGAGTCTGGCATAAACTGTGTTTTTACCCATCACTGTTTATTTGGTGTGGGGAGGTGATCCCATGGAGTTGCTGGCACATTGCTGAGAGGGGCTCAATCATAGAACTGATTCATCTAAACATGCACCGCCTCAAGGTTATGTGATTTATATACCATCTGAGGCATCAAAAAGAATGTGGATAGACTTTGAAACACTTCCATTTCTACTTCGTTTGAACACATATCTTTGGCTTCATAACAAATCACTTCTCAGAAATGCTGATATTGAGGTCTTGTTGGGACAAAGTGTTGGCCTGTAATGGAAGTATTGAGTAGTTTCATAAGAAAATACTCAAGTTTGCTTGGAATATGTGGTCATGTAGTCAAACACTGTCAGAGACGGATAAGACTATCTACAGTAGCAACAATAAGAATAAATTATTCAGATTAGTTCGAAAATAAACAATGCATATAAGGCATAAATAATGGCCAATGAATAAACCTGTTTCATTTAATGTATTGGTCCCAGTGAGTCATAGTTGAATCTATTTTAATCCTAGTACGCTTACCAACAGCTTAAATAAAGCTACTGTTAAGACCTGTCACATGGTCACTTCCTGCAGGCATGAGTGGTGGGCAGAGGAGGCAAAAGTACACACAGTCTTACCCCAAGTAGAAGTACAGATACTTGGGCAAAAAATGACTGAACCTCACGTCATAGTTATATAATTGGAAGACTGTTAAAGTCAAACCGTTCCAAATATCTCAAAATAAAACACAATATACTGAGGACACCAGACACCTGTAACATGCTTCACGCCGGGCTTCCGTTATTTTTCAAAAGAGTGGCCAGGTTTGAGGCAGCCCCTGACCTTTTGGCTTCTAGTGCAGAGCGTCCTGGGGGCTCGCTAACATGAAGCAGAACACAATATAGATTCCCCCCCCCCCCCCCCCAAACACCTCTCTATCCTGGGGGAAATGGCTTGTTTGGGTCACACCCTCAGAGTGATCCCCGCCGTGCTGCACCAATCGCTGGGGTACTCGGCTGTCGTCGGACAACCCGGCATACTGCTTCGGCTGGAGGCTGACGTTTTGGGGAAGGGGGGGGGGGGGGGGGAGGGGGTGGATGGGGGAGCGGCAAAGGGGCCCTTTGAGGGGACATCCCCCTGGCGGGTCCTTTGTGCTCCCAGCAAACGGAGCGTCCTCCTTCCAGCCGGGGGACTCTGTTAATTCCCAGTGGGTCGCTGCCTCTATTGTGAGGACGCGGCGTGCCTCTGTGCTAAATGGTCCCCATGGGGGATAATGGAGGCTGGCGCGCGTTCCCCACCTACGCACCACGCGTCTCCAAGCGGGCCCCTCAAGATGTCTTTCGGTTTCCCTTTTGTTGTCCCGCTATCGGCGCTCAGCACGCCCACATGAACCTGCGGCCTATCCCACAACACCCTCCAGCCCCCCCACCCCCCAGGCTTATCCTTTGTACCCATTTACGCAGGTAGTAATACAGATGTTCTCTTTCCCCTCCCCATACCCCTGCCCGGCCACTTGGTTGTCTAATGTGGCACTGCCATGTCAATGCCATGGCCAAGATGCCCGGCCCCTGGCTCCATCTGCCACACAGTCTGGCCTTTCGTCCTCTATTGTGTGGCATTGATGGGATCTGACAGGGGCCCGCCGAAACGCTGAGTAAGGGGTACGAGGAGTCCCAGGGTGGGGCGGAGTGGGGATTGGGACAAAGATACTAGTCTTTCATCGTTTGGGAGCAAATTGTTACTGTTGGAACAGTCGTGTGGTTGTAGAGTCCACGTTTGATGCCATTTTATGATATTCAAAGGAAGCCGTCCCTATTGTTTTGGTCCCTTCATGCTTCAGAAAATGGGGACAGGGGGCTGAACCAGCAGAGGTTTGTCATCAGGCAGAGTTGAGTTTGGCCCATGGAGCAGAAGAACACAACATGACCCCTTTAATCCCAACATTGAAAGGCCAACTCTCAATTTACTGCAAAGTATTTTTATTTCTGTGGTAGGCTAACTGATGGTTACACTGCATCATAATTAAAAGGCTTCAATGATTTCCCTTTTTTTTAACTGCGCCAGTGTTAATTGCCTTGGGTAAATGCTGTGTTGGCAGGCCATGGAGGTGGAGAGAGCCATGTCCAGTGAGCTGCAAGCTCTAAAGGAACAGCTCAACCAAGCGGGAACCCATAGCAGTACCCTTGACGACGAGCTAATCAGTGCCATGAGGGAGCAGGTAGGAGCGGCCTTACCCACCAACAACTGAAGTCACTTTACATTACACATGACCTGAATTGCTTTATTTAAAATAGGATATAATCATTTATAATTGTATTACATTTTTTATTATGAATAAAGCTGATACTATAAAACCATAGTCTAACTCAATCCTAACCCGGGCTGGGTATCGCCATTGATTTCCTAAAGCTATTCGATATCGATTCGACCGCTCCCATTTTCATTGGGACTGTTTTCAATGGCACTGGCCATTGAAAACCATTGATTTTATAAGTGGTAGCCATCACTGGGCTAAACATTGCAGTGTAACATATGGGCTAATCTGGCATGCCTGGGCCCATCCAGGTGATGCGTCTGACCCAGAGGGAGCAGGCTTTGGAGGAGCGTCTGGCGAGTATGTGTCAGGAGAACGCAGAGCTGAGGGAGAGCCTAGCCTCCATACAAACTCAGCTGGCCCTGCAGGACCAGCACAACCAGCAGCAGAGCCAACAGGTAGACACACACGGGCGGGCGCACGTATGCACTCGCACACACGCATGCTGAAATGATACACAGGTACTCAAACACAATACAAATACTCTCAAATGCTACGAAGAAGAAGAAGGTACGTTCATTATACAGAGATATGCAAACACTTCCAAACCCACACGGTGTAAGTGGACTGAAAATGGCCAGGGCAAGAACTCTCTGTGAGTTACTTGGGTTTCGGTCAGATTTTGGAAGCACTACCAGGTTATCACCTCATCTCTGCGATTGTGTCACTTATTACTTGTAATTCTGGATTCCAGCACTATGCTGCAAAATTTGCAACGTCATTCGTTTGGCATTAGATTGGAATGTAGTGTATCAGGATTTTCTTCTGGCCGTCTTTGAAGGATTTTATAGAAACATCTAGTAAACAAGTAATCTGTGCCCAGTCTATTGCACATGTAGGTTTTGTTTAGTAATCCCTGATTTATTATATGTAGGCACCCTATATATAATTTCAACTGTATATAATAAGCATTTAAAATATTATAGTTTGAACAGTTCTTAAGTGTGTGTGTGTGTGTGTGTGTGTGTGTGTGTGCAGCTGAGCGAGGCGCGGGGGGAGGTAGCGAAGGAGCATGGCCGATCCCGGGAGCTGCAGACCCAGCTGGATGAGCTGCAGGAGGAGGTGTCCTTCCAGGAGGCCAGGAGCCACGGGGACTCCTCCCTGCTGTCAGAGCTGGAGAGCAGCCTGGCTACAGCAGAGATGGGCCTCAGCACAGAACAGGTATGGAGCCAGAAACTCATACTTTGAAAGGGTGCATTTGAACAAAAACACAAAATAGTGACCTGCTTTTGGTGCTGCTGAGCTGACTGCAGTGTAGCTGAATGGTATTCAAGAGAATACAAAAACGAAATGGCATTGCTAGAGGGTAGACAGAGATCATAATCTGTGACTCTATAGACGCATAACTAAATGACCTCCCCAGAACCGATCATTCCTGCTCAGCAAGTTGCTTATCTCAAGTCAGGGAAAGTGGAGTTCAAATGTGTTAGGTTTATTTTACAATTTTATTTTTTTTATAAACTCGTTACTATTCCCACATGTAGAGATTTTCCTAAAGAGGGAAATTGTATCGATTAATTTGAATCACAATTTAAGGAGCTAACCAAATGCACCTTGCAGTTCTGCTGATGGAATCAAATGCACACGAATGACGTGTGCCTTTTGATCGACCACAGTTCAGGAAGTCTTGCTTCACAGACATTGAGGGCAGGTTTTATTCTTCATAGTCATTGTTATGTTGCTACCAAATCAGTGACATCATACAGCAATAAAAAAACAATAATTGAAAGACTAAACATGACATCACACAAGCACTAGTTGTTAAAGGAATGATTGATGGTGCAAAGGTGTGATTGATTACGTCTATATTTTCCATGTACTTTTCCATAATTTTTTTTGTTATTTTATTTTCCACGTAACGCACAGTTGGGTAGAGCTATCAAACTAATGTTCAGGGATTTAGTTATAGACTTACAGGCGTATTAACCTACCCTCTATTAAAGAAAATGAAGATCCTGTCTATAAAGTCTTTAAAGCTTTCCTGCACAATATATTCTTGTGTTACCAAAATAATAAGGCTTGGCTTGAGGCGGCTACTGTTGGTGAGGCCATGTGATTTGATATAACAACAAAACAGTGATACCTGAGGTATGGCAGGTAGGAGGTGCAACACTGGCTTTACCTTGGTACAGTTTAGTTTGCAACAGTGGGCCAATTCTGTGTTGAGTTGTCAACAAAGACTACAATGTACTTTAATAAGTAACTGAGTTCTCATGGTCAAGTGTTTATTTGTGTTGGCATTCATGCCCATTTGAGAGCCAGAGTAAAATGGTATGGAGACACCTAATCTCTTAATATCCTTTGATTTTTGTTTTGATTTCCAGATTTCACTTCTCCCACTGGCATTAAAATGTCTCAATAACTGTATTTTATCTCCATACTGGAACATAATGGAATTACATCCTGTTTGTCCAGTTCTCTGTGTGTTGGTATTCACAAGACTCACTTTGCAATGGTATATACATAAACATCCTGACTTTTAATGTAAAAAAGATATATAAACGACACAAGAACATGGGCTTTCAGCCTAGGGGATCAGGATAAAGCTCATTGCAATAATAACTGTAAAAGGCAAGAAGATTTGTCTAGTTCTTACTCTCTGATTGGCTACTGTGATGTTGTGTTTTCGTATCAGGATGATGTGATTTATAACTACACCCAAGAGCCATTCACCACACATCCTGTTCCCTACAGTTCCTGTCCTAACAATGTAGGAATGTTTCCTTATTGGAAGACTGAATACACGTTTGCGTGTCTATTGTACATTCACCGTTAGATCAGAGCCGTGACAATAGAAAATCTTTGAGAGGTCTATAATCGGATTTCAAACACTAACGGTTGTAGCGTGTAGTGTGTCAATTCCTTTGTTTCATTAGGTATTATAACGCTGTAAGCTAGGAGTAAGGCAGACTACCACGGTGGTGAGTGTAGCATGAGGTCACCGTGGATGATATGCGATTGAGGACATGCTGATTCTTTTTTTTAATGAAGGAGGGGCCAGCACTTGGTTTGTCGTGGATAGTTTCGGTCCGCCTCTTTCGCATGCTTCCAACGGCCTTACAATCATGCCACAGTATCTGTGATCAGTCGGGGTCATGTAGGGCAACCTCCAGCTTCCAAGAAGGATTTTGATCTTATTTTTCAGCATGTATCAATGAAGCTTTAGCCACCTATTTACCGCCAACTACAACCCAAAAGCTTAAAAACGAGGTCCTGCTTTTATTCTCTTAGGTGAGGCAAGAAGTGTCTTCGGCACTCCAGTTGCTTCTTCCGTTGACCCGGGGCACGGATGCACCAGGTTGCCTTCCTGTTGGGGGGGACATGAACGCCTTGCTCTGCCAGCTGACGGACACGGCAAGAAGCCTGGCCGACTCCGGCTGCCCACAGGTGAGTGCGGTATATTCAGTTGCCAGAAGCTAGCTGGAAAGGATGCTGTTGCTATTTGACATCAATGTTGCTTGACAATAGCAGAGGAGTTGTATATTATGTAGGTCAGCCTCTGAACGGTGCCATAGAAAATGTGTAATACATCCTTCTGGTAGACAGAGACTTATATTATATATATTATATTGACATTTTATTTTGCAAGTGTTGTTTTTTCCGATAGACCATAAACAACTTGAATATACGAACACAGAGAAAGCCTCCCCCAGGGCAGACAATGAATGCAAATAGGTCAACGTTACAAAACTCGCTATTTTTTTGGTAAATCTGTGTGGAATGCACTGCCTGATACCAGATCCTCCACTCACTCTCTGGCTCTCTCTCTGTCTCGTTCTCCCTGCCTCTCCTTCTCTTTCTCTCTGTTAACGTCTGTCTTCTAGGAGATGAATTCAGCCTTTGTGGATTGGAGGAGTGATCTGTGTGGGAACCCGAGCGCTTCAGAGCTCCGGGATCAGGTAACGCAGAGACAAGAGGAACAGCTTTGTGGAGGGTAGCGCCCGGGGCGTGCTTTATTAGTTGGGCTCTCCGGGTTTCAGTCAATGCAACCGTGCTACTGGGACAGTAGTCTTTCCTGTTGAGTTATATATATATTTGTATATATATATTATATCTTTCCTCTTGAGTTATATATATATATATATATATATATATATATATATATATATATATATATATATATATATATATATATATATATATATATATATATAGATGGATATACATACATAGCATTATTGGTTGAGCCTCTTCCACTTGATAACAAAAAAAAAGTACTTTCATTTTCTAAGTGTAAGCTTCTAGTTGATTCTATAGTGATTAACATAATAGTAATGCAACGACATCTTCACAACTCAATTATTTACAACTCAATTATTTACATATTCATATCCGAAAGCACTGTGGAAGTATGGAAATGCTAGTATATGTCTACTAAAGCTTTCCTTTGGCAAATGAGGAGCAAAAAGGACACTTGTTAATTAAAGATCCAATAAAGCAGTTCAATGAACAATTGATACTCGTAAAATAATTGAAAATAGGTGTTAAACATCACTGAAAGTCATTTAAATCACTTTGAGCCAGAACATTGTTCAAACCAAAATCGTTTGACCAGATATACAGGAAATTAGTGCTCTTTACATTGTCTGCACTCTCACCCATAATTAGGATATGTGCTCTTACCAAACCTAGAGCTAAAAGGTTAGCAGTGGTGTGACTTTATTCTTTGGTGTTTCTACCTTTCCAGAACACTGATTTGCAGGAGAAGAATGCAGAGTTGCGGACAGAACTGGAACACCGACAGGAGCAGAAAGAGGTCGTACAACAGGCCATCAAAGATCGAGATGAAGCCATAGCCAAGTAAGCTGCTACACAGTGTTGTTTCTTATGCATAGCCATTTTTACGTTACAAAATACATGAATTGATTAATTTTATGCTTTTTCATAGTAATCAAAACTACAGCTTAATATGGTGGAACCAAAGCTATGTTTAATTTAGTGCTGAATAACACAGCTCAATGCTTTCAGAATTGATCATGAGCTTAACGATGATGGCAGCTATACAAGATGGCTTTTGCATGTTTGCGTAATACTTTTACAATAGAAATGTTTGATGGCTGATGTATTTAGCATTGTGGGTTAATGACTCATTGCTTTTATCACAATAGGAAGAACCTAATGGAGATGGAGCTTGTGAGGAGTAAAAATGAGATGATGTCTCTGAACAACCAGCTGCTGGAAGCCATCCAGCGCAAACTGGTGCTGTCACAGGAGCTAGAGGCCTGGCAGGTAGGGTCTTTATGAAGGCTGAACATGTTACTATGCTGTGTGAGTGCTTCAAGGTCCTGTGCAGCTAAAGTGGTCGATCATGACATTAACACAACCAGCCAGAGCTAGGGGTTAAATTCCCATTGGCTTTACCCATGCTCAAAATGTGCACAACTGTGACATTGAAATTTGCTTCTGATGAGACTTTCGACCAAATGGTAAAGATATATATTTTGTTTTACTAGAAGACCATTATCAATGTCTTAGATCTGAAAAAAAACACCTTGTTAATCTCAAATAGGCCTACTATCTCCTCAATGGCTGATCCCTGACATGTCCAACCCCCTTACAGCCCTGTCAGATGCATGACTAATTATAACAGGTGTTCACAGACTTTTGCCTGAGCCATGACTAATCCATTTGCTTAGCGACTGGGGACCTCTAGTGGCAAGAGTACTTTTTGTCTGATACGAATGGGGAACATTGTTATAACTTGTATATAACTCTTGTATGATTCAACAAACAAATTATTGAAAATACTGTATCCAATTCTCACCCTAATTCCTACTTGTACACGTATCAAACCTAGGAGGACATCCAGATCATCATCAACCAGCAGCTGAAAGCACAGCAACAGTCAGAGCAACTGCAGAGAAATCCTCCGCACTCCAATGGCATGTCCTTCTTCAGAAAGCCCAACACCACACCAGCAACCTCCCCTCGGACCGGCCAGCCCACCCCGCCCACCTCCTGGGGGTTGGAAGTGGACCAGGAGAAAGCCCAGTCCCCCTGGAAGCAGTGGCTCAGGCTGGGCAAGCGGGCGCAGCACAGCAAATGATGTGGAGCAGCACTCACTGGAACACCGTGTCACACACACACACACTCACACTGGCGTGGAGAGCCAGGCCAGTCAGAGAGACTGCCTGGCGGAACATGGGGCCCAGATGTAGCCGGGACATCCTACAGGGATAGAGGAACCAAGCAGACTCAGGACCAGCAGCCAGGACCATGTGTTTATGAGTAAATGAGTTTACAATGCAACTCCTTCAGCTCCACTGTTGGAAGTCCGGAGCACCTGTGAACAAACCAATGGGCAAATGTACATTTGTCTACATTTCATTAAGAAGCTAAGCCCTCCTTAAAATAGGGAATGTGACAAATGGAGACTTTTTTTTCTTTTTTTGTAAGACTATTACACCTGTCACTGTAAACATATAAAAGCTTTTTTGTAAAACAACAAAACTATCACCAAACTGTACACGTAGAAGTTTGTTGGTATTTTTGGTAAGCAAAGTTACATTATTTAATAGAAGATTATTGCAATTATGAAAGGAAAATGGATGGGATGACTTCTTAGTTTATACGATAGCTGTTATCTATAAGATTGTATTTAGTACTTTCGTGTGCAAAACCCCCTACTCTTATATATTATTTGCCAAGCAATATGACTGAAAATTATGATGATGATGATGATGAGGATGATAGTATATATCGGTTAATCATAAATAACCTAGTCATTGTTTTTATTTTTTTACATTTTATACTATGTATAATATCAAAGTTAAAATGGTATGTTGGTCCACACTTCACTTTAGTCGCTATTTTTGTGTCTTATGTGTTGAAATTTACATTTCAAATGATATGAATCCAGATTCCTACAATATCACAATGCAAACCTAAGAGGTTTGATTCTTCGCAACACTCAAACAGGTTGTTGCAACTGTTTACACTAAAGTGTTAAAATAATAGAAGGAATGTTGAATATATTACTCTGTTGTAATGTACATTGATGTAGCCTGAAACCGCTACACACTCACCTTTATATCCATCATCACATTTTAAATAAAGTATTGACAGAGAATGACTACATTGTGTGTAGAAAGTGTTTATGCAATCAGAGCAGAGATTATTGCAACAATTGTTTGTTGATAATTTGTTTGACAACAATTTTACAATTGTTTCATACAAAAAGTACATCTGTTGCTAATTTTTGTTTTTATTGTTTGTTGATATTTATCTTTGCTATTGTTCCACACAATTAAAGTAACAACCAAACTATTAATTTTTTTTATTTGCCTTAAGGTGTTTCATGATTTAGTATATCCTAATCTGGCGGGCCACTACTCCCCGCAGCTGCTGCCTCTAAAGTGCGCTCTACAAAGGCTTTCAAGAACGATGAAGCAGAACCTATGAGTTGGGCAAGGCCCTTTGCTGCCCCCTGTTGGATACAAATATATATTTTTACATACACCTTATCCTTGCAACAGTATTTTGCATGTCATGGAGAAACGCCACACAAATGTAATGTTTTTATAACGATAAAGATGTCACCTTCAAAATATATTCAGTGCATTCAGGTAATTTAGAAGGAGCATTTTAATAGTGTTTCAGAATCCAATGTTTTTTTGGTTAGCCGTTAAATGTATTATTTTCTTATTGATGTTACTTATAGTTTAGTGGGTGAAGATACATTTTAATGTTAAATTAAATTGGTGTTAAATGTGGTGTATATTTCAGTTTATTCAGTATTTAGGCTGGAGAAGCTTTGTCGCACTCTGATGACGTGTACAAGAAGTGAGCGCTGAGGAGCCGCAAGGTTTGGCAGTAGCGTATTTCCTTCACAATACACCGTTCTACTCTTCTACCAGGTACGAAAGCATTTGGTCGATGACACGTTTATAACATACTCCGATAACCAGTGATGACAGTGTAGTCGTCTGTGGGGATGGTTGCAAAACCCAGTGGTGTTGACCCTACAGGAGGCTAGCTAGTGCGGCTACAGGCTACATAAGGACTACTATGTTTGACAGGTGAACCTTTATTTATGAGGGCAGTGGCTCCTAGCCTCTCGGGACGCCAGGTTTACCTGTCTGCAACTGAAATGCGATTGGAAGGTAGTTTGTAATGTTGATACGGGCTATTGCGACCTATTAGTCGCAATTACCTCAATGGAGAGTCATATGCAGGGGCATAAACGTCTTATCTGATTGTATTTACGGCCATCACCCCACAAATACTGCTCCTCTACAGACAGGTAGGGTCACCCTCTTTGAATCTTCAAGCCATTGGTTTCCAAAGAAAACGCTTGTCATGTAGGAGCAACTCTCTTTCTTAAAGTCTGAAGCGTCCAGTTACTTCAGAACGCTTTGAAATATTGTATCATTGACAGAAAGCTCAAATACATACATGTCAAAAGTTGTATTTTTGTAAAAACCATAAGCATTCATATATAAAGAGCACGATACAAGTTATCCGTAGAAGTGCAATATTGGTGAGTTTATTGCTATAAAATACGATCATGTTAGAGTAATATTTTCCTAAATAGGTATCTCCATGGTTGTAATTGCAACGTCCTCTTAGAAACTTGCGGTTAGATAAGGACATGCTGCAGTTGCAGACCTCATTTGGTAGCCCGCAATGCATAATGAATGTTAAGTTTATCCCAAATTCAAGAAATAATGTGTCCATCTGAGCAGAAACACAACGTAGCAGCACATCATTCAGTCAGCCTTCTGTCTTGATGGCTCCATGCTTCAGTTCCTGAACCCACGATCCACCCTTGTATCTTCAGGAATATAAATAAGGGAACCTATCATTACCAACGGCAACTCCATACAGAACACAATTAGATAGGATTGTGCACCGTTTGAAGGTAATTGAAAGTCGTTACCAAACGCAGTCATGTTTGGGACAAATCAGATTTATGTTATTTACGGTCAACCATCTATTTTGATAACCTTTGCATCAATAATATTGTTCACATTTCTAAATGTTGTTGTCCTTTTTTTACCCAGGCCTTCTACAATATCTTCTTAGTTTCCACCTTTCTTCCAAGGCCAGTCTTTTGGCCTCCAGAAGCTTCTGTTGACTATCCTTGAATGGATTGAAGCGTGTGGAGCCCTAGTGAGATGACTGACCAGGGCAACAACAACCAGAACATATCTTGCAACCCCTTTGCTGCCCTCTTTAGCTCCCTGGCTGATGCCAAGCAGTTTGCATCCGGTCAGCAACCGCCGCTTTCAGCAGAACCACCATGTGAGTGCAGTTCGACTTTCAGCATTGAACTTGGGTTTTCTAGGATTTATAGTTTGGCTAATACTCTTATTGTTAATCTTATTAATTGTATACATTCAATAGCATAGCATAAAAAATACTTGCTCACAAATTATAGCAGACAAGCTCAACTCTGAGTGAACAGGGCTTTTCCCTTTCTTTTCCTACATATTTGTTGTTGACATACAAGCCTATTTTCTAGTTCATCAAGTGCAACAATGCATACCTGCCTTTTTATTTCCGCTCTTTAAACAAAACAGTGGAAGACTCGGGCGAGAGTCATTCAGAGTCGGAGAACTCTGTGTCAGACAGCATCGATGACAACGATGATTCGGTGGCGGAGATCAGCCGCTCGTTTCGGTCGCGCCAGGAGCTCTGCGAGCAGCTTAACGTCAACCACATGATTCAGAGGATATTCCTCGTCACCCTGGACAACAGTGAGTCTAACACACTCTACAACGTGTAACATACAATCTGCTTTTTTCCTGCTATATTTTTAGGTTGCGGCAAATCATTCAATTAGAATGATGTCTTACTGAGCTTCGTTAGACTTCTCTTTGGCCCAATCCCATTTCTACCCCTTACCCCTTCCCCTTACCCCTTCAAAACAAAGGGGAGGGGGAAGGGGAAGGGGTAAGGGGTAGAAATGGGATTGGGCCTTAGTATTCCGTATCAGATTTAGTGAAAGACCCTGCTTCTGGTTAAACAGTCATTTTGATTGTAACTGTGTAGCATGTTTTCCTGAGGCAGTCCTCATGACATCATGTCATGTCATGACATCATGAGGAAGTCACACAATTCCCTAAACCCCTTCATGTTCTGGCTTTATTAACCATAAATCTGTCTGAGGAATCGGGCAAGCTAATTTCACCAAAGTGTGGTCTTTGTTCGTGGCCAGTATCCTGTGTGCTCAGGTGTGTTGCTGACTGCTTCTGTGCCTCATGCAATTCTAATTTGATGTTTCCAGTAAGCAAGAAATGACTCACCCTGCTCTGAAAGGCTGCAGGGATGTAAGGGAGTGTAAGATGACTCTGGTGGCGTCTTCTGGGACAGCTTAGTGATGAGTCAGGACGGTCCGGTAACAAGGAATAAAAGGCCTCAGTTATTGTCTTTGGTATCCCAAGTCTGGCTGAAGTAAATATGAGCAAAGTAAACAAGGATGAGGTTAGAAGCTCATTAGGTGAGTTCCGCAGTGTTAACTTTTAACTTAATTTTTAGTGTTTTAATAAAAAATAAAATTAATGCAATTATACAAATATGATTCGAAATGAACATTTTCAGTTTTTCTAATTTTGGGTTATTTAGTTACGACTAGTATGTGCTCAATATACCTTTTGTCCTCCTAGGTGACCCAAGTTTGAGAGCGGGAAACGGCATCCCTGCTCGCTGTGTGTTCCTGGAGGAGATGGCGGCCGACCTGGACGGTCAAGACTGGCTTGACATGGACAACATCGGACAGGTTGGTAGTGCTGAAAATTCTCTCTTGAATGCTGGCCTGTGAAGTCTTTAAAGACAGACGTTCAGATTAGCCAAGGACGATGGTCACCCATGACTCATTCGTTCAACCAGTCTCCATGCAGAGGGGCGTCACCTTGTCTCAAAGTAGATTAAAGGATGATTAATTCTTTCAATGCATTTTCGTCTTAGTGTCTGTCTTATAACTACATCTAATAAAGTCCCATATTTCACTGTAATTGTTTAATGCTGTGGTATGTTTAATGATTATCAAAGGGGCAATGAATCAAGGTATATTTAAAACGGACATCAAGCTAATAATTTCAGTATTTCAACAGGGAAGGGTGATAGCCTATTCCAAAATGCAAAGTCTTAATTTCTACCTCTGGCACTTTGGTTTAACTGATTGATAAAGCTTATTAAAATACAAATATCTAGAAACTTCCCATATAATCATTTTGCGCTATCATTTTGTTGGTTTGTAGCAGCGATAAACAATCTGTGTGTTTGGGTCCATCCCCTGCTAGGCTCTGTTCACCCGCCTGCTGATGCCTGAACCGGGACACTACCTCATCTACATGACCTCCTGCAGCGCCGTCAACATGTCGGCGGACCGGGACGCAGGGGACAAGTGTGCCATCCCCTATCTGTTTGCCTGTTACCAAAGGGCCAAAGAAGAGGTGCCTCAGCACTAGCGGTTTATTTTACTATTGGGACTAGTGGAACTAAACGATGAGATGTTTTGTATTGCTCTGATTACTTGTATTATTATAAGAATTAATATTACTATTGTTAGTATTTCATTGTTTTCTTCATAATATAGTTTGGATTATGTATAAAGTATTAATTTGATTGATGATGGATGATTTAAAAAAGAATACCGGCTAGCAACTTAGACACTCAATCATTCCACATCATTGTAACAATGTAAATAAACTGCACCAGGTGACGAAGGTCCCAGAGAAGTTGCTGCCCTTCGCTGTCAGCTGTAAGGATCTGACCGTGGCCAACACCAGGACGGTCCTGCTCACCCCCGAGATCTACACCAGCCAGAACGTCTACGAACAACTCCTGGACCTGCTGCTGGAGGGACTCACAGGATCACGTAGGTTTCTAGTTCCAAGCGTCAACTCCTGCCTGGCTCTTTCTTAGGGTCCTTCTTCAGTCACTTGGAGGACCTTCTTCCCTGGTTTAATGTTCTTCCTCTCTCTTTTTGCCAGATTACACTAATGTGTACTCTAATCTCCTGTATATACCACTCCGTCTCGAATGTTCTCTAATCCTGTTACTAATATCCTGTTTACCCTACTGTTTGTTTTGGTTGTACTCTAATCTCTTGTAAATGCTACTGTATCTCTGTGTTGTACCCTAATCTCTGGTATATACTGCGGTTTGCCTCTGTTTTACTCTAATCTCCTGTGTAGCCTACCGTATGTCTCGGTTGTCCTCAAATCTCTAACAGGAGATGCTAATGTCTCCTGTTTTAACATGTAGAGCCGGAGGAGATGGTAGAATTCGTGGAGGAGGTGATCGCTGGCCTTCTGGCTGAGCAGGAGGTGCGTACCTTCGGAGAGGTGATGGGACCTGTGCTGGACATCTTCCATGGGCGCGTCAAAGACATGGACCTCTGCCAGCCTCTGCTGTACTCCTACCTGGAGGTGCTCCTTTACTTCAGCCATCAGAAGGACATCGCTATGGTCTGTACCACGACATCGTCACCTCTATTGTGCATAGGATCTGCTTTATTATCTTGTACCCACACAAAGGAACAACCCAACGCATGACGCCATAGTCTTCCAACCTAACAATGTTCCCGTATGAGGTTTGACATCCCCTGCCCTCCGAGTCTTGACGTTTTGCTATCCATCGTGCAGGTTTTGGTGGAGCACATCCAGCCCAAAGACCCGTCGAATGGTTTGCAGTACCAGAAGAGCTTACTTGGTGCGGTGCTCAGTATCTCTTGCCTGCTGAAGACTCCAGGCGTGGTGGAGGGGCACCGGTACTTCACCAGCCCCGCCCGCTCCAGTGCCCAGGAGACCAAGATCCAGGAAGCCAACATACACCAGGTAAGGAGAGCATACCGTTTTAAGTCAGGGATAAGGACATTGGAAATAAATGAGTCCTTAAAGTAAATAATCCAATACGTGGACAATCCAAATACTGCATTGATGTTTTTATCCATCCTCCAATGATTTTTTGCAGCTAGGAGATTCAATTAGTACAGGGAGTAATGCAGATGTCATTATCATACATAATCAATGATAAGAAAAATTCTGCTGTTGATGGCGGATAACTGACTTACTCAAGGCAATCGTTTTTCCCATACATTCATTAATAATACAAATATATTGACTTATTTAAATGTGTGAAGCCTTAATGTAGCGGGTATTGTGAACTCAATCAGTAAATCAAACTGTTTTCAAGACAAATTTAAGAATGCTTGATAAGAGTGTTTACAGACTCAAACAGTAGTGATTTAAAAAGCAAAACTACAATGGCACTAGTTATAATAGTAAATCGATGATGAGGAGGAGGATGATGATTATTCTATCTTGGATTCATGAAGCGCCTTTCGAGGGACTCGAGGACGGTATGCACATAGGACAACCATACATTATTTATGGGACGATGATTCTGAATGACGTCCTGCGGTCTGTAGTTCATGGGCCAGTTCCACGCCAAGCTCCACCAGACGCTGAAGAACCTGATGCAGCGCTCCGGCGAGACGCGCCATCTGCTGCTCTCCTGGCTGGGCGGCTGCCTGCAGGCCAACGCCGGCCGCACCAAGATATGGGCCAATCAGATGCCCGAGATCTTCGTCCAGATGTACGCCTCGGACGCCTTCTTCCTCAACCTGGGCGCGGCGCTGCTGAAGCTGTGCCAGCCCTTCTGCAGGCCGCGCTCGCCCAAACTGCTGACCTTTAACCCCTCCTACTGCGCACTCAAAGAGCTCAGTGAGGAGGAGCGGCGGAACCGCAACGTGCACGCTCGGGGTGAATACACGGCCGTGGAACAAGAACCCACAGCAACTTTATTCCCTTATTCACTAGATGCTTTTTTCATTTCTTTTTCTTTGTGGAATAATTTTGTCGTAAATGTTTTTGTTTAGGATCATTTCTTGTTGCTCCAGTATTATAACACAAGCAGAGCTATTTCCGATTCCTTTTACACGTACAGCCATGGGGGGTTGAGAGCGAGACTAGATGATTCCCTCTTTATGCCCACCAGGCCTGGACAAGGAGACGTGTCTGATCCCCTCCCCGCCGCAGCACCAGGCTGAGTTCTGCCAGTCCTACAGCCTGCTGACAGAGAACCTCATCCTCACACAGCTCACCCTGCACCTCGGCTTCCACAGGTACACGCACGCGCACGCACGTTCATACACGCACGCGCGCACGCGCGCACGCACGCACACGCACACAAGTGTTCAAACGCAAGATGCAACACATGGAATATTAAGTCAGCGAGCGTGTTCACCGCCCACACTGACGGCAGTTTCACCGCTCCCATCCCAGCTCGGCATATGTCCCTTATGTTCCCGCCATATGTCAGCAATAACCTCTCCATCCTTCTCCTCTTGTCTTCTCGCGCACCTGTGTGGGGTACACATCCATCTCTATATATAATAGCTGTGCTTGTCCGTGCGTCCACCTTCCAGGCTCCACGAGCAGATGGTGAAGATGAACCAGAATCTGCATCGCCTCCAGGGCACGTGGCAGGAGGCCCAGCGTTCGGGCAGCCCCCTGTCGGAGCAGCTCCTGGAGCAGTTTGAGCGGCTCATGGTCCTGTACCTGTCCACCAAGGCGGTGGCCACGCAGCCCGCCATGCTGCAGTGCTGCCTCAACCTGCAGGCCTCCTCCGCCGCCCTGCTGGTGCAGCTGGCCGTGGGGAACCAGGGCTCGGGCTTGGAGCACGTACCCCTCACCTTCCCCCTGGCGCCCGTACACAACGGCACCGTGCTCTGCTACGTGCCAGGTGTGTGTGTGTGTGTGTGTGTGTGTGTGTGTGTGTGTGTGTGTGTGTGTGTGTGTGTGTGTGTGTGTGTGTGTGTGTGTGTGTGTGTACCGTCCAGTTTTAACGTCGTTTTCATTGCCTTTTTGGATATGCACTATTTGATTTCAGTGCATTAATGTTGTTTTCAGTCAGGCCGACGATCAGTATTTCAGGTAGTGACGTACTGTTTTTTTTTTTCATCTTTCAAGAGTTTTTTGCTGAGAACCTGGGAGATTTCTTCATCTTCCTGCGGCGATTTGCGGACGACGTTTTGGAGTCCTCTGCTGAAAGTCTCGAACATGTTCTCAACTTCATCACCGTCTTCATGGGCAATGTAGAGAGGTACATTTCAATGTTTCAGATTCAAATGGCAATCACAAGTTCAAGTGACCGCCTAGATGTATGCTGGATAGATAGCAGCCTACCCAGTGGACTGTAGTAACTGGTAGGCCCATCTATCCATCATACATCTTGTTGGGCAGGGCAGGTTCTAAAATGGCTTATAATGGCTAATGATGCCCCAATCTGATAGTAAAGTGGGGGCCCTTCAAGAAAAGGCATCAGATGTCATTGTCAACCTAACTCACCTACATGACAGGATGAAGAATCCCCACTTGCGGGCAAAGATGGCGGAGGTTCTGGAGGCAGTCATGCCCCACATGGAGCCTGTTACTCCAGGCGCTACTCAGACAATGTTTCAGCGCGAACGAGTCTTCTGCGCCTACAGACACGCAGCTCAGCTGGCTGAGGCGCTCATCGCTGTGTTCGTAGACATAGAGTTCACCGGTGAGTCATGGTAGGAAGTCCACAGTAGACACGCTATTACATAACTGGTCCCTTGAGGTTCTCATGACACAACGTTGACCAATACTTTAGGAAATCATGCATTAATGTTTATGTAAAATAATTCTTTCCCTCACTTAATCCCTCACACTCACCTAATCAGGTGACCCGCATCAGTTTGAGCAGAAGTTCAACTACAGAAGACCTATGTATCCCATCCTCAAGTATATGTGGACCAAGGAAAGCTACAGGGAGAGCATCAAGGTAGGACTCGCTTGCAACATTTCAGAGATAGACATTTGTTATTAGGAATATAATGTAAAGTTATGTGGAGGATCTGGCAACGGCATCAGTCAATGTTTTTGTTAATGCTCTTCTCCCGTCCTCAGTGTCTGGCTGCCTATGCTTCTGTCAACCTGGAGGCCATGAACCCTCCTCTGTTCCTGAGGTACCTCAACCTGCTGATGAACGATGCTATCTTCCTGCTGGACGAGGCTATTCAGGTGAAATTGGGCACGAAATGTTGCACAATTTCCATGGCTTACCATTGCATGATAAAGAGTGACTTTCTGAACACCCAATTAATATAAGATGCGTCTGTACTTTATGAGCCCAGATGAGAAAATATGTTAACGATGATGGGTCTCTCAACGCCCTCTCAAGTGTTAGACCGCAATCATTATTTATTAATGTGTCACCCATTTTATTCACTTCATTAAACCCTCCCTCACTTACAGCAGTGACGGTGCCATTTTTTTGGTCTTCAGCTCATTCGATTTGTTGACAACAAACCTTCTTCTGCAGTACTTGAGTAAAATAAAAGTCCTGCAGCTGGAGCGTGACCGCGGAGAGTGGGAGGGGCTCGCACCCGACGCCCGCAGGGAGAAAGAGTCCAGCTTGCAGATGTTGGGGCAACTGGGACGCTTCCACAACATCATGTCCAATGAGACCATCGGCACGCTGGCCTTCCTCACCTCAGGTCAGACCAGACAGAGATTCCGGCTCTGTGAGCGATGATGTCGTTATTCAGGTGCTGCACTCTTCCTCTCACCATTACTAAGACCCGTGTTTCTGTTTCGTTGGCCCTGACTGACTCTTGCAGAGATCAAAGGCATCTTTGTGCACCCATTCCTGGCGGAGAGGATAATCTCCATGCTCAACTACTTCCTGCAGCATCTCGTAGGGCCCAAGATGGGCGCCCTCAAAGTCAAGGACTTCAGTGAGTTTGACTTCAAGCCTCAGCAACTGGTCTCAGACATCTGCACCATCTACCTGAACCTTGGGTATGTTTCAAATATATTCGTTTGTTTCTTCATCCCCTAAATGAATGCCAGATGTAAACTTGCAAGACCTTTGGTACGTCTCTGTTCATCAGATCTGTTCTGCGTCAGAAGGGATCATAGCAGGTGGCTGAACTGTATTAACATTTATATTTTTGGCAGACCGATGACGCATATCGTATCTGTGTTTTTCCAAATCACAAACGCACATTCAAACATAACAAGCCCTGTGTTGATTCTGCTGTTAATTTTCATATCATCAAGACATACAAGTTAACACCCGAGAAGACTTCCAAACGCTACTTAAACAGGAAGTGTTCTTTATGCTCTTGTCGTTGACAGCGATGAAGAGAACTTCTGCGCCACGGTGCCCAAAGACGGGCGTTCTTACTCCTCCATCCTCTTCTCCCAGACGGCCAGGGTGCTAAGGAAGATCAACAAGCCTGGAGACATGATCATCGCCTTTGTCCTTCTCGCGGACAAAATCAAGGTGAGGGAGGCACTTCACGGTGCCGTTCGTATTGAGGGTTTCCTTTTTATACATAAATTCAGCTTATATTTGGTTACGTACATATTATATATGTACTGAAAGAAAGATTTGTTCTGCAGTCTCATGCAGACAGGCATCAGCAGGAAGAGGAGACGTATGCAGATGCACCAGATGAGTTTCTGGACCCCATCATGTCCACCATGATGCTGGACCCCGTTCTGCTGCCCTCGTCTAACGTGACCGTCGACCGCTCGACCATAGCGAGACATCTACTCAGGTCCGTTGCTTCTGCCTGGCTTGTTTGAATGATGAAATTCTACTATATAATGACAGACTTCGGGACATGATTTATGCATGAAATCATTCTACTGATTCTTTTGCTGCTCTCTGTGTCACTAAATGTATTGCTTCTCTTTCACAGTGACCAGACAGACCCTTTCAATCGTAGTCCTCTCACCATGGACCAGATCAGGCCGAACGAGGAGCTCAAACAGCAGATTCTACAGTGGCTGGCCAAGCATAAACAGGAGAGCTTGCAGATGGGCCAGAGTGGCTAAATTTGGTCACTCCATGAGAAGATCAATGACTGTAATTCTGTTATTTCCCCCCCCCCCCCCCCCCAACCTCTACTAGTCTAGCCCGCTCTTTTGTCCCTCGGCTTGATCCATGACGTGCTTAGCTCTGTGGAATGGCTCGCTCTCTCCCCGTTCAGAGTGACTTTCCACCAGTCTCACACGCAGCCTTTAAGTTCAACTGACTTGCCCAGGTTGTGACGACGGTCGAGAACAAACTCTGGCCCTGTGCTGTGAGGAGAAGGTCGTCGTACCTCCATCATTCACGACGATGAAAAATATCATCATGGTGAAACAGCACAGTATAGGCTCTCCTGCCTGTCCGCTAATATCAGCTAACTACCAGTTCGTTGTCATTCTAAACTGTGACTTTAACAGGATTTGATCAATGTACTGTTTTAACCTCTGCCTGTCTCGTTGGTCTGCCAAAACATGCTTTTTTTACTGAAGAGTTAAGTATTTTTGGAAACTTTGAAACTTTTGGAAGACGGCTTAACAAAGGATCTTGTCTTTTGTCCATACTTGCAGCATAATATAAACGTGTTCAGATACCAAATCAAGTAATATAACATAGAGAACCCCTTATAAACAATAGTTTGTGGTATTACAATAAAATTGTACGGCAAACCGTTCTCAACCTGTGGAGCTGTTGCCTCAAAACAAAGAGCCTTGCATTAAGGTTAATTATTCAAAAAAACGTATTTCATACTGTAAGAGACAACATTACCTTTGGCATACAAATATGTGTTTTAGGATATCGAAAGAATGAGAAGTACAATACATATATAAATATATATGAGAAGCTTGACTAGTTTTGGGATATAAGGTTTAAGATGGAAGGAAGTGAAAGGTGTGTAAAAGAATATGATGTGAGTAAGATTATGTTTTTGGTGGCATGCATTCATGTTGAATATCTACCAATTGAATAATCACTTGGTTCAAATATAATGAAGTTTTCATTGTGATTATGACATTCTTAATTTGGGTGTACAGTATGATTCAGAAATAAAAGAACTGTTATTATTTAAGATATGGGTATTTGTTATAGTTTCACTCAAAAATATCACCAGATTTAACCTTTTTTGTTTCACAATTTATAATTTGTATTTGATGTCATTTTCTGTTTAATATCCTGCAAGACTATGATCATGTCTTCCACAATATCCCTCTCACCTACCTCCGTTGTGTATCAGAATGCAGTGCTTCCAAAGGGGGAGAATGGTTCAGAAATCAGGACACAGAATCGGGAGAGAATACATGCTGATTTGTGTCGAGAGTGTTATGTCTCCAGTCTGCACATTGGAAAGCATTAAGCAAGGTTCCTAACCGCCAACCGCTCCTAATGACCTGTATCTTTAGTCATTCACTTTGGAAAAGAATTGCCTGCTAAATGACTAAATATTAGGCCTAAATTACTCATTTTTTAAAAAATAACACGGAATTTGTTACACCAGCGACTACACTCATGATTTAGAATAAATTAAGAAGTGTGTGTGTGGTGTGTGTGTGTGTGTGTGTGTGTGTGTCCATTTAAGAACCCTTGGACTTCTTGCTGTTTAGCTGTGGATCTTCATAGAAGATCCACTGAATAGCATTCTGGACCACATGCTATTCAGTTATTCATGATATTCATACGTTTAACCGAATAACATCAGGGAAATGATGTCTAAGCAGTGATGTGTTATCTCTTATTCATCAGCAGTGTTGATGAATATATCATCTCTATAATCAGAGATAATACATTTGAATTTGATACCTGTGATACATCATTCTGGTATTCATTTCACGTTTCAAACTTCCTTTTGCTGATTTATTATTTAGATTTGTTAACTTTATTAGTCTTTGATGTGCAGTACTTCGTCCAGTAACAAATATTACATATGAAATGTGGTTTTATATCTGTGAGCCTGCATCAAGTAGGCAAAACAAATTAACATCAGTAATAATAGCTAGACATGATTTGCAATGCTTTGTTTATTCAGTTAAGGACCATTGTACTTTGTATTGAGTCTAGTTCATCAACATTAGGCTGAATGCAGCAGCAGACAGGCAGACTAGAATATACATCTGTGTTGTCAGAGGAATCTGTCCTTCTTGGGTTTGTTGTCCTACTCCAAAAGGATACCCCACAGGGTTCTCAGCACACTTTTACTTGAATGGTTGTGTTAAGCATCTTTCATGTATGTATGGATGGATGTATGTATGTATGTATGGATGGATGGATGGATGGATGGATGGATGGATGGATGGATGGATGGATGGATGGATGGATGGATGGATGGATGGATGGATGGATTTCGTAGTAGGCGTGTGTTCTCAGTGTGTGTTAGATAAGCATCAGTATTTTGGCTAACTACCTTTGCGGAATTATATCTAAAATATAACATTGCTTTAAATATATAATTCTCAAATATCTTCAAACAAAGGATTTGGAAAGCTCGTGGCCAGTTTCGAAAACACAGTGGCATGCTTTGCATTAATTATCCCTTCCAGACTACAATTATATACAATATGTTTGTAGCATTATAAAATGTTGTCCAATTAATCCCCATTACAATTCATAGTCATCTCTGCCAAGCACATGGAAACTTTTTTTTCTAAGAAAAAAATAGTAATTATATAATAATAATAATATAATTATAAAATAAAAACAAAATAATGGAGTAAATAAATACAAGCATTGAACACCAATCATTTGAAAGGAAAATTAAAAGGAAAATCGATAAAAACATTAATTGACAAATTCTAAATGCAATGTGAATAAATTTGTGTTTCATATATTGTGACTGGAGAGAGCAGAACCCGACACATCTCTATGCTCTATTCCTTGGTCAGTGGTCGGTAACATAACGGTTTTGTTCTTGTGTTTCAACTAAGTTTCCTTTCCCGGGCAAAGCCCCTGAACGTGTTTTGGATTTAGCTACACAGAGTGTTAATGGGAGCTCTAAGGAAATGCATTGTCGGGGTTTCTTCGACTCAACCCCGCAACATGGATAATAATCTCTCGACCAGTGAGAGCAGAATGCTTTGGTGGAGCTTGTTTATGTGGAGTGCTGGTTTAGGGTTCCGCCCACCGACTTCTCTGATCGCAGGGCAGACAGGCAGAGTGTAAAATGGCGCACAGCTGTCGGTGGCGGTTCCCCGCTCGGCCCGGAGGGAGCAGCAACTCCGGTACCGGGAGGAGAGCGGGCCGGGTGAGGGTCACTGCATCCCTCAGGAGTGCCTCGGAGACCCACCAGCCGACCACTGGGCTCGGACCCGGGTTTGATGCAGCGCTCCAGGTCTCCTCTGTGATCGGTACCAACCTGCAGACATTTCGGGATGTTTTGGGAGAATCGAGTGACACGAGCAGCGGGGAGGTAAGAACCGGACCCATCTGAGAACCACAACAGAACCTCTGAGATAAGAGCACAACGCTTAGTCTGGGACCTCCTTTGAGTAACTACCTTACACCTATTAGGAGGATGTGCTGCTCCATCAAGTCCTGACTATCTGATCCTGGACCCAAGTGCGACTGATGGACTAACTTGGCATCTCAAAGATGCTCAGCAACTTTGAGTGGGTTGCTGGCCTTTTATCATTAAACCATCCAGGAGCCCGACGGGTCATACTGTGGTCCTGGATGTAGACCACTGAGTTGTTATCTAGCGATGGAGCTGTTTAATGTACAGACTTCTGTTCATGTTTGTAGAGATGCTGGCTAACACTACTCTTAGCATCACTGCCCTCTCTACGGTCAAACCACATCTTCATTTGGTTGGTTACCAAACCCATCCCGTACAATGAGAGTGCTTTTTAAAAAATCACATTTCACTATCTGTGAGTGTGGTGTATTCTGGTGTGTCTAGCACCAGTGTGACTACCCACCACTTATCTAGATGTGAGATCGAGACATGTGGAGATATCTGGACACACTTTAATAACCACAAGATCTTCCATATCATGTGCAACGATAACCTTAGTAAAGGGGTGCTGTCTCCCTAGACGTCTACCCCACTGAATATCCCAGTTAACGGAGACCAGTTTCAAATCACAACATGTCAACTTGATGTGCCAAGATGGTTGAATGGTGGTCCAGCTTTAGTTCTTAGGGCAACGGTGTATCCCCTCGCCAGAGGGAAGCCGTCCTAACCCGCACCAGAGCCCCGTCTCAATGCTTGTGTACAATAACCTCCCAGTGAGCTAGCTAAGGAGCTAAATAGCTAATCGTGTATTTGGGGGGGGGGGGGGGGGGGTCTGGGGCTGTCTGCTCTCAGCGAGGTGTCAACCTTACAGCGAGGCTTGGCTAGCCTAGCAGGCTGGCTAGCTAGCAAGCTAACATCTTGGGGTTCAACTAGGCTCTGCCTGAGAGAGTTACGAGTTACACATCGACCCGCTGTGTTTACACTCGTTCAGACGCCGCTATGCGGTGGGTGGCTTGGTTTAGCGCGTAGCTAGCCCGATTACACACTTCTACAAGCTATTGCAATGTTTAGCCAAAACAGCTACCATGCTACGCATTACGCCACGCTAGCCATTGGGGCTATTGCTGATGCATAGGAAAATGGGAGGTGGACATGTTCTCTCCCCCCCCCCTCCTCCTCCTCTACACACACGCACGCGCACACACACACACACACACACACACACACACACACACACACACGCACACACACACTCTGCGTAGCTGGTTGCAATATAATTTAATGTTTGTGGTCAATGCTGGCGATGACGTAAGATCTCATTCTTGAGACCTTTACGTTTATCCAAGTATCCACAACGCCTGTTTCCTATTTTGTGCTTGGTTCGGGTCGCTGTGATGCAGCAGCCTCCGCCGATGATCGGGCGCTACAATAACAACGAGCCTCTTCTCGGCGGACCTTGTGATGTGGGGGTGTGTTCGCTTTAGCGAACTACCATCTTCCTTTTTCATGATGAGGAGCACGCGTTCATTGCGGTGGGAGTGTACCGTGGGGCTGCACAACGCGATTCACTATTCATCCATTTGGTTTTTAACACATTTGTATTTTAATCAAAAGTGCAAGGATTATTATCAAACAGTCAAAACGTCATTTGTTACCTTTATACTTTTGACGTTGCACTTTTTAAACATTTTGAACAAGGCGAATTATTTTTATACTATGCATTATATTGTTATAACAATTATTGAGAGCCGTATAAGTGAAACAATAGCAGTAGCTTGGATGTATCTAGACAGGATGTTATGCCTGCCTGGCCAGACCGGGGCAGGTTTTGTCAGGTGCACTGCAGCGTTCTGAGCCCATGGGGCCAGCCCCAAAAGAGACACTTTACTCCCCCCGACCCTGCTCCCCCCCTCCCTCCCTCCCTCCCTCCAGCCGGGCAGAAAGAACCAAATTCACTTCTGAGAGAGACAATTTGAGAGGCAGGACACTTTTTCTTGTGACAGCTGCCACTTTGGAATAGATTACTGGAGCCCATTGCGGGTGTCTCAAAGAGCTCTGCTTCTTGGTTCTTCTTAAATAGGAGGTGGGGGTCTATTTGCTTTTACATGTACATGCTGGAAATTCAGTCCACCTAAATAGTTATTAAAAATATATTCACAGATATATTCACGTTTACTATTTACTCATATTTAAAATGTAAAGCCTCTCCTTCAAACACTAAGCGCATACACTGATCCGTCCAGACGGCACATGTAAATATACTTTGGAAGAGTTTCAAAATAACGTTTTTTTCTATTTGGTTGTTATTCCACTGACTCACAGATTGGGACCAATGTTTAATCTTCTGTACAAAAGTCTGGCTAAATAGAAGTATCAAAACAAAATGTCCTCTTTCTCCAATGGTTACTTTGTGGAAGGGGCTTGGGTCCAGCAGGTGTTTGGCCTATTTAAATGCCCCTTCCCCCATCCCCTCCTCTCCATCCCCAGCACAGAGTGTGGACTGGAGCAGGAAGCATTGTGTCTTTATTCTGGCTCTCACAAAGTGTGGGCGGCTGAAAGAGCACAGGCAAGGATATCAAAGGGTGCGAGGCGAGTCCTCCTCCCCACGGGGCAGCACTGGGAGGAGAATTAGTCACAGACCCTCCCATCAACGCCTTTATTCTGCTACAGCAGGCGGGCAAAGGATTTCACCTGTGTGTGTGTGTGTGTGTGTGTGTGTGTGTGTGTGTGTGTGTGTGTGTGTGTGTGTGTGTGTGTGTGTGTGTGTGTGTGTGTGTGTGTGTGTGTGTGTGTGTGTGTGTGTGTGTGTGTGTGTCCCTGTCCCCTCTATTGCAACTCGGTGGAGGCGTGTCTCCTCGTGTCTTTTGTTTTTACTTGGAGCACCAACTTGGTGTTTGCTTGCTCGCCTGGATGTGTGCGTGTGAACAACCACCCCAGCTAGCCCTCCTGCTGGGGTCCACAACTATCCCAGACATTTGCTCAAGGTGTAGGAAGCAAGCCCTCTCTCGCTGTATGTTTGTTTTGTGTGCACACCTCCGAGCAAATGTTTAGTAGTTTGACACACACACACACACCCCATTTGTTGATTGTTTATTGTGACAACAAAACCATACAATTTATTTGACATGGGAATCGTTTATTGCACTGTCAAGTTTTGTGCTTGGTTGTTGGCGGAAGTAATTCTTGGAATAGCTGCCTTTTCCTTTAAGCAGGGTTGTGTCATTGGAAGGGCACAGAACATGAGCTCATCACCAGTTAACATTCCAGGAAGGGCAGAAATCCTACATGTAGAGATCTTCAACAGCGTTCCTCCATGTACAGTGTTTCTTTCTTTGGATGTCTTGGTCATCCATTGGTTGTGAAACCGACAAGTTGTTTGTCGAGGCAATATGTCAGACCAATTCTGTGTTGACTTTTGACTTAAATCAAATTCCGTTGTGTTTATTTCTGGAGTCCCGTAGAGTTCCCACGGTTACAGCCTCAAAGGGCTTCAGACCCTCTTTATTTACTTCTTTTGATTTACTGGCAAAACACTAACAAGACCTGCTGGGAAAATGATCACAAAATGACCATAAAGTAAAAATGAATGACAAATATAGCAGCCCTGATAATTTAAACTTGGAAACAAAATGAACTCATTTCCCCAAAATTTCACGGATGCCGCACTGGAGATGTTAATGTTAAGTGTCTGTGACGGTTTCAAATCAACACTGTGTAGACATAGACAGGCCACTGTTGAAATACATTGAATAAAATCCACTTCTGAAAACGTCTTCAACTGGTGTGAAGGTGTTTTTCATCTGTACAATATCAGTAATGAAAAAAGGCGTAACTATGCCCCTTGCAGTTTCTGATTTCTGCCCCAGTCTCTGTGCCGTCTCCCAACCCAGATGTTGCGCTATAACAGAGTATATCTGCTGGATCCAATATTATGTTTTGGGTTTCCGAGCATAGTCCCAAATTAATCACTTGTTAAATCGCACCATGACTGTAGTTTTTCTTCGGTTTGAACACCCAACAAAAAACGCATCCCTTTTCCTGTCAACGCCGTTGCCTATGCTGAATAATGATTAGCCGTTACACACTCAATTCCTGAATGAATGAATGTATGCAGATTGAATAAGCCATACTGAGTTTTCTGATTGTGAATTACAGGGAACATCGCGGTCTGTCTCGTTCACATATGGATTCCTTGGATGTTTGAGCTTAACTTAATCATCCTTAAGTATATAGCTCTGTATCAACTATTCCAGTGACTGGAATAGTTGATACTGACTTGAAGTAATTATGGGTTGAACCACTTGAAGTGGTTGATGGTTGTTCTCTGATGGCACAGAGCCTCTTCGCTGCATGTGGTTCATGTAGCTATTAACTGGATTGCGCTCGTATTTCTTTCCCTACTGTTTGTTGAATTGGTATTAGTTAAGCTTTGGTGAGAAAGTTAATGGAAGTAGTCATCTATCTGTTTGAGTTGTACTTCAGGCCATGCTGGAGAACAAAGAAGTGATAATTATGTCAGCTTTCTCACCCAGTGAGTGGGCTCTCAGTGACATACTGCAGAACCTTAACCATATCCGTTCAGCCTTGCTGGGGACAGGCCCTCTAAACTGCAAATAATACTGTAACTTCCCCAGAGGAATCAATTGCTCTCTGTGGTTCATCTAGTTTCAAGACTGGTCCCTTGTGATAGTTTAGATCTGTCTGTAACCTTTCTAGAAATGAAAGAAATCAGTTTACCCGGAAGACGTGGGTATAATCTGACAATGGTACAATTATGTTAATAATATATATTATTTTCTCACACATTGAAGAAAGAAAATACACATAGACTAGTCTTTCAAAACCCACACTTATTTATTCTCTTCTTCCTCTACTCTGGCGTGTCGATACTAATGACATCACCATTGCTCATGACATCATGGTCCGTTACCTGCAGCCTTCACCCGAGTCTACTACAGTTTGTTTACTCACAAGCTGCCTTCCTATCAGCCCCGGCCGCCCTACCGTGGAACTCATGGCGTGCCTTGCCTTACACATGCTGCTTCTCCACGCTCCAGCAGCCAGTGGGCGGGCTGGCTGGCTGGCGGGCGGGCGGGCAGGGAGGAAGCTGAGGGAGAGACAGCGCGTGTTTATGTGTGCGTTTTAGCGCATGGCTGCACTGTGCACAAGGAGCAGGCGCTGGGGCCGATGAAAAGGAGAGCGAGAGCCCTTGTAGCGTGTGGGAGGCCTGTTTAGATTAGGATTTAGGCTAGCTTCTGTGTGAGCGTGTTGAATCCCCCTCTACCCCAACCCCACTCCCTCCCGCAAAAAGCCCCTTTCATCCCCGGCGGCTCCCAGGAGACACCGTATAGATCCGGCTCCTTCTGTTGTTTTGTGGAGCATGTGGTCAAGGCGCTGTTTCCATGTCCCCCTTCACCCGCAAGCCTTCCCTCCTCCTGCACGCCCAACCCTCCCCCACACACACACACACACACACACACACACTCCCCTGCCCTTCCCTCAGTTGTTTACATCCTTCTGCTCGGTTCACGTGAGGAGGCCAGAGGGGCTCGATGGGCTGCCGGTGATTCTTTCACCACAAGAGCCTGAATGTGTGGCTGACGCAGAGCAAAGGAGGAGGGGCAGGGGGTGTGTGTGTGTGTGTGTGTGTGTGCATGTATGTGTGCACACATGGGTGTGTTTTGCGCATGGCACCAGCATGTGTTAATGTGCCGCAAGCCTGCCTGTGATGTCATTGAGCACTACTCGCACTTCCCAGCGAGTCAGAGCTGTCCATTTGTACTCCGACCCCTCACCCCCCCCCCCCACCCCCCCGAGTGCTCTGCATCAGCAGCCTGCACCCCTGTAGCCGTGGGGAGGGCAGAGGACTCTGAGGAGATCAGTAGTATTCACACTGTCAAGTGTACTGTGTAATCATTCGTATGGCAATGTAGGAGATCCATGCCTCATGTTAAATAATCAAAACATGTCAGGCGTTATTGCTTGAGGAAATGGGAATGATTGAATGTCCCACTCTCCAGTTAATAAACCCAAGTCTTGATATTGGCTAACAAACAGTGCTTATTTGACTAGGGATTGCCCCTATGTTTTGATTCAGGGTAAATTTGGATATATCATTTGTATTCCTCTTTGGGAGGGATGAAGCTATCCATTCTGTGTATGTGCAATTGTGCACACGTTTACACTCACAACTAATGTAAACCTCTGCTGGATAGGGACACCTACAACTGGGCCGTGCAGATCTTGACTGCAGCTCGAAATTGTGCTATAAATAAACCCCCCACACACACACACGCACACGCACACGCACACACAGACTGAGAGAGAGTTAATCAGCTTTCTCTGCTCAGAAGGTATGAGGCTGTAATGGATATGGGTCTATGCCTCATCCGAGGAGTGTTACTACAACCTCATGACTATTCAACTTAAAAAATGAAATGCAGATATAAGTGGGCAAGAGAAGACTGCTAACTTGAAAACAGAGACCTCTCTCCTAGTATAAAGTGACTCTTGGATGAATGACATCACTGTTTGTGCGGACACCATAGCAACCGCTGCTGCCACGGCTACCTGGGGTGGTGAGCAAGTCAGGTGGTCAGGCCGCCCATATTGTGTGCTGCCAGCAGCACCTATGAGGTCCTGTGAAATGGAAGACCATTGATCACACAATGCTGTTCAGGCTGAGCTGAACTCTGTCGTTGTCCCTCTGAGAAAGGCTCTCCATGGTTTTGCACCTTGTGTCTTCGTGGTCGTCTTCGACAAGAGAATTTACATTCTTCGGTATGATTCACCAGCAGAGCATTTTACCTTCAGGGAACAGGAAAGGAATGGTTTTGGCATATCTATTAGTCATTTGGTGCGGCTTTTATGGGCTCCTATTCAAAATGGGGCTTTGGGTTGTGGTCTGAACTGTGTGTAACTGCGTGCACCTCATCCCAAAAGCACAGAGACACATGAGAGCACAGAAGTGAGTCAGCATGCCAAAGTGAGATTGAGTATGTTGGTATTTCCATGAAGCACTGAGGCTTGTCTGACTCAAATGTAGGCTAGATACCAGGTCAAGCAACAGTTCTGTGGCATTCTGGGTTCCTCCATTTCAATTTGAAGAATTACCCCTTGTTGTATTTGTATTTTTATTTTAATCTATTTTATACATTTTAGCAATAAGTTATATGATAATTCCTAAATATTTATCTTCTCTATCCCTTGAAGGAAGAACCGTTTTGTGGATTTGGAACAGTCCCTGAGCACACAAGAATACAGAGCCCTACAGGCACCTCAACAGGTAAATCCTTCTTAACGTCTCCTTGTTGTTATTCGTGCATTAATAATGCGGAAATGTAAAACGCATGAAACACAGGTCACTACATCATTCTAGGGATTGCTTTTTCACCGGGTGCATGCCTTTTTTTTCTAAAATGCATTGTTGTGTTCAAACCACAGGTCCGACCTCATGCCTCCCTCTCTATTGTGTGGTCGACCCCTCAGGTGCGCTCCCGCAGGAGAAGAAGCCCAGAGGTCGCCCCCCACGGTCCCTGACTGCCCAGAAAGCCACAGCATCTTTGAGCTCCCCCTCGTCCCCCAGCTCCCCGGCGCCGGGGAAGCCGGACCGGGCCCCCGAGCGGTCAGCTGACCGGGTCAAACGGCTCCCCGGGAGGCCCCCGGGATCCGGGTCGGGGGAGAAGAGGAGAGGCCGCCCCCCGTCCTCCAACAGCCAGAGGGCCTGGCACGCCGGCGGCCATGCGGCGGCGGGGGAGGACGGCGGGCCGGCGCCGGCCGCGGAGACGCAGGAGGAGAAGGACAGGAAGTCGTCGGCCCGACGAGCGCTGTTGGGCGGCGCCCATCCGCGGGACCCTGAGACCAAGCTGCCCCCCAAAGTGGCCCGCGGCGAATCCAAAGTCACCAAGCTCAAGCGGCTGAGGGAAGTGAAGCTGAGCCCGCTCAAGTCGCGCCTCAAAGCGCTACCGGGCGTTCCCCGGCGCCGCCGCGGCCGCCCGCCCTCCGCCGAGCGGCTCAAGGCGGAGGCGGAGGCGGCCCGGCTCTCGGGCGGCGTGCCTCACCCCGGGGCCTTCCACGGCGGCCCGGACCAGCAGGCGGAGGGCTACCCCGAGCACAGAGACTCCTCCCCGCCGCCCTCCAAGCTGGGCAGACCCCTGGGGCTCAGACAAAGCCCCCGGCACGTCAAGCCAGTCAGGATGGCGTCGTCCAAGCGCACCGACGCCACCATCGCCAAACAGCTGCTGCAGCGGGCCAAGAAAGGGGCGCAGAAGAAGAAGCTCCTGGAGAAGGAGGCCGTGGCCATCGGGGGCCCGGGTGCCGGCGCGACGGACGCCGGCATCAGGAGGCGGAGGAGGACCCAGCTCAAGAACATCAGGCAGTTCATCATGCCCGTGGTGAGCACGGTCTCACTGCGCATCATCAAAACCCCAAAGCGCTTCATCGAAGACGAGGGCAGCTTCGGGACCCCTCCGCACCACATGAAGATGGCGCGGCTAGAGACGCCCCCTACGTCCGTCTCCACGCCCCCCCAGCTCACCTCCGCCTCTTCCTCGTCCCCCTCTCCTGTCCTGGTGTCCTCTACAGCCGCCGCCGCCGCCGCTGCTTCTGGTACCGGGCCCGCCGCCCCGGCGGACTCCCTGCCTCCCCCCCCTCCCCCGGCCCCAGACCCCGGCATCGCGTCCCCCGCCGGCGGCCTGCTCAACAACAGCGCCAACAGCACAGCCAACGGACGCTTCAGCAGCAGCGCGGCCTCCTGCGGTTCCAGTGCCCTGTCGCAGCACTCCTCCCAGCTCTCCTCCGCCGAGTCTTCCAGATCGAGCAGCCCTAGCCTGGACGACTCCTCCTGCGACTCCCAGGCTTCGGAAGCCACGCAGGCCCCGTCGGAGACGGATGAGCCCTTCCCATCCTCCCAGGGCGAGATGGAGGACAGTTTGCTGCACAGCTCAAGGCCGTCCTCCCCCTCTTCGGAGCGGGAACACGTGGTCGTTGAGCGGGACCGGGGCGTCCGCAGGGCTCAGGGAGTGAGCCGGCCAGGTCTGGGTCCGAGGGGGAGAGGGACGCTGACGACCGGGGCCAAGAAGCCCATTATAAGCCCAGCGACGGGGGTGTTGATGTCCTCCTCCGCCCTCGGTGGCCCTCAGCAAGCGTCCTCCACGGCCTCCTCCTCTTCCTCTCCTCCACCCCCTCCCCTTCTCATCCCCCCGCAGCCCCCCCAGTCGGCCTCCTCCGCCGCCTCGGCCATCAGCGACCACCACGCCCAGTCCCCCTGGGTGATGCCTCACCCCGTCACCCCCTTCCTGCCCGGGCCCTCTGTGCTCTCCAGGTCGCAGGACAAACGCATCTGCTCCATCCTGAGGCAGCCCACCTTCCGTTGGACGTCGCAGCCCCGCAACGAGCAGCAGTGCTTCTCCTCCGCCAAGTACGCCAAGGAGGGCCTCATCCGCAAGCCCGTGTTCGACAACTTTCGCCCGGCACCCCTCACGGCGCAAGACGTGGGGCTGATGCCCCAAGGGGGGGGCGGGGGAGCCGCCCAGGTGCAGTTCCAGGCGCCGAGCGGCGGCGCCCCGGCGGGAACCCGTCTGTTCACCCCCTTGCACCACCCCGCGTCGCACCAGCACCCGTCCTCGTCCCGCTTCGAAGCCCCGCTCCAGAAGCGCAGCCCGCTGCTGCGCGCCCCGCGCTTCACCCCGAGCGAGGCCCACTCGCGCATCTTCGAGTCGGTCACGCTGCAGCCCTCCTCCGGGAGCAGCCCCGGCTCCCTCTCCCCTCACCAGTCTTCTCATAGCTCCGGAAGAGCCTTACGACGCAAGAGGAGGCGGGCCTTGGGCATGCTCCACGCCCACGCCCGGTCTCCCTCCCATTCCATGACCAGGCGCAGCAGCCACATGGGCCATGTCCCGCGGGGGAAGGGCTCCTCTGAGCGCTCCGCGTTGTCATGCTCGGTCCCCAGCAGTAACCCCGGCTCGTTGCCGGGGGCGTCGGCCGGTCCACTAGCCACTAGTGCCTTAACTCCTGCTTTCAGCCCCTTCACCGCTCCGCCTCTGGCCATCGCCGCACAGGGGGCCAGAGATGGCAGAAGAGGAGTCACGGAGCAACCGGTCTCTTCGTCCTCCACGTCCTCCTCCGGCACTTCCCAACTCTTCCCCCTCTTCCCCTCCAGTGGCCAGGAGACGGGCCGGGGGGCCGGGAAGGGAGAGAGACGCGAGAGAAGCCTGCCGCCCTCTCAGGAATCCGCTCCGAAGGAGAAGGATTTGGACAGGAGCAGAGAAAGGGAGAAGGAGAACAAGAGGGAGGGGAAACGGGATTGGGGGGAGAAGAAGGGCGGGAAGGTTCCCACCCCCGACGCGTCCCCGAATGTAGCTTCCAGCCTCTTCATCGTCGATGGGAGGGAGACCGACGACGGGGCGTCCCTGGCGCCTAAGAAGGCCCCCGGGAGGAAGAAGTCCACGCTGTCCGATGTGGCTCCCGAGCCCGCTCCTTCGGAGAGGCCCATGCTCCCCTCGGCCGCTCCCAAGGGACGCCTGCATAAGAAGGGCAGACCTTCAGACAGGGAGGCGGAGCCGGCGGAGGAGGAGAAGGAGATGGAGAAACCAAGTGCCGTAAGCCAGCCGTCAGCAGGCCTTCCCGGGCAGCCGGGTCGCCCACAGCACCCAGCCCCCTCATTGGTCTCCATGCTGGCCCAGGCTGAGAAACAACCTGTGACGGACAAGCAGGTGGTGGGCCTGCTAAAGAAGGCCAAGGCCCAGCTCTTCAAGATAGAGAAGAGCAAGGCGCTCAAGGCTCCGGACCAGCCTAAGATCCAGGTCGGTTGGCATAACTCTTTCGCACTCCTTTTTTATTGAGTAATATTACCTTTTCAGTATGAACACAATATCAGTAAGTCATGGTAATTTGCTTCTGTTAAATTGGACCAACTGTCAAGATTTCATTTTGATACGCTTCAAACATAACCGCACGCATAAGTACTCATACTGAAACTTGATGGGTTAATTCCCTCAGATGTACATGAGGGGAATTCTGTATCTCTTGCATCCTGCAGAAAAGAGGAGCAACAATTGCATTGTTGCTGAAAAATATCTCCATTTTGTAGCAGCCAATATTTTTTTATGAAAAGTGAGGCTTTTAAGAGTTTTGAGATGCCATATTAGCTTTATATAAACATAATATGTGAGAGTATTCTCAGTGGAGACTTTGGCAGATACTGCTCTCCCTGCTGTAATCACTTGTATCTCTGGGCTTCAGTCGACACTTGTTGTCCAATTTGGCTCTTATTTCTTTATTTCCTCTGTAACGCAGAGCCAGGAGAGCGACTCGTCGGAGGCATCGGTCCGCGGCCCACGCATCAAGCATGTCTGTCGTCGGGCCGCCGTGGCCCTGGGTCGCAACCGGGCAGTGTTCCCTGACGACATGCCCACACTCAGTGCCTTGCCCTGGGAGGAGCGGGAGAAGATCTTGTCTTCCATGGGGAACGATGGTAAGAGCACAGTCCGTCCACAGGCACAGCGGCACAGTACTAGTGAGTCTGTAGTGTTGGGGGGGGGGGGGGGGGGGGGGGCTGCTGTTCGGTGGCATTTACTTTGAGCCTCTTATTGTAACAGGCACATAATAGAATGGTGTGTGTGTAAGCCGATTGGTAACGAGATAAATGATCCGACAGACAAGTCATCGGTGGCGGGCTCTGAGGAGGCGGAGCCTCAATCCCCTCCCCTGAAGCCCAGGGAGACACGGGTGAAGACCCCCCAGGATGCCCCTCCGAAGAAGGGGCGGAGGTCGCGGCGCTGTGGCCAGTGCTCGGGCTGTCAGGTTCCGGAGGACTGTGGGGTCTGCACCAACTGTCTGGACAAGCCTAAGTTCGGAGGTCGAAACATTAAAAAGCAATGCTGCAAGTGAGTCACAGTCTGGGAAACAAAGCCAATAGAAATGTGAAAGATGTGAAAAGGCTTCTTGGTGTGTGTGTGTTTAGCAGATTTACCTTGTATAGTTCAACTTAGGGGTGTACGGTATAAACGGTGCTGAAGGTATACCGGTGTGAATTTGCGCTACGGTATGTATTTTGACGTTACCTCGGGACCGGTGTGACCGGTAGACAATGTTGTGTGTAACGCGTAACAAAGTAAGTAATGTGTAAATACAGTTCCCTAACTACTTTTTCATGTAAAAAGTAAAGTTACGAGCAACTACTGAAAATATGGTAACGAAACATAGTTCCTTTTTCAATTCGGCACCACGTTACTTTTCCCAGGGACAGATTGACAGAGATACTGCCTTCTCAGGCAGTATGCTATTGCGCAAGTACGCAGGCGCGCAGCAAGCGCTCCTGCGTGCTTGCGCAATAGTCCCTTCACGAGCTCTCATTCCACAACGTACGAGACAGACGCTGGTAGCATGAAGCCGTCTCTGCAATCAGACATTGCATCCGCAGGCATTTTGAAAGCCAGTCCTTACAACAAAATGCCAGTGGTGGAACGAGATGACAAACGTTGTCACTGTTTACCTGTCTAAGGACATGGTTCCCTTTCAAAATGTCGATAGAAAGGGCTTTAAAGAGATGGTCAAAACACTCGATCCCAGGTACGCGTTACATGCCCGCACACACTTCAGCCAAATTGAGATGCCAAAACTAAACGGCAATGTCCGCAAGCAAGTGGGGAAATAAATCCATTCTATTAAACATTAGTGTTTTTCAGAGATGGAAGTAATTTGAGAAAAGATTTTTAAAAAATATATGCGGTTTTGCTGCCTTTCCAGTATTTTACCACTTCAGAGGCATTTATATCGAAATTAGAAGATAAAATTAACATACCGTGATATAATACCGTTACCGTCTATTCCTCAAATCATACCGTGATGTACATTTTAGTCCATACCGTGCAGCCCTAGTTCAACTCTAACTCCATCTGTTTTTCCACAGGGTGCGGAAATGTCAGAACTTGCAGTGGATGCCCTCGAAAATGTTCATCCAGAAGCAGGGAAAGAGCAAGAAGGACAAGAAGAAGAACAGGCTGTCGGAGAAGAAGGAAGGCCTTAATCCCGTCAAGGGCGTGGGCTCGGAGCCCGGGCTCAAGCCTCCACAAGCTGCACACACCAAGGAGGAGCCTCCACGCAGAAAGAGCGAAACTCCTCCCCCGAAGCCAGGCGAGGAGAAGTTGAGACCGCTTCAGTTCTCCCCTGTGGCCACGTCGTCCAGCCCTTCAGAGGAAGCCCCTCCGCCCCCTAGCGCATCCCAGCCCCAATCTGTGGCCATCACCCCCACCCTGTCGCCCGACTCCAAGCAGTCCTCCAAGACCGGCAGTGTCACTAGCCGGAAGGGACACAAACAGCAGCAGTCGCTCTCCTCCTCCTCGTCGTCCTCCTCTTCCTCTTCGACTTCTTCGTCATCGTCTTCATCTTCCTCCTCCTCGTCCTCTTCGGCCCGAAACTCTCCCTCCCCGTCGACACAATCCCAGCAGCAGCAGGAGCTGCAGCAGCCGCCACAGGCCTCAGCCAATCAGGCGCCTCCAAAGAAAGATGCCCCGTCCAAAATTCCGCTGAGTGACTCAAAGAAGCCCCTGCAGCAGCAGCAGCAGCCGTCACAACAGCAGTATTCATCTGCTGCAACTACTACAGGTAGTGCTTCTGTCTTATCTCCTCAC
>NC_082397.1:14585032-14722532 GCF_031168955.1 Gadus macrocephalus
GAACCCCTCGTCCCATCTCACTTCCTCAGCAGCAGCAGCTGCTGGAGTGCGACGAGTGCCGTAACAGCTATCACCCCGACTGCCTGGACCCCCGGCACCCCACCAAGCCCACCAAGAAGAAGAGAGTCTGGGTACGGACTCGCTTATCTTCAGCTGGCGGCCTCACAGATGGATGTGGTCCAGTGTGGGCTGTAGCCTGATGTCTTGTTACTCGACTTGTATTTTCTGTTCTGATATAAACCACGGTGCTACAAAGGGGTTTCCTTGACCAGGAGTTTGATCAGTCGACTTAGATTATTCACGCCAGACCCATTGTCGACTGATCGTCGAGACGTGTTATATTTTGTTATATATGTGGCTGAATGATTTTTGAGACATGGTTAATGGTTTCAAAATGCTGCCAAACATTTTTTTTTTTCAGGACATTGTGTATCCTCCTAGACTAACCGTCTATAGAATGTTTTCTACTTTAATATGATTGGATAGTGCCTCTTCCTTTACACAAAGGGGTTATCAAACAAACGATAACAACATTTATTGAAAGCAAAACATAATGTGGCAAATTGCAAACAGAATCACCATCAAACCTATTGAGTTATGTAAGGTCACGCTGAATGTCCTGAGACAAGAATTTTGTGAACTTTGCAAACAACTTTTTTTATAGACGTCAACATAGTGTCACCTGCTTAAAGATTTAAATCATTGAAGGTCAAGGTCACACCTATATACACGTTCATTAATGCAACGCTTCAATTGATTGGATTGAATAGGTCAGAAACGGTAGAAATAGTAGAAATAGGTCATGAAAACAAATTTATATTGTAATTGACTATACACTATGACCACAATTTACCATCCTCTTGACTATGTCCGCCTCCCACCATGTATTAATGGCTGTGCTGTCTGGTTTCTAGGTTTGCACCAAGTGTGTGCACTGCAAGAGCTGCGGCGCCACCAAACCAGGGAAGTCCTTCGATGCCCAGTGGTCGCATGACTTCTCCATGTGCCATGACTGTGCCAAGCTCTTTGCTAAAGGTGAGATCAGATGTGCGGAAGTCCTCAAGTACCGCATTTGAAACTAGCAGAAGCTAGTGGCTAGCACGGCCAGCAGCCCCGGTGGGAGTGCCTCTCACTTCCTGTAATTATGGGTCATGGATGCACGGGCGGCTGGCTGCATTGGTTGACAAGTCGTTTCCGTTTAGAGGTTTTTACCGTCATATTTTCTCTGGATCTACTGACTTAACTTTATCCCTGACAGCGCTGTTTACCCCCGTTTTTCATTATTTTGATGCGTAAACACGGGGGACTAGGGCCGTTTCCGAATGCTGTAATGTAGGGCACCGAGATTATTTTGAGAATGAAATGCATATATTTGTACGAATTCTGCATGGACTTCTGCTGCAGACATTTGTGTCTACAGTCCTCTGAATCCTAAAGTCGTATTTCTGTCAGCAAGAGGGTGATGTAGCCCATCCACATCCCAAGCGTATGGTACCACCATTTGTTCTCATTGACCGAATCCCGTAAAAAAACAAAAACTTAACCGAACCCCTGCTGTGATCCCGTCTCCCTCCAGGGAACTTCTGTCCACTGTGTGACAAGTGCTACGACGACGACGACTACGACAGCAAGATGATGCAGTGCGCCCGCTGCGAGCACTGGGTCCACGCCAAGTGCGAGAACCTCACAGGTTTGTGCGTCCATCTGTCCTTCTGTCCGTCTGTCCGTGTGTTTGCGTCCCTGCCTGTGGGCGATACCCCGAACGCGACTATTAACGGGCTCGTCGCCTTCTGCCTCCTCCCGTCCCCCCGTCCAGACGAGCTGTACGAGCTGGTGTCCAAGCTGCCGGAGAGCCTGCCGTACACCTGCTCCACCTGCTGCAAGGAGCGCCAGCCGGCGGCGTGGAGGACGGCCCTGGAGGAGGAGCTGCAGGGCAGCGTGCGCCACGTCCTGACCGCGCTGCTCAACTCACGCACGTCCACACACGTGCTGCGCTACAGACAAGTGAGAAGGGGACGCTGGTGTTGTTGTTATTGGTATTATTAGTACGAGCTCCGCGCCCGTAGCATGTCTGTTCCACGTAGACAAACGATGGCGACTAATTCACTGCCGGAAGAATATACATTTATAGGTTCATTCAATTTAGCAACGTCCTTTAAACCTCTTCTTTGCTTTTAAAGAATGATGCATCCGATGTCCTATTATTTTTTTCTTCTTCTCCACCATTGCTTATTAATTGAATAAAACTGCGGTCGGGTTTCGTTTGTGAGTAATCTAGTACCAAAGCTGACAGCAGCATCCACATTACTCTTTCAAAATGTGCCGAACGTGCATTCACGGCCACACATGGACCGTTCTAAGTCAACCTCCCATTGTTCCAGGCGGCGAAGCCTCCGGAGTTGAACCCGGAGACGGAGGAGAGCCTCCCGTCCCGGCGCTCCCCCGAGGGTCCCGACCCCCCGGTCCTGACCGAGGCGACACCCTCCGTCCCCAGCGACTCCCCTCCGGACCTGGAGTCTGTGGAGAGGAAACTGGACCAGGGCCGCTACAAGTCAGTGGTGAGTGTGTGGCCCCCGCCTTCCAAGCGGTCCCGTCATCGGACCTCTGGCGTCCGCTCTCCGGACCGGGTACATTTCTAATACCAGGAGGTGGAGTTATGAGGGCTGCTGTCATAATGTACACAAAACTAGCGTTGCTGTTGCTGTTTGTGCAGCTTTTCCACTTTCAATCATCAGGCATGTTTTTGTGGCATTTCCCTTGTGTATTCTCAGTTCCGTTAAATCCATCCTGTTATTGTGGATAAACGATGTAGCAAAACATTCAGATGTTGTTCAACTTATTTCCTGCAATAGCCTGGGTTTAGCTCAGAGAGCAGTGAACAACTCATCATAAAAGATGGAGGCAGGAACAGAGTCCAAGTCAAGTGGGTTTCAATATAAAATCGAGGGTGACCTTTTTGGTTCACTGTCCTTGGAGTCTGTCCGTGTGTGCGAGCTGGCGTGCGCGCGTACTTGCAAAGGCCAGATGAAGACGCTGTCCTTCATGGTGTGCCTTGTTCTTCCTCTGCAGCTGGAGTTCAGCGATGACATTGTGAGAGTCCTCCAGGCAGCTATGAACAGTGATGGCGGACAGCCAGAGAGCCGCAAGGCCAACAGTATGGTCAAGTCCTTCTTCATCCAGGTAGGAGAAAGCCCACTATAAATATGCAGAAACAGATTGAATTTATGTATGTGCTGTGTTTTATAGGGAGACTCTGCTGTTCATTATCTATTACTCGATATTCCAGAATGTCGTTAATACAAACACATTGCACAGTTGTAAACGTATATATTTTTCTGTGGTATAAATAAAGCTTATTTTCGGACTTGAATGGAGGCACACCAAATTGGTTTTGCAGGATGCTGATGTGCAAATATATAACCCTAATGTTTCTGTTGCAGCAAATGGAACGAGTCTTCCCATGGTTTAAAGTCAAGGAGTCCAGCTTCTGGGAAGCACAGAAAGTCTCTGCCAAGTGAGTTTTACTACCACCATAATCATTTAAATGAATGGCCTACACTCCACAATAAATAGTGCAGCAGAGAGCAGATGGTGCATTCGGTGAATGTAAAACAAATGCTAATATTTGTTGATCTTCTGGTGGGAGCACAATGCTCCCACCAGCTAAGGTTTCATCTGGTAGCAGCAGTTTGTGCTCAATTCTTTGTCCCAGATCATTCCGTCAGAAGCTCAGCACTGCTGTCATTCAGACAGTCAATTTCACCGCGACTGACCCGTTTCTGGTTACCGTCCCAGTGGAACCCCCCCACCTTTTAACTTCTTGGAATAAAACACTTGACTTTGGTTCGAGGTGACCAATTTACTTCTGGGATTTCACGCTCAATCTTCCTTATCTCTGAACCATGACCAGGGATAAAGAGCCACTTATATCCCAGAGTCAAGCTGCAGCACCCAATTAGATGGGACAAAACCTCGGTGTAGCAGGAGGCCTGTGGGGTCAATGCAGCAATGGAGAATCAGTCAGATGATGAGGTGGGTTCATGGCGTCTCCACACCCTTTGCAACCCCAATATAATCACAAGGTCACTCCTTAGTCATGCTAGTAGGGTGGACGGGAGATTTCCTTGAATCTTCCACATTTTCTTCTGAAGTAACTGAAGATTTGAGGGCTAATTGGGCTGCATATTTATCAATGATTGCTTTTTCAACTGACTGTCTGAACTCCCAAAGATGTTACATTTGCTGACTCTTCTGAACAAAAAAATGCCTGAATGTTTAGTATGAATATGGTAGCTAAACTGACGCTATGGCCCAATGTGAGGGAGGTCCACTGTAAGGGAGGTCGGTCACTCGACGTGGTGGGGTGTTGGCAGCTAGTTCTCATTGAAGTCTTAGTCAAACGTAAACGTCAAATTAACTTGGCCGTGTTTCACTGTGATGGTGCTCTCCCCTTGGCTGGAAAACAGTGTATGGCAGTATGGCTTGCCCTCTACTGCTTAAGTCATCGCATTAAATTTATGATGATAGTTATTGCGTAGCAGACCTTCCTTTGAGGATGTGCTATTGTAATTTTGTGCATTGCAGTTAATATCACAGTACATTGATCTCGCACGCATACGCATACACACACAAACCACGCAGCACATTTGGCTATTGGGTTTCCCAGTCTGTCTATCGGCCTTGACTCTAGGCAATATGGGAGGCATTCCCAACAGTCTCACATTTCATGTCCTGCGCCAATCATCCAATCGGTGTGGTCAGATTTGTGGTTTTCTTGTGTATTTACACCTGATTGTTTATTAAATGATTGACTCTCCAGCTTATTCATTGCTGATAACGTTTTTTTTCCAACATCGGAGATTCACAGCCAATTATTTACGTTCAGAATGGTTAAAAAGAAACGGATGAAGAAGGGTGCCCAATTCTGCGGCCTGATTGTGTTCAAATTTAGTGTTTATTGGTTATTGAAAGGTCAATAGCTCACTAGAAGTACTGTAAAACACCCACATTTTTTTTTTAAACCACGGTACTCTCTGGCATCTTTGTATCAGAGCCAAAAACAGGCCGGTACTTGATACCAACACACCCCCTGAGCTTTGAATACAGATGAGCTGTATTCTATATTCTGATATTCCATCATTACATGGATCTAACACAACTCAAACCGCCTTCTTACCGGTCTTTTGTTCTACTTTGTAGGCCTACGGTTAGACGGGAACACTTTGTCTATTCTGTTGTTTACAGAGTCTAACGCAACCATTTTGTAACGGCCACATAAGCAGCTGCCTGTTCCGGTGATCTAGTCTGGCTATTGCCAGACCAAGCTCAATCGTAGATTGCACGTTGGTCTGGGGAAGCTGCCGTCATTTTCTTCAGCACAAGAGGCTTGATCAACGGGCCTAGTTCAACTGACTCTGTACGCGATTGGCTGCTTGCTGTCGCTTCCCTGTCATTATTGTGTTAAACCAGCCAATAGCGCGCCAAGTGGAAAAGCCAGCTTGGTGATTGGCTCCCGCAAAAACGTATTGGAAGCAGAAAGAAATGAATTGCTCTTCTCCAGACCCTTGTGCAGGGCCAAGGGCCAGGGCTTGTGCAAACCAAACCGCCGGCAGAATGGGCAGGGCTACCCAGTCCACCGGTGAGCCTGTACTAAACGCCCTCCTCTCCCCCTCTCAGCGGAGGCCTCCTCCCCAACGCTGTGCTGCCTCCGTCCCTGGACCATAACTACGCCCAGTGGCAGGAGCGAGAGGGCCTCTCCCTCTTCGAGCACCCTCTCCTCAGCAAGAAGATCATTCCAGCCCCTCGCCCCAGGACCCCCGGAGAGCCGGACTCCCCCACGTCCACCGCACCACTGCCCCTATCCCTACCCCCGCCACCTCCGCTTCTCCCCGGTACGGCCGGCCTCCACCCCTCTCTCTCACACACACACACACACACACACACACACACACACACACACACACACACACACACACACACACACACACACACACACACACACACACACACACACAGGCCATCCGGTGTTGTCCGGTGTGTAATGAGTCTTGTGTCGTGACTCACCTCTTCCTCTCTCCCTCCAGACCGCGACGAGGGCCCGGAGCGCCCACCCCCCCTGGGCGTCAGCGATAACCGCCTGTGCATTCTGTGTCTCAAGTACGGGGACGAAAACACCAATGTGAGCAGAGACGCCGACCCCACACACACACGCACGGACACGCACACACGCACACGCCTGTTTTAGTGGTTATGCTTAGCAATGGCGAACATGCTGACGGGGGCCATGTCCCTCTGTGCGTTGCAGGAGGGGGGCAGGCTGCTGTACATCGGGCAGAACGAGTGGACACACGTCAACTGCGCCCTGTGGTCCGCCGAGGTCTTTGAGGACGACGACGGCTCCCTGAAGAACGTCCACATGGCCGTCCTCCGAGGGAAACACCTGGTAAGAAATGGTGTTGTTCTCTCTATAGGTTACCATGTACCATCTTAGCCATATTAGAGGCTTCTATCTAAAGCGACTAGCGGAAACATGTCCTCAGGGAACGTTGGGGGGGGGGGGGGGGGGGGGGGGGGGTTAGTCATCGGGGGACCTCAGGGTTTGAGTCCTGACTCGGCTGGGGGTCCGACGCCGTAATCACCAGGCATCAAGGATCCACGTTGGGAGATGGACTAGACGTATGAACTGCATGTGTGTGTGTGCGGTCTGTGTTTCAGCGCTGTGAGAAGTGTCAGCGGCCAGGAGCCACGGTGGGCTGCTGCCTGACCTCGTGCTCCAGCTATTACCACTTCATGTGTGCACGTCAGTGTCACTGTGTCTTCCTGGAGGACAAGAAGGTCTACTGCCCCAGGCACAGGGACCTCATCAAGGGCGAGGTGAAGGATTTGAATGTTATCATATATTGTGAGACTTCCAATGTGTAACACGGCCACTCGTTCAGTTGTAAGATGCAGGGGTTTGTGCCTTGCTTAACATTTTGTATAAATTATTTTTCAGGTGGTCTCAGGTTTTGAGGTGACACGCAGGATCCTTGTGGACTTGGAGGGGATTAGTCTGAGGAGGAAGTGGCTGGCAGGCCTGGAGCCTGAGAATGTCCACATGATGATCGGTAGGTTTACCACCGTGGTGCTGTAGTGTTGTTTACCTTTTGCACTCTACTATCCCTCCCAGGATGCTGATTCATATCCATGTCGTTACAGGCTCCATGACCATCGAGTGCCTGGGGATACTTACTGAATTCTCAGACTGCAAGCGCAAGCTCTTCCCCATTGAGTACCAGTGAGTTTTACGCAATTACATTTTAATTATTAAATTATTAATTATCACTCAACATGGAGCGCTATAATTACAACTTTAAATCTACAAGTCTATTCTATTGAATGTAGTAATGGCTAATTAATTATACGAACTCAAAGTGTTCTTTATTGCCCCTCCTCTTTCCAAGGTGTTCGAGAGTGTATTGGAGCACTCTGGATGCTCGGAAGCGTTGCGTGTATACCTGTAGGATCCTCGTATGTCGCCCCCCGGTGGCAGAGTCTGCGTTCAGAAGCATGATGGCTCCTGAGGACAACCGCACTATAGCTCACAGCCCACCTTCATCCTCAGGTAGTTGCAGCTTTGCGGTCACATGGCTCTTTTTTTATCTTTTAAGTGCACACTACATTTAGTTCAAACAGCTGATACAATAGCAGGAGACAACGTCCCTAAACTGCACATTAAAGAGATTTTGTGTTATTTCTGCTGACCGATAAAGACTTTCCAGATCCATTTGACTCGCCAAGGCGCTCAGAGGCCCTTTCCCCAACGAACACTCCCAAACTCAGAGTTTATACCAGGAACAGACACCCCAGCTACCCCCCTTGCCAGCGTTCACCATGCCCCAAACCCATGTCCAGTCCAGGTACATCCAACATATCCCTCAGCTCTTATCCTTACCGACATATATCTGCTAGCATTATTGTCTTTTGGCAACTTCAAAGCGTTCTTTCTTTTTAATTCAAAGTCGGTTGTCCTTCAGTTAAAACGAAAAAAGTCATAACTAGTAATCATGTTGCATAACCTCACATTTTGTGTGTTTTTCAGATTCTGCTCGGTGCCAAAGCAGAGAGCCCCTACCGAGCTCTGGCGTGCAAAACATGGGCTCGCGGAGACACAGCACCCCTTCCCTCTCTCCTCCCGCCAACAGACAGAGAGGGGTGACCTCCCCTCCACCACCCCCGTCACGACCCCTCACCTCACCCCCTCCACTCATACCCTCACCTGCCAGAGACCCAGAGAAGATCAGAAGCTCCGGTAAGGATTCCACCTTGAGGGAAGGGGAGAGGACTCGAATGTACTCCACAGAACGAACCAGACCACCGCCACCACCACCACCAACACCACAATCACAATCATCTTCAAGAGATCCAGGCGCCAGGGACATGGACAAGGTCAGAAGCTCATGCCGGGAACAGACCTCAAAGGACTCTGACAAGTACAGAATTCCTAGAGACATGGGCCAGAATGATGCTGATAAGGGAAGGCTGACCTCCAAAGAGCCAGACAAAGGGAGTCCACTAAACAAAGACACTGGGCTGAAGGAGACGGAGAGGGGACGAGTCCTCGGTAGAGAGCCGAGCCTCAGAGACTCTGAGAAGGGAAGAGGGGCCAGCAAAGATCCCAGCAGTAAAGACGCAGACGAGGACAAGCCCTTTTCCACAGATCAAAGCTATAGGGACACTGAAAGAAACAAGTCAAGCAGAGATTCAGGGCTCAGGGACCCTGACAAGCATAAACGATATGGCAGGGATACAGAAAGAGTCAAGGACCCAGGCCAGGAGAAAAGCAGACCTTCCAGTCGAGACTCTGAAAGGGGTAGACCGCCCTCAAGAGATTCCCCCAACTACAGAGGCACAGAGAGAAGCAAAGTACCGGTGAAAGATGGAAGAAGCAGCAGTCAGTCTAAAATTGGAGGAGAAATTAGGGGCGCCAGGCTGACTCCTGCTGGTACAGGCCAGTCCTCTCCTCCAGTTGGGACCGCTGTTCTCACAGGACAACAAAAGGGTTGTAACCTCAAGACTGCAGACAAGCAGGGCAAACCTGTTGGCACATTTATCAGCAACAGCAACCAGCCTCGGGACAAGCTCATGACGGGGAAGGAAACGGGAGTCGGGACCGGGCCTTCCATACCGACCCCTCTGTACAATGATTCTGCTTTGGGAAAATCTGGCTCCCCACAGCCAGCCCTGCAGAAGGGTGGGACACGGAAGTCACAAGACTACTCTTCAGGGCCTGCCCCCACTGCAGCGATGAAACCACTGTGGTCTTCTAGGTCACCGGTGGAGGAGGACATCAGCCAACGTGGCCCCTCCCACATCGTGGCCCCAGCTTCCAAAGACAAGAACTCAAAAGGTAGAACGTCGGGGAGCAAAGAGGTGTCCCAGGATCATGACCGTGAGAAGGCTCTGCCCATCGGTAACAACAAAGCCTCACCCCTGAATCATAATTCTAAAACTACCACAAGCACTGTAAACAACACGCCCGCACAAACCCCAAGCTCTTGCAACAGCAGTAGCAGCAAAGCTCCAACCCTGGGAAACAGTGCCAAGGTCCATGGTAAGGTTGAGGAGGAGATGGAGGGCCATGGAGTAGACCGATCCTCAAAGAGCAGGGAGGGCTTCCCTTCTGATCGTAAGAACAGTCCCACCGTGGAGAGCCTACAACAGCCACAGGCCAGTTTATCTGCAGAGAGGGGGGTGAAGACCTTTACCCCATGTTACTCAAAAACGACAGGCAACCAGCTTTCATTGTCATCCAGGGACAAAAAAAGACCACCCAAAGCGCCCCATTCAACCCCACTCAAGACCGACGTCAACACCGACCCTAACGGAACCAGTGCGAGCAGCACCGCCTCCTGCTGCTCCACCACCAACACCACCTCCACCATCTCTTCCTCGGGCCCGGCCGCCCGCCACTCCCCCCGCTCGGCCGTCTTCTCCTCTGCGTCCGCCAGCAGCAGCGACGGCTCAGAGTCCGACTCCCAGACCCAGCCGGAGGACGGGGAGCGCCGCAAAGAGCTCGCCGACCTCCGCCACCACCATCACCTCCACCACCACCGTCACCACGGCCTCCTGCCACACGGCCCCGAGGACGAGGGGGACGGGCCGGAGGACGACGACCCGGAGGGCCGGGGCCTCGACGACAAGCACCACGAGGACGACAGTGACGGCTCGGGCTCGGCCAAGCGCCGCTACCCTCGCCGCAGCGCCCGCGCACGCTCAAACATGTTCTTCGGCCTCACGCCGTTCTACGGCGTCCGCTCGTACGGCGAGGAGGACCTCCCGTTCTACGGCAGCGCAGACGGGGCGGGGCCGGTGGGCGTGGCCAAGAGGAGGAGCGGGGGCAGCCGGAGGTCCGCCGAGGGACAGGTGGACGGGGCGGACGACAGGAGCACCACCTCCTCCTCGGGGGAGAGCGGGGATGAAGAGGAGGGTATGATGAAGCACCGGGACAAGGACGCGTACTACTACAACTTCACCCGGACCATCATAAACCCCAGCGGGGGCTTGCCTTCGATCGAGGGGCTGGACCGCTGTCTGGGAAGGAGCTCCCAGCTGCAGAGGTTCCTGAAGGATGAGGAGGAACTGCAGGCACAAGACAACTCCGGAGACGACGCACTGAGTCAAATGTGAGTATGACATGAATAATGTTAATATTTTTTTATAAGATGTACTCTTGTCTAAATATGGCTAGAATTGAATTTGTCTGTTTGTTTAACAGAAGCTTGAGCAAGCAGCAAATCGGTCAGCTGGACGGAGTGGACGACGGCTCAGAGAGCGACGCCAGCGCCTGTCCCACCACCACCGTCACAACCACCACCGCCACAACCACCTCAGCCACTTCCAGCTCGCACAGAAACACTGGCAAAAGAAAGGGCCGCGAGAGGCATGCTGAGAAACTGGAGTCCCATGACACAAGCAAGGAGGCGGACAACGGTGGAGCAGCAGCAGCAGCAGGGGGTGGAGGTGGAGGAGGAGGAGGAGGAGGAGGAGTTGGAAGCAACAACAGGGAGGGCAGAAAGAATCAGAAAGATAATAGTCTTCCTCTTGGAGGTGGGGTCAAATCCCAAAGCCAGGGTCAAGATCCCCTTGACAACCAGCTTTCCCTTAGCACTGAGCTCCTCAAGTCAGATTCCGACAACAATAACAGCGACGACTGTGGCAACATCCTGCCGTCCGACATCATGGAGTTTGTCCTCAACACGCCCTCCATGTCCATGCAGGCTTTGGGCCAACAACCCGAGCCCTCCTCCTCAGAGCTCTTGGGCTACGTCGACGTTGACGTAAATCGGCGCAAGGACATCCTGTTCGATGACTTCTCCCAGCCTCTCGCCAGCGGTGACGGTGGCAGCGCCGTTGAGAGCGGTGTGAGCAGCTCAATATCTGTAGAAGAGCCCTACGGTCTTCCTCTGGCGTTACCCTCCGACCTCTCTGTCCTGACCACCCGCCCCTCTGTCAGCAGCGGCCAAAACCACACCGCTGGAAGTCTCATCTCAGAAACCGCCGACCGCACAATGCTGGGCTTGGCTGCCGACCCAGAAGCCATTAGTGGGGAGAAGAGTGCTGAGAAGAAGAGAAAGGGGTCCAGTGTGTCGCCATCGCAGAACCAGCATGACGGCAAAGCGCTGTCCACGAGGGATACTCCGCTGGCAGAAGAGCATGACACTCCTGAACAGTTCATTCCCAGCCCTGCTCTTGGCCAAGTGGTGGAGTCCCCGGGGACCCAGGACCTAGCTAGAAACTCTGCTACCCCGGGTCTGCCTAGCTCCCCCTCTTTGCCTCATCAAGGCCAGACATACATCACTGCCTCCTCCTCGGCTTCAGCGGGCAGCCCTGGCCCGATCCACGGCCCAGGCCCTTCCCAGGCTCAGGTGGCCGGTCCAGCGGTCCTTAAACAAGGCCCTGAAAAGCTAATCTTGGTCAACCAACAGTTCCAGCCGCTATACGTTCTCCAGACTCTTCCAAATGGTGTCCCCCAAAAGATCAGTGCCACGGGAGTGATGGACACCAGCACCTCCGCAGTATTGAGCTCAATGACCCTAACCACTGGGCTTAATACTGGGCTTTCCTCAGCTTCTACAATCTTCCCGGCAGGGGGAAAAGTCTTGGGCACCATGTCCCACCACCCACAGATCCACACCTTCACAGGAACGCAGACAGGCTTTCAGACTGGCATCCCCAGCACAACCTCAGGGCTCCTCATTGGAGTGTCATCCAAGCCCCACGACCAGTCCCAGATTCTTGTGTCAGACGCTGGCCGGCCTCGTGAATTGGGTCCTTTAGTGTCTAGCGCCTCTTCCATGGCCTCTTCCCCAGCTTTGTTGGCCTCTGCACATGGCAAGAAGCGACCGATTTCCCGTCTGCAGCCAAGAAAGACCAAAAAGCTAGCTCGGTCCCGCGGTCAGCCAACTCTGGCACCATCTGAAGTGGGCACTCCAAACATGACCCTTATCAACCTGTCTGGCTCTCAAATCACTGCTGGCATTCCTGGTCCGCCCGGAGGACTAGTTGAGTTCACCACCTCCCAACGCAAGGTCCCCAACATCATCAAGAGGCCCAAACAAGGCGGGGTTATGTACTTTGAGCCTATCCTTCAGCACAGAATTCCCATTTCTGCTGGTGGCCAGGCTGGTATGCGTCATGACTCCACTCACCTCTTGCCCTGCACAGTCTCTAGTCTTAACTCCAATCAGTCTGTTTTAAATGTTGTGTCGGTTGCTCCCAGTGGAGCGACTGGCCTCATCGCTCCAGGATCTGTGTCTCTCACGACCCCGGTCCTCGGTGCCACCGAGCTCACCGGGTCGATCGGCAACCTCCTCTTTAAGGCCGGGCCCCACGGCCTAGGCTTGTCTGATCAGCCCATGGTGCTTCAGCCAGCAGGAGGAACCCCCCTGATGTCCCACATGGGCTCCACTGTCCAGACCTGCATTGCCAGTAGCATCTGTGTCCTGCCCACCCCGCAGACGTTCAGCATGGCCGTCACACAACCGGGGGAGAAGGACAGCATTGTCGGTCAGCTGCAGCACCTACACCGTCTACCCCACCACAGAGCCCAGACCATGGAGACCAGTCAGAACACCGGCCCCCTAGCCTGTGTGACCCGAGCCCCGGGACAAGTCACCACAGTGGGGTCATCTACGGGCATGGTCGGGGTGTTCACTCACACCAAGGCTCCCGGACACTCTCCGGGCTCCAGATCTACTACCTTGGAACAAATGCAGCGTTCCAACGCTGTTGCATCGTCCACACTCAACGTCTGTGGAGCGGGGAAAGGCAAGCAGAAGGCCAAGAGAAGCAGGCAGAGCCCCGACAAATCTAGTGGGAAGAAACCCAAGACCTTGCAGAAGAAGGAGCCGTACAACAACCCTGAAAGACGACCATCCGCAAACCTGGGGTGAGACATGTGAATTGATTGAAGGATGGAAGATTGATAGAAATATAGGCTATGTTATCTTCTTCTATTTCTAAGAGCCACTTGCAGCATCCCAAGTTAGAGTGTGAGGAAAGTATGTAGCAAACCAGTTTCCTTGTTTCGGTAATGGAACAGACCAAAAGGCTATCTCGAACGATGCTTGTAATAGAGTCCTGTAATATTTATTGGATGGAATGCTAAATGTTTTGTGACCAAATATGTGTTTTCTGTAGATCCAAAGAGTTTAGTTCATCTGGGCCTATGGACACGGCAACACCCACAGACAAGCCACCCAACAAGAGGTAGGTTTTCTGCCAACACCCCAACGGATGCACAAATCCAGTCCTCATCGTGTAGTTTTCCGATGCTCACCCAATTTGCTCTTCCTTGTTGTCTCCAGTGTCCCCGATCCAAAGTCTTCTGAAACATGTGCCCTGACGGGGAGAGCCGTGGAGAAGGACAAGGCCCCAGGGGGGGGCTCTGGGGCCCCGGGCCCCCCCCTGGTGGCCTCGCTGCCAGAGCAGGAAGGCGATGCAGAGGACTCTGTCCTAGACAGTAAGCCTAAGAAGGGCATCATCTTTGAAATCCGCAGTGAGGACGGCTTCCACATCCGCTGTGAGAGTATCGAAGGTGAGAGGAAAACACTGCAAAGTACTTAACAATTTAGCCCCTTTTTAATAACCAGTCTAATGCTACCATTGTTATACAATGTGTCTCACATGGAATACAACCGATCTACAACAGCCAGACCGCATTGTACTACAATGCCGTGTGTGTGTGTGTGTGTGTGTGTGTGTGTGTGTGTGTGTGTGTGTGTGTGTGTGTGTGTGTGTGTGTGTGTGTGTGTGTGTGTGTGTGTGTGTGTGTGTGTGTGTGTGTGTGTGTGTGTGTGTGTGTGTGTGTGTGTGACGGATGTTCTGTCTGCCCTCTCAATACAGAGGCTTGGAAATCCCTGACTGATAAAGTACAGCAAGCTCGCTCCAACGCCCGACTCAAAGAGCTGTCTTTCGAAGGTGAGCTTCATTCATCATTATCATCAGCCTCATTAGCACGTGTATGTTTTATTATTCCTAACTCCTTTTTAAACCACCAACAACCTGGTGAGTCATTGAAGATCCATGCTCACATCTACGCGTGTGTGTCCCTGCTCCGGCCCCAGGCGTCAACGGTCTGAGGATGCTGGGCGTGGTGCACGAGGCGGTGGTCTTCCTGCTGGAGCAGCTCTGCGGCGCCAGACACTGCCGCAGCTACCGCTTCCGCTTCCACAAGCCCGGGGACACCACCGCGCCCCCGGCCAACCCCCACGGGGCAGCGCGCGCAGAGACCCACCACAGGTAGGGAGCCCTGCCCGGACGGGCCCACACTGTAGCGTTGGTTCCCGACCCTGGTACCGAGTCTTCATCAGCCCCTCTTCAGTGGGAGCCATTTACTGAACTTCTCCCTGTTAACCCATTCCCTATTCTGTATTTGATTCACTTCGGGGTAGGAGTAGAAGATGTCAAGGTTTACATGAATGCCATCAGGTATAAATGAAGAATTCTGTTTAAGGAGGTATTGATGCAAATAAAGTCTCTATAAAATGAACAGTCAGATGACAATTATGGAATTTATGGCAGTCTTGCCAAGCAGATACTTTCTTGTCCACCTCTTTTGTGTACTGTCGTTCCTGCTAACATTGGTGTTCATGTGTGTTCTTGTGATTCAAACCTCTTCCTTTTGTTGCAACTAGGAGGTCTGCATTCGACGTATTCAACTTCCTGGCCTCCAAACACCGCCAGCCACCTCGGTACCGGCCACAGGAAGAGGAAGAGGATCTCACGATGGCCAGGTGGGCTCCCTCAGCATCCTGTCCTTCTTTAATGTTCAGTTTGGTTTGTTGTTATATTTTGACAAGGCATTGAAGAGCACTGGTCACCAACATGAATGTGTCCCTCTCTGTTGTGGTGTTGCAGGCGTCTGTCCTTGGAGCTCCCCCTGGCCGTTAGGTTCAACCAGCTTAAAACAACATCCAAGGAGACCGTTGGGGTTTACAGGTAAGAACAGAAGAGATCTTCCTCACTTGAATGGAAACAGAGGAACATATAGGGCATATCTTAATATAACAGACAGAACTGCAGTATTTTTGTCTGTTAAAGGTACAAATTACGCACATATGCACCCCCTCGTTTTCCATATCCCGGCCATCCTCAAATGCAAGGCTCACTTTTTGAGGTTTAATATGAGATCTTTCCATGCAGAGTTGGCGCAATTAACCTAGATCTCTCTGGCCTTAAAGTTGGCATCAACACGGCAGAATGAGTTTTTAGAGCTCAATTAAAAAAATAATAATAATCATATCGCACCGATTTTAAATGAATTTCTAAAAATCATCCAGCTCAAAAATATCCACATTCACGGGGTGAATGACAATGATCACAAACAACACATTCGACGGCGTGAATAGAAAATGCCCTGCAGGTACAATCAATTACGTTTGTCAGTTAGGTCACCTATTATAACCTCATCCCTGCGTGTTTCCCCCCCCCAGATCTCCCATCCACGGTCGCGGGCTGTTCTGCAAGAGAACCATTGAGGCCGGAGAGATGGTGATTGAGTACTCCGGGAACGTCATCCGCTCCGTGCTCACAGACAGGCGGGAAAGGTTCTACGAGGGCAAGGTAAGAGAGAGGGAGAGAAACAGATCAATATCTTTTTTGCATTTTTGCAAAATAAAAGTCATATTTGAAGTGAGCAGAAAGAAGACCCTTACCGTCTTTAATATCTCCAAGGGACCCTTTTGTTTGCTTTTCTCCCCCTTACAATAGGATTCCAAACATTTTGTAGGTTCCCGCTACAAATATATACCCAAATTTGCACATGGCGGGCTTGGGGCTTTGAAAAGCATGTTAAGCACAGCAACCTTCACATCGAACAACCTACTTAGCGTTTGTTATTCCTCCCGCTGCAGGGCATGGGCTGCTACATGTTCCGCATCGACGACCACGAGGTGGTGGACGCCACGGTGCACGGCAACGCCGCTCGCTTCATCAACCACGCCTGTGAGCCCAACTGCCACTCGCGCGTGGTCGCCGTGGACGGCAGGAAGCACATCGTCATCCTGGCCTCGCGCCGCGTCCGCCCCGGCGAGGAGCTCACCTACGACTACAAGTTCCCCGTGGAGGACGCCGGCAGCAAGCTGCCCTGCAACTGCGGCGCCAAGAGGTGTCGCAGGTTCCTCAACTGATGATGATGATGATGATTTGGCGCCCGGCCCGGCTTCAGTAAGGGCCCCGGCTGTTAAGGACCCGAGCAGCAGCACTGGCTCCAGAGAGGAGTGTGCCGCCAGAAGTGGAGGAAGGAGTTTGTTCCTGATGACTCTTGCCGTTGGTTGAAGGGGCTGTTGGATATGAGCAAGACGACAATGATTGTGCCTCCTTTATGATTAACTTGACATCATTGAAAATCTCAACTTTTCTCTGTAGTGGAATTTATAACAATAGCCCCATTTCTTTCCTTTGCTAATTTGGCCAGTTCTTAATTTCACCAGAAAGGTTGGGCCTCATCAGATAGGATAACCTTACTTTGAACCCCAATGCTGGAGAGCTTAGAGGTTCCAATAGAAAGTCAAACAACAAACCGTGAACGGAAAGGATCGATTTTACACCAAAGTGCAATTGTTGAAGGGCCTTAGGGACTTGGAAAGGAATATTCAGACTCTGTCTCTGTGTGTGTGTGTGTGTGTGTGTCTGTGTGTGTGTGTGTGTGTGTGTGTGTGTGTGTGTGTGTGTGTGTGTGTGTGTGTGTGTGTGTGTGTGTGTGTGTGTGTGTGTGTGTGTGTGTGTGTGTGTGTGTGTGTGTGTGTGTGTGTGTGTGTGTGTGTCCTGAAGCCTTCAGAGCTGTGGGGATGTGTCACCAATCCCATACCCACCCAGACTCTGGTCTGGAGGAAAAGTCTGTAAATAGCAGGATGCCCAGGAGCATGTCTTGGGAAGCCTGCATGTACAGGTTGCAATAGCAGAGGGGCAATGGTCATAGGAAGAAACTGAGGTAAAGGAGGCACCTCTGAAGAAAAAAGTGTTAGTTCAGTTTCTTTGTTTTTGTTTTGTTTGCTTAAGAATAACTTACCAGTGTATTTCAGCCAGAGTTTGTTAGTCGTACTAGGACTAGGTAGCTAGGTAGAGCTGGTCTTAATGTTTGGAAGCTTCTGGCCTTGAGGAAGCTAGGCAGCTGGAGATACTGGTGGACTGACTGCCAAGGGACTAGGGAACCTTAGAGTTGTGCTCAAAGGGGTCCCGTTATGGGTCTAGTCGGTCTCCCCGCTGGGGCCGTCGCCAGGTATTGTTAGACGTAGTACTGCAGGTTCAAGTGTGCTGTCGCTATTAAGCTCAAGTCTTTGGAAGTTAAGGTTATTTTGGATTTCTAATGACGTTCCAAATTACAGCAGCAGAGAGAAACCAAACATCAGCCCCTTGAATTGAATTCCCATCGAGGTATTTTTCCCTTCTTTTTAGCCAATTGTTATAAACTTTAAAAACTTTTTTTATTTGTATGGTATTAAGTCTTTTAAATTTCTTGTTTGTTATCTGTCTTTCTTAATTATGGACAGGGAAATATCATGCTTGCTTTTAAAAAGAAATGTAAATAATGTATATTTTTCTACAGAAAAAGACTAAAAAAGCACTCACTAGTGAATAGCACTTAATGATGGTATTTATATTTTTTAAGAGATTGTATTTATTTTATTGCCATTTTTGTAGGAAATAGAGGTTTACAAACACTAATGCTTGGTCTCTACGTTTTGTATTCTGCTGCCTTTTCGAAGTTGTGTTCTTGTTTTCTTTTTCTTTCCCAAATTGATTTTAATTATTTTGATTGTTTAAGTTGTAGCCTGAATGTTGTCTTTAATTCCAAAGACTGCCGTTGGTCTGTGGCTTGGTTCCGTTGAGTGCAGTCCACCAGTAGCTCTCTATCCAAGGCCATTTCGGTCGGGGCTGTGTTTTATTCTTTTCTATTCTAATTCTCTATGTTCCAATTGTAGAGGGCAGTTCTGTTAATATGCACTCGAGAGGGAGACTTTAAATTATTGGTCCGTATTAAATAGGTGAATATCTCCTCTCTCCCGCCTTAATGTCAACACCCAGCGTTACGCTCTGACAACAAGACCAACCTAAAAACAATAATGCTTTTCCCTGGCTGGATAGGCTACACTGGTCAGATCCACATCTGTTCACAACTCAACGGTTTCCTATAGATTGTGGTCCCGTCTGCAGGCCCAGTTTATAATGAAGAGGTGCCTTCATGTTATTGATGCAACGCAAATAAAGAAAAGCATAAGTCATATCTCCAGCCAATTCAAACCACTTTGCACAGTGCATGTACAAGTGAAATCAGTAATTTGTGTTTTGCCTTAGTTGTTTAAAGGGTATTTTTTTTTTTTCTTCATGTTTCGCTGGATAAACTAAACCTATTGTTACTCGGCTGCTGATTTATTTTTATTTTGCTATCCTGGAGCCAACATGCCAACGCGGCCAGTGATTGTTCCCCGTTGGATTTGCATATTTACCTGGTTGACCGCAGACCATTACTGGAGTTCAGCCAGCCCCCTCCCTCCTGAGCGTCCCCTCATAGAAACATTACGGACAGAACAGTTACACTTGCAGCAGAAGCGGAGCGTTTCACGTAGAAAGTCAAAACTATAACGGTCATTTCTGAGGGCTCCACCTCTGCACGTTTGTTATGATCGAGGCACTGAATTACACATAGGACGATACTTCTCATCCCTCCCGCTTAAGACCAAGCTGTTTTTTTTCAACCCCAGCCGTAGGCCCCCCCTAGCAAAGAGGAAAAACTTAATGTGGGATAGGTCTTGACGGGGCCTGTGAACGTGGCATTCAGGCCCCTAGCGAAGTGCACTTGACTCCCACTCCCCACCCAGCTAAGGCAGGGGCCGCGGTGTACGTCTAGCAGCCGTGCAGTGCATATCAGTCAGGCTGTGGTCCCCCACCGGCCAGGAGCAGTCAACATCAACTCTCACCGGGTGGTGTGAATCATGTTTCTGCATCAGCATTGTGCTTGCTGGGTTCTGCTGCTAAGATACAACAAAAAAACAAAAACCTGAATGTATTATCCTCCTGAGCAACATCTGAGTTGTGGCGATCCCTTCTGTGGGCTCCATTTGTTCCACGGAGAGAGACGTTGTGTTATCTGTGAAACATGGCGGTCTGGGAAGCTATGACATGAACCCGTAGCGGGGAGGCGGCGATGGTTTACGTTTTGTTTGTTTAATTTAACCACTGGGGATGTACTGACATGACAGGTACATCACGACGGCATTTCTACCTACTCGTACCAACCGGTTTTTACTGAATGAGGGAATATGGTCATTCATACGTGTATTTGCGGTGAGGGGGTTGCTAATGCTAAGGGCTCTGTCTGTCCTTGGGTCTCCGCTTCAAACGCTTGACCAGTAAACCAGTAAATAATAACTAGCAACTATAGCATCTGTTTCCGTGTTCCTTAATAAGCAGCTATACAGTAAGTCAACAGCCTCTGTTGCATCCTTGTCTTCATTTTACCACGCCACACCAGTGGCTCTTCACCCACATCATCTGTAATTATACTATATATAACAATGATAATATACAAAATCATGCATAGTAATTTCTTGTGCTTTAGTATCTATACAATATATGGAATGGACAGACAAACTTAGTTACAGTAGCAAATCATCAGATTTATGGTTATTAGCAATGTTTCAATGTACTCTATAATGGTTTTTGTGTTACAGTATACCTGAATGAGACTAACAGTCGTCAATCTTGTATAGTGATATCAGTACCAATTCTCCTGTGTCTGTGAATGCACCTTCAACATGAAAAAGGGGCTTTGCGGATTAAATTTCTTACTTTGCTTTTTATTTTTCCGGAAAGGAACAATATTTATGTGATGAGAAATGTAACTGTTAATGTGGTTGTGTACTTCTTGAGGTCAACCATGTTTGTTTTCTGATTGTTGTAGTGACAGTTCTTTTTTTTTTTTTTTTGTCTTTTTATTGTACATTTTATTTTTAACAGGGATTTTGAAACTGCTTACTTGATGTGTATAAATGGAGTCTGGTTAGTGGAGACCGACCAGTAAACGTATGAAATCCCAACCAAAATGTTGCTTCATTTTGGAAAACCCTTTGTGTCTCCCTTGCTGACTCCTTCCTCTGAAGCTTTGGTTGTACTTATCATGTACTATTTTTATATATATATTTTATATATATATACATATATATATGATAATACCAAGATGATAATGTTGGTTAAAAAAATACACTTACGTTATTTATTTTGAGCAACGGTCAACGAGCCAAAATTGTTATTTTTGCAATCGACATTTTGGAGCAGTTGGGCGAGTACTAAACATTTGTTTGTATTTTAACTTGTCAGCCTAGGAGGTAATTTGGTGTCACACAGGAAGTGAATATTGGATGATACACAGGCTTGTTTTTAATGCCTTGAATATACCTTTGTCTTATCAACTTCCTCCTGCTCATAATAATAATAATAATAATATGACGGTCTTGTTTATCAGTGTTCTCTCAATACTCATCACAGAAATGAAGGAAATTACAACAGTAAAAAAAAAAACTAAAACCACAAATAGGGTTGAATGTAAAATTAGGAAGCAAAGTTGTAAATACATGTAAAAAGAAAAGTTTCTAATCATGTTTATTTTCTATGCACTTTTTTATTTAAGTGATAGTTTAAATAATAAACATGTGTCCTTTACTCTTTACCCCTGACTAGTCTGATTTATATGTTTCTTTTCAAAATATTTTCCACGAAAGGAATTGTGTCCACTTAATTTTGCATTCTAGATCTAAACTTCAAAGGGATATGTTCATCTTTCAACACACCATCAGGATCATGTTCACAAATGCATTCTAGTTTTTCACATCACAGGATGTGTGATTTAAGGCCAGTAAAAAGCTTATGTATATGCCCAGTGGTAATGAAACAAACCAACGCTAATAAAGGCTTGGGTATTGTTTTTTTTCTTTTACTGACCAATGTTAAGCAAGAGACTCTTTCTGAACGGAGGACAAAAAATTTTAAATTTACAGTTACTCTTCTCAGTGTTTTATAGATGAGACCAGCCAATTACAGAACAAGCCTGCAAAGTGCTGATGCCGGTGCTACTAACTGAAAACATGTCTCACTGCCTCATTTCAACTCATTTCAATTATTGCCGCCTGGCTCCACAGGAGTCCTGTGAAGTCTCTGCATGGCCAACCTTATGGCAGAACAGCTCACAGCTAATGAAAACCAAGGGCCTCATTTCAAAGGACATTGACACTCCTCCCCCCCCAACCAAAGCCTCACCTGGTCAGTGTATCCCATACAGAATAAGTGGTTTTAAGGCTGCTAAAAGGGGACTGGGAGTCCAGTAAATCCAAGCCATATGGAAGGTTAATGTGTGTCGTGGGAATGTGCATGAACGCTTCAAATACATGCATACATACATCCATAAATACACACACACATGCATACATGCATGCACACGTGTATATAAATACTTAAACACACACACACATTTACCAATCTGTGTAAAAACCATCTGGTATAAGTAGACAGAAACAAAGTTCCTCTTTTTGATAAATGCACATTATGTTTGACAACCATTGAGTTGAGCTTCAGCTCAGCACAACCACACACGGTAAATGTGTGTCTGTGTGTTGAAACCCATCTTTGTGTCTGCTTAGTATATTGACATCTCATGATCCCTTTCTCTTCTGACAGTATGGCTTTGTGTAATAGAGAGCCAGCCAGGCAGATTAAACCTCAGTTGTTTGTAGTGGTGACATAATTACTGACCACAGCCCTGTTCCCTGGGGCTGTGATTAACTAAATTCCACCGGCATCTGATGCAATCATGCACATATTCTCCAAAAACATCTATTACTTCTTACTGTTGTAACTTCCCAAATATGTTTTCCCCAGGCTAACTGTTTACATAAAGTGCATTCCAGTACACTCCATTATTAATGCTGGCTGAAGAGCACAGGAAATTCTTCCTACAGTAGGCTCTCACATTCCCTGTTCTCCACCCTCACTAAATCACTCCTGCTATTCTGTTTCTAATTGGATTTCACTGCCGTTTCTTTTCCAGAGTTCCTTGCCCTTCTCACTTTTTCCTAGCTGCACTTCATGGTAGGAAGGACCTCGGCTTGCTCGTCTCTGATCCACACAGACGTGAAGGGCAGCTTCGCTACAACGGCTTCACTCGCACCATCTGGTAAGTTGCTTTTTCATGATTTTATTTATATTTTTGTTGAACGGAGCCACCGAGATGGTAAAACGCTAACAGTGTCTGTGGGTGGAGGGCATTCCACACCAGAAGATGAGCCAAGTCTGATAACACTTGTTTCTCCAGTTGTGGGTGCTAGTCATGTATATATATCCTAATGGTGGATTAATTATAGGGGGATGGAACGACAAATTTTTAGGAGAAAAGAAAATGGGATGATGTTATAGTAGAGTAGAGCCTGTGAACTATTAAATAGTTGTTTTTTATAAAAACGAATACAATGAAAAAGGTTTGGATATGGATACAATAAACTTTGCATCAGATCCCAACTTTGGACTTGGAGTAATTCTAGTAATATCTCTGGTTATGTATATCATTAAACAAACGGGACCTAGTGTTGAAATAGTCAGTATTAATGTGTTTGTATAACAGTCACACTAACATTAAGTTGAGCAGTAGGATAAACATGCCCATGGTGCAGTGTTGAACATGGGGTCCTGCTCTGCTCTCTAATTAAAAATATGAAAGAGTGAGAGTGTATGAACCTCATGGGGAAACAAAGGAGTGGGAGCAGACAGCTGTCTTCCTGGAACGCTGACACAGCGTTCAGACAGCCACCCCTTCCCCCTCTTCTCTCCTGGAAGTTAGGGCCAAAACAGCCTTTTGCTACTTAATAAATTTTCTTCTGGACAGATCTTTTGGATATGTTTAAATATGGACGGAGAGTGTGATGTGTAGTTTTCAAATGTCCATAACGACTGTTTTAGTCAACTCCAGATATTTATATTATATATATTTCCTGGCCCCTGTAATGGCAACTGACTGTCCTGCTCCTTGGCCAGCCCGCCCACGCAGACAGAAGATTTCGTATTGAATACTGGTTGTAACCATAAACTTTGGCTAGTTTGTGACAAGACACACTACTTAGGCTGTCTTCTGATTCCTTTAGCTACTCTGCACTCCATCAAGTGGTTTTTACTTGGTCGTGCAGCACTTAGAAGTGTTGCATTTGCTCCAGTGTTGACTGAATGCTTGAGGAAAGTGTATGTGCTAAATGTTATAGTGATAATAAAAAGAAAATGTTTGGTATTTTGTGCTACTGGCCGAGAATGTTATGTTGTATTGCATTCTATTTTCATGCTCTTTTTATATTGTCGATCATTTTCTCAATGTATTTTATTTCATGCCAGGGCAATTTATTCAAGCAATTCAATATACTGCCTTTCTCAAAACATATTTGTACTTTCTAAGTGAAGATCTCCCATCTTGCATTTCATTCTATGAGGAATACCTTCCTCATTAACATGACTCTTGGTTAGGGAAAATTATGCAAAAAGTGCACCTGTATTAACTAATATGAGACCTTCAGAAACCTGATGTAAGAATTCCCCCAGAGGGGTGGGTTTGACTTTAATATAAAAAGAATCCGAGATGAGATAAAGCTATAAATGGAGTAGAGCACTTCTTAGGTTTTCCACATACTTCATCCTTGCAAAGTATAAGATTTAAATTATTCAAGAAAAAAAACACGTTTATAATTATAATTCTATTATCGATCAAAATATATAAACATGTAACCTCCATCCGATCAGATCTAAACAGCATCTAAAAAGCTCCCTGTGAAAGATGTCTGTCCACAGTTGCTTCCCTAAACATCCCATTGTGAACGTTGGTTGTTTAATGTGTCGTCTTATGTCTTTGCTCAGCAGGATCACTGCGATGACCTCCCCCAGGCTGCTGGCGCTGCTCCTGCTCAACCTCGTCTGTGGCCTGCAGGTGAGCCTCTCGGACCTCCTGGAGGACAACAAGATCCCCCCCAGCCTGTGCACGGGACACCCTGGTATACCGGGCTCCTCAGGGGTCCATGGGACCCCGGGCCACCCGGGGAGAGACGGTCGGGATGGGAGGGACGCCGCCCCGGCGGAGAAGGGAGAGAAGGGAGACAGGGGACAGCAAGGTGAGCCATGTGTTCAGTATCATCTGTGTTATTAAAGGTGATATATTAAGCCGCCAGGTGTGAGTGCGATTAGCCGTTGCAATCCGTTTTGAAAATCTCCCTCTTCTGACATCACAAGTGGGCGTGTCCACCTAGACGTATGACGGATAGATGAGCAACGTTTGCTGCAGTCCACTGGGTATGCTGGTAGACTGATCTATCCAACACACATCTAGGTGGACACGCCCACTTGTGATGTCAGAAGAGGCCGATTTTCAAAACGGCTTGTAATGGCTAATCACACTCACACCTGGTGGTATGATACGTCACCTTTAAAAAGAATACAGAAACCGCGTAGGTCGTAATTGAAGCCATTAACATGCACTATCATCACGTGCTCTCCCCTGACCTCCAGGGGAGCTGGGAATGAGGGGTATCACCGGAGACAACGGAGACCGTGGGGAAAAGGGGGAGCGGGGGAAGGAAGGAGAGTGCGCCGTCGCTCCCAAATCCGCCTTCACCGCCAAACTCTCCGAGACGGTGGCCACGCCGCTCACGGTGGGCGACGCGGTGCGCTTCGACAAGGTCACGCTCAACGAGCAGGGCGACTTCAACCGAGAGACGGGCCGCTTCACCTGTAAGATCCCCGGGGTCTACTACTTTGCGGTCCACGCCACGGTGTACCGCGCCAGCCTGCAGTTTGACCTGATAAAAAATGGCCACACCATGGCGTCCTACTTTCAGTTTTATGGCAACTGGCCCAAACCGGCCTCACTGTCGGGCGGCACGATGCTCCACCTGATTCCTGGCGACCAGGTTTGGGTCCAGATGGCGTTGGGGGAATACAGCGGCTTCTACTCCAGCAGCAAGACCGACAGCACGTTCACAGGCTTCCTGGTCTACTCTGACTGGAAGAACTCGGCTGTATTCGCGTAAAATTCCATTCCATTCTATTTCCACTCACCTTGTTTCTCCTAGAACAGTCCCAACACAACCAACCCTTTTGGAGGCCTTTTTTATTTGTTGGTTTGAATGATCAGAGCTGGTATTTGGTAATAATAATAAAAAGGTCAATGTTGCTTGAAGGACTCGGGACAGATAAGGTCTGATCAGGTGCTCTGATTGAGAAGTGATGTTCCCTGCATCATTTGAAAGGCACTACTGATTGTTGAACTGATTGAGTTTGGCAGTGGCATTCAGCCAAGGACTCGTCATTTATGATATAACAAAGTTATACTTTTAATAAAGTAGAAACTTAATATGCATTAGTTGTTTAGTAGCGTTTTGGCCAATGTTCTTCGTAAAATAACCTCGTGTTCGGCCGAACTTGAATGTGGTTTTTCAAATGTCCTTACTGTGCGTTCACAGCTGTAAAGCGTTTTGAGCGATAAACGCCCATTCACTTTCTACTGTGCGTTCACACCAAAAGCTGTAAAGCGTTTTGAGCCATAAACGCCCATTCACTTTCTATTAGACATGAGCGATTAAAGCGATAGGAGCGATAAAACGCTTGAGCGATAGCTTTAAAGCTGTAAATGAGAGTTGAAAACGTACAGAGACTCACAATGTTTTACTGGGAGGCGAGACCACTTGTAGGCTTTGGCACATGCATTTAAAGCAAACTGCATTTAAATCAACACGCATTTAAACTTTAAATGCATGTAGGCCTACCTATACATTTTAAAAGGTAGGCCTACATGCATTTAAAGGTACATGCCTTTAAAGGAACATACCGACTTTTTGGAGGAATAAGGTTATTTACCATTTCCCTCAAGGCGCTATAGTGGTGTGACGATTCAGGGACGAAAGGTAAACCACCTCAAAACGTAGCTCTTAAATCACCCCCAATCAAGATATCGTTTTTATATTAACATTAAAGAGATGGGTGACATTGCTAAAATATCCTTACTTCGAAGAAGCTAAAATGGTGCATTTAACCTTGACTTAATGGAATAAAAAATGTTTGGATCCATTTAGCAACCGCCCCAAAGCTTCTCCAGAGTAGTTGATAGTGACTCAAGTCTTATCAATGGACCGGTGCACCACGTGGAGCTTCGAACAGACCACGACATGGTAGCCATCTTAATATGTATGCCTACTTATTGTTTAACTTTCGTTTTAGTTGAGTGACATCTAACAACAACGTGATTGATATAATTATTATGGATGTCAGCGGACAGCAAAACATGTGGGTTGTAAAAAAGAGATCTGGGCAAATGAGTAGCCTATCAAAAGAAGATTTGGATTGAGCAAATGCTGTTTCTGTTCGTCTTTTTATCGGTCTGTCTGATATGTTTCTATCGGATGCTTCTCACAGCTCGTGCATCGGACTCAACAGCTCACCAAGATGGTTTTCTCTCTATTCCTTTTTCATTTCGGTGATGACATTAATGCAAGAGGAATGGTGACTCAGTGCTCGGTTACTCTTCAAGTTACAAAATGAGGCATAGACTGACATCTGGCTGTTAAATATCTCACACATATGGAATTGTTTTTTTCCTACTATATTATTCCCTCAAACTAAAAGCTATAAATAAAAAATTGTTTACCTAGGACATAAGAGCAGATGGAAAGAAGTAAATCGACTATGCCTGGGCATCGTTCGGCTTTTCCATTAGTTCAGGAACTGTGAGGGTAGTGGGAGAACGGACCGAGCCGACAGTGAAATCACTCTAGACATAACAGCTCGTTGGCGTCTGTCTGGGTAATGGAGGCCAAATATCTTGTTCATTAACATTAAATCATCCTCATTCGTTTTGGTTAAATCAAGGCAAGTGACCTTTCTTCAGAGACATTTCGACTTTATAGTCAGGAGGTAGCAAAACCACAATGTGGGATTGGAAGCTCTGTGTTTACGTACAGCTCCGCTAGAGGGCGCCAAAGTACCACTGGTTGACAGCCTCTTCATCGACTCTCCCGGGTAAGAGGGCCTCGAGTGTGATCCCAGGTTCTGACTTTTGGGGGGGCTGAACACCAGGAAGCCACAGGGGTCTATGAAGTAAATAAAGTCCTGTTCAAATTTTTTTTATTCCACAACCTTTATATCTATCTTAATTACTATGCTGTTGTATGTCTCAGCCAATAGCTGGCAATGTCAGCTAAAAAATGCAGTTCTGAACCACTAAAGTGATGAAAGGAAAAAGACCGTTTGGATGAAGGAATAATCCATGGCTGTGAACTGTACAAACAAATTTGAGGTATATTACATTTCCTTTGTGTAAGTTTCACTCAAAAATGACCATATTTTCCCTTTTTTTTATTTACACAGTTACTGAAACACATTGGTACAACATGTACTAGATCAATAATATGAGAAACATACCACTATTTCGGGAGCACTAAATGATGTCACCTTAGTTTCATGGACCAATACAATTTTATAAATTGTATCAACATACATTTTTATTAATGTATGTTTATGCAAAAAAATCAACAAGTACAACATGTACTAGCCTAATGCCGCTTTTCCACTGCATGGTACCAGCTCGACACGACTCGACTCAGCTCGCATTTTTTGCGTTTCCACTGCGAAAACATGGTATCTGGTACCTGAAGTGGCTGCTTTTTCTAGTACCGCCTTGCTCTAGGTTCCAAGCGAGCTGAGCCGATGCTAAAAGGTGACGTCGGCAGACGGCCAGCCACTGATTGGCCAGAGAGTGTGACGAAGTCACGAGAGCGACATGGCAACCATGCTGGTAACAGCCATAGCAGCGCCGCAGCCAACATATTCCACTTCTTCAACTTCTTCAACATGCCAGCTAATAATACGAACACGAATACCATCCCATCGATGTCCTCCATTGTTGTTATGTGGGTTCTGTCCATGTGTGGGTTGCGTAGGTGGTGGTTAGTGAGGTCCCCCCTTCACTTTAGGCGTCTTTGAGTGTTATTAATTATTATTATTATTATTATTATTATTATTATTATTCATGTTTAACCTCTGTTTTCCTTTTATTCCTAGTCTGTTTTACATAGTTTTGAATGATGACTATATGCTCTGTAAGGTGACCTTGGGTGTCTTGAAAGGCGCCTCTAAATTAAATGTATTATTATTATTATTATTATGTAGGTGTTGTTTGCGTCGCGTACAAAAATACGTCACAGCCCTTTCGCGCAGCCGACCGCGCCCACGTCCAGGAGGTACTATTTGCGGTGGAAAAGGACCCGTGCTGCTACCGTGTCGAGTCGTGTCGAGTCGAGCTACATGTGCGGTGGAAAAGCGGCATAATACTATGATTAACAGACCACTATTTCGGGAGCACTAAACTATCTTGTCCCCCTTTCAGGGACCAATACATTTTTATAAATCTTCTGATGCAAAAAAATCTTGTTCTGATGCAAAAAAAAAGGGTGCTAATTTTCAGTAAAAAACAAAAAGCTGGCATTATTTTATCAGCTGAGGGCATTTTCATTGCCATAACAACGTGAGCTAATCAACAAGTAGGCCTACAACATGTTCTAGAACAGTGATTCTCAATAACTTACTGTCATTCCCTCCCTAGGTGCCCTCCCTGAATTGAAATAGCCTGCTATTGAGAACCTGCTAATATTTATTTATTTAGATTAATAAAATTAGCGGAGATAACATCTGCAACAACTTAAAACTATTTCCAACTTCAGTTTATTAACTCAATTTGTAACATTTAAACAAGACTGCTAAGTCTGTGTGAATCTCAAAACAGAGAAACAAGAGCAAATGATTCACTGGGGTTTGCATTTAATTTAAAATATTTTTAAACAGTAAACATTGGTCACTTGTCAGCTTCATCAGCTTATTCCCTTTCAAAAAAAAAAAAATATGTTCATCTTTCAAGCATGAATAAAGACACCAAGTCCCTCTGTCATGACTCTGTAAGATCAAAATTGTTGTAAAACTTCTGACCCTTGGTATTATGTTTATTTAAAATAAAATAAGTAACTTATTAAAATAAATAAATAGATAAGACACTAAGTCCCGTCTGCCGCTCGCGCCCCCCGACACCTTTTATCAGCTGAGGGCGTTTCCATGAGTCTCATAGTATTAGAACATGTGGTACTTGTTGATTAGCTCAGTTGTTCTGGCAATGAACATGCCCTCAGCTGATAAAATAATGCCAGTGTTTTTTTTTTACTGAAAATTAGCACCCATGTCAACTTTTTCTGCTCCTTGCACCTTATCATGCTTATCATGCTACGCAGCATTACAAGCCTCTGCCGACTAAACCATGAAGCAATTCAAGAAGAGGCATACATAGAATCGCCTTGTGGTCAACTGTCATTTAAAACATCTGACAGATTATGTCAAGGTTTTAAAATGAATATTATTATTACCTGGTCATGTTATTACACAGCTGGAAATAGTGGATTTTCTGATAAAGACTAGCTAGCCTTTTTGACAAAACAGCAGAAACTATGTTAGGTGCGCTCGTGCTGCATTTTTGGTTTTGTCAAACAGGAGTCTCCCACCCACAAATCAGAGGTTAGAGATTCCTGCAGGAAGGTTTATTAGTGTACAACATCCATTCTCTCATGCTTGTGTAAAAAAAAAAAGGTTGAATATGAGATTTGAGGACGAACCGATAGGGTGGGCTAAGGCAAGTTTTGGGTGGGCTTGAGGCCACCCAAAAGAGGTCTAGCTTCGCCACTGGTTATAGGGATCCTATGATTATGGCTGAAGAACATATTCTGAAAAAAAAAACATCCTGTAAAGCCTCACACTCTAGCAGAGCCATTTACTTTTCAGATAATTTGGGAAGATAATTGAATCCAGCCGCTTGTCAGAGATCCCTTTAATTTAATAGGACAGTAGATTACTACCAACAGGTGTTTATATGCTTATGCTTGACAGACTAAGGATGAACTGTTTTGTCACTATTTGAAGAGGATTCAAATTGTTATGGTCAGTCACATCACTTCATAGTGGGTAAGAAAACTAATTGCGGAATATCGTGCACTGGTTTACGTAAGCCTGTAAGAGGTGCACTCGGACCAGGGCTGGGGCTAGGAGTGGCCCATCGGTCGAGAATGGGCCACTCTCCCCGGTCCCACGAAACAAAAGTATGATTGAGGGTATGGCTAACCCCACAACTCATCCTCATCATGGTTTTATTATATATCAGAGCACAATATATCACAAATGGTAGTTTGTGGTCATGTCAATGCAATGATTGCTTCTGGGAAATATGCATATCAGCGGTTTATTATTAATGATTTGGCCCTGTGGCTATAATTGTTATGCACTTTTCAATTATACCCCTATACGGTGTAGCCTATACATGCGCGTGTTTGCGGACACAAGTGTGTGTGTGTGTGTGTGTGTGTTGCAACTACGTTTGGCCATTGATATCGTGGTACACAACTGTCACATTCCATAGATGATAGGCCTACTTTTGGGGGATAGATGGATGGGTGGATGGGTGGATGGGGGGGGCTTGAACAGTAGCCCATTTCATGGATTAACTACCTCCTCTCTGTGTGAAGGTCAACAACCGGGGGGCTATTAAGGTGCCCTCTGACCTGATGGCTATCATGCCTCTATCCTCCATCCCTCCCCTCTTCTCCCGAGCTCTCTGCTCTCCACTCTCCCGAGCTCTCTGCTCTCCGCCCCCTGCCCCAGCTTTCCACTCTCTCTGCTCTCTGCCCCAGCTCTCTGCTCTCTGCCCAAGTGCTCAGCTCTCTGCCCAAGCTCTGTCCCAGCTCTCTGCTCTGTCCCAGCTCTCTGCTCTCTCCCCCAGCTCTCTGCTCTCTGTCCCAGCTCTCTGCTCTCTCCCCCAGCTCTCTGCTCTGCCCAAGCGCTCAGCTCTCTGTCCCAGCTCGCCGCTCTCTGCCCCAGCTATCTGCTCTCTGCCCCAGCTCTCTGCTCTCTGTCCCAGCTCGCCGCTCTCTGCCCCAGCTATCTGCTCTCCGCTCTCCCAACACTCCCCTGCTCTCTGCTCTCCCCAGCTCTCTCCACGCTCCCCTGCTCTCTCCATGCTCCCCTGCTCTCTGCTCTCCCCAGCTCTCTCCATGCTCCCCTGCTCTCTCCATGCTCCCCTGCTCTCTGCTCTCCCCAGCTCTCTCCATGCTCCCCTGCTCTCTGCTCTCCCCAGCTCTCTCCACGCTCCCCTGCTCTCTCCAGCTCTTATCATCGGTTGAACCACTGATCACATCACGTCTTTGTAAAGGAGGCTATCTGGATGATCTGGATTATTGTGACCAACCTCCTAATTAGCATTGTGTAGCAATAAGCCTCCTCTGTATTTCTCCTTATCTCTTTCCCTTGCTGTCACTGTGGTAACAGCCTGTTCTTGGCATTCAACTTATGGTCCCCTAACTGTGGCTGTGTGTCTGACTTTCAGTGATTTATTTCAAATACAGGTCTTATGTTCAATTACAATTAATTTGTCACAATTTAAAAAGATCCATAAGTCAAGCCATAAATCAAATCTAAGTGTTGTGAGCATCGGTACTGGGTTGAAACCGAGAAGCGCCATACTCGAGTGTATGGATATTCTCAACCTGTATTTTTTTTTATTTAATCACCATTAGCTGACGCTTTGACGACCAGCTGCTTGGGGTTCAATACAGTCTTAGTAATGCACATACAGTAGTTACAAAAACATATAGTTATAATTATGGCCACATATCCTTACAAATAGAATTAATCTAAACATATAGTAACCCAGTCTGAAACAAAGTGCATCTTTCCACGCCCAACTTCTTCCCCCCCCCCCCCCCTTTCCCACACAGCAACAAGGCAGAATGGGGAATACCGATCTAATCTTCTGTGTGAAAATGATGAGTCATAGAACTGTGGTGGGTGGTGGGTGGGGGTCCAACAATGCAGAGAACCGGATAGCTGAGTGACTGAGTACGATGAGATGACAATGATAGATAGATAGGTCTGTAGAGGGAAATAAGTAGACAGGTTACCATGAAGCAAAGTGAAAAATGGGTGATAAGATAAATAAATAAAAAAGGGCAGTACTATATCAGTTTCTCGACTTGAGTTTTGTGTGATTTTCCCACACTGCTTCCAACCGAGACCGATTTGGGGTCAAAGGTTAAAGATCGAGTCCCATGGGTATGAACATCTTTACTCTGTTGGCTTCCACTGTCATCGTACTTCCTCTTCTCTGTTAACACGGTCCTAATGTATCCCTTACATATAAACACTGCAGAGTGGCCTCATGGTGTCAGCAGACATTAAACAATCCCTGAACCCACGGCTGACATCTCTCTGAGGACAGAGGCTCACATGGATGTCCATCATGGAGTGCAAATTGGTCTTAGGTTGGACGCCAGGATATGCGTTGTGTTACTGATTGAAACTCATTAGTTGGCAAAACTGTGCTGTCCAGAGTGCTGAATTGATTGTCTCTGCCAATATCCTTGACCAGGAATGGGAGATCGACTTCATACAGTTGCCTTGACATTACCCATCTTTCCTTTCTTCCCACCACAAGACTAAATGATCAAACAGAGGTTCAGATGCATGCTATTGCAGGCCATGACTCAGAAACAGGGAACATCAACCACAAACACTGGAGGAGCCGTTTATACACACACACAATTTTCAAGAGTCACAGGGCCGATAAGAGAACCAAATTCTACAATATGTAGCTTTTACCAAGTTTGAAGGAGTGTTATTGCCTGTTTATGTGGGACTTGTATCAAATAAATATATCCAGATATGGACAGTCAGAAAGGGACCAAGCATTCAGAGATGTAAACCAAACTGAAAGGAATGCAAAATGGTTCCTGCAATTCTAACTGAGTTCTAGCATCCTGCAATATGAAGAAAAATATATTTTTTGTTAAGATAGTTTATAATATAGAATAGTGTATTTTGTTTATATAATCGATGATACAATAATAGCCATCTCTACACAATGGTTTTTATTATGAACTCAAATCATCTGAGACGGGACCGAACACACTTTACAACAATACATTCATGAGTTGATGCCACATAGTCACGTCAGTTTTCCCTACAGGCCCACAGGAACTCACTGTGGGCTCCTTTCCAACACAGAAAATGGACGACACTGTCATATCATGTGAGCAGGGATGGGGTCAAGGTCTTAAGAAATACCTGAGAGAAATACAAGTCTCTAGTCAACAACAAATTGGTCCATTTGGACTTTCAATCCTATCGTTGTCGTATCAAAAAATGGCCGTGCAGTCTAAAGAACGATACAAAAGTGGTGCTGGATAGGGGCAGCAGTAGTGGTTACTTGGTTAGGGTTAATCATAGCATTCGGTGTTTTCACAAAGCATCATATTGTCCATTTATCCTTTCGCTCTGTCACACATAGCCAATTACAAAAAAATATATAATTTGTCAAATAAGACAGGAAGGCACAGGACACCTCTTTTAATGATTAGACTCTAATAATACTTTTAAGCAAGCAGACCTGTAAAGCATGGTCAACAGAATTACATGTATGGTCCCTTAACAGGAGAAAAAAGTATGTTTTAAAACATTATAATTATTCAATGACTAACCTTTTACTAGCTATCAGATGATGGAAGACTGGAATTAGAAAGAGCAAATTAGAGATTGTATTTGGCAACCACAAGTAGCTCATTTCCTCATAGTGGATTCTTTCAAGTTTATAAACAGGTGTTATTAGGTCCTTAGCAAAGAAAGTACAATGTAGTTGTGTCCATTGGCACATATAGGTCTCAGAGCCATAGCAAAGGATTTGTCTCTTTCTCGTTCAAATGCGTTAAGGCATACTTGTTTCACAGACTATACAATGTTATGCAACAAAAATGACATTGTATTGGAATTCGTATAGATAGCATTCTGCAACACACTGCTCATCCCTGCAGCTTTTGTCAGAAACCCTTTTTGCTGCTCTTACAGCAAAGTGAGCACAAGCATCAGATGTTAGTCTAGTATTTGTATAAGCATATAAACACAGTTGCGACCACAACCCAATATCTCTTCTACAATTCACACAACATAAAATGCTTGCGGATCTTGTATTGGCCTGTGGTCTTGAGGCAACGACAAAATCATCAGTAAACAGTCAAAAACAAGAAAGCACACTGTTTGAGTGGTCATTGGTATGTGGTGGATGAACCCCCCCCCCCAGCCGGGGGCCTGCGGGCCCTCAGAGGTACACATCCATCGTGTTCAGGATCATGTGTCGACACAGCGGGCAGTTCTGTCGGTAGAGGGCCTGCCGAAGCAAGATGTCCGTGCAGCCCCTGCACAGGCAGAGGTGCCTGCAGGGCAGCAGCACCACAGTCTTGCTACAGTCCTGGCAGATCACACACTTCTTCCTCTCCTCCTGCTCCTTGAGCAGACTCAGCAGGTTCTTGGCATGCGGGACTGGGAGGCCCTCCTCTTTACCCGCAGCCCGGAGCTGCTTCAGGGGTCGGACCTTGCTGGAGCTGGGGTAGGCCCGGTCTGGTTGCTCCTGGTCCGGTTGCTCCCGGTAGGGCGCGTCTCCTGCACTCCCATCCGGCGGGTCCCGCTGCTCCTCTCGAGGGTCCCCGTCGCCACCCACTCTGGCGTCGTTGTTGTTGTTATTGTTGTTCCTCCAAGCTCGCATTCGTAGAGTGAGGCTCAGCCAGCTGCCCTGCTGAGACAGCTGCCTCCAGAGCCACCTCTCCTGCAGGTACAGGCGTCGGAGGAGTCTTTGGGCATGTCTTAGGGCCCCAGGGACATGTCCGGGTACTCTCTGCAGGCTCCGAGTTAGGGTCTGTGCAGCAAGGGATAGTCTTTGCAGGGTCGGGACTGCATTGATATAATGGACAGTCTGTCGCCTGACTTGATGGACCAGCTCTGGGTTAAGGTAGACGGTGGTAGCTACGGCGATAGTGATGGTTAGCAAAAGGCCATAGATGTTCATTATAAAGATACTGATGAAGATCTGTGTCAGTGAGACCAGAAAGTCCAGTACCAGTTTGCATGGCGTCCATAGTAAGGTGGAGGTCCCGACGAGGCTGCTATAGAGGAATGTGATGAGGGTCAGGGTGAGTTCCACAACCTTCTGTAGCGGACTTGAGACCGTGTGCCAAACACTGATGAGAGCAGAGTACATGTTCTGGGTGCAAATAAGCACGTAGTTGACAACCGTGTTAGCAAAATAGACCGTTAGGCTTGCGGCGATACCAAAACATTCCAAAACAAACAGCAAACCCCTGTAGAGATACTCTCTTCCACGGAGGAAGACGTGCATAGAAAGGTAGCCAACCATCTTCAGGCTCTCTAGTAATCCTCCGAGAGCGAGCAGGCAACTTCCGGCCATGTTTACGGTGCCATGGGAGATGAGTGAAGTAGTTTCTGCCATGGATATTAAACAGAGAAGAATCCAATTCCAAAATCCAACGAGAAAGTTCCAAAATAATACAGGTAGGTTGTTTACAAACGTGACGACGGCTAAAACAGACCGCACTACAGTGTGGACGATGACAAAGTTCAAGTCCAAAAGGAAGCTGAGAAAGTCTAAGCATTTTACTACAGAGGAAATTATCAAAGGAAAAATAAGAAAGTTCACTAAAGCCATTGTATCGTCGCTGCAAACAACTAACCAGATCCAGACTGCCTTGGGCTTTAGAAGCAGTCCATGTCTAGTGTTTGTTGGACAGGTGTTCTTCACATTATACTGTTGTATGAAAAAGCAAAGACGTGCAAAGCGAAAAAAAAAACGTAGTTTATAATTACGTGGGAATACAGAGATATCTTTCTGCGTTCTGGTCAGCCAGGAGCAGAACGCTCAACGCACACTTACACAGCGGATGTTTATGTTCAAAAAGGACCGACAGGTTTCTCTTAATCCCAGGGTTGTGAGTCAAACTGTTCCACTCTCCCGAAAAGGTATCAAACATCATTTTATGCGGCCAATTTTTCAACGAAAAAGATTTGCGTAATCCCGACAATAAACATAAAAATCACAAGAAAACTTCCCACTGTTCAGGGTAGCCGCCATACTTCTTTTGACTATTCGCTGGTCAGCTGACCTCACCACTTCCTGGAAAACACTGCGTGATTTTGGCGCAACCGCATGCGCATACAATCGGACTTATATGGTTAATAATAGTTTAAACTGTAAAGATTAATTGCAAACCAATTAAAAAATAAGCAAAACAAATTTGAAGAATACATGTTTAAATAGACGATTTGTTAAATAATGTACAACAAGGGTGTGTGTGTGTGTGTGTGTGTGTGTGTGTGTGTGTGTGTGTGTGTGTGTGTGTGTGTGTGTGTGTGTGTGTGTGTGTGTGTGTGTGTGTGTGTGTGTGTGTGTGTGTGTGTGTCCCAATTATCATACTACTACTTACAAATTTAGCATTCTGCAAATAATTCAGAAGTTTGCCAATTGATTTGGTCCATTGACAATTCCATTGACATTAACTCAATGCTCAAAGCAGTGACTGGCGTATCCCATTTCCTCACATTGAGACCAACAATAAAGGGGCAAGACGCAAGATTTGTAGTGGATATAAAATTATCCCTGATTTGTATTCTATCCTCCACAGCTGAGCCGATCAGCAACAAAGGATGCGATGACATGGTAAAGGGAAGTGTGTGTCTGCTGAGATTAAACTAAATCCTTCACAAATGTGTGGCACAACCTGCCAGTACAATTTTCTTGAATATTGAATGACTCATTAGGGATGAGGAGTCACTACAAGCAGCTAAAGGTCTTGTGGGTCATTTCATTGTCTTTGTTGCAACGCCTCTTGGGTAGGGTAACTTTCTTGTGGTCCATGCAGAAGTCAACTTCCTGTGTTTGTTTTCTCGAGGACCAAATCCTTCCTTTTGCAAAGGCAGATGCTTTGAATGGTTTGCCAATGTCCTCTTCACCTTCTGCAGGCATTTTAATGGACCAACACCCTACATGTTACGCATACGTTTACAATCCTAATGGAGCTGAAATGGATTCCCTTTATAAGACAATATGGTGTATTGGATGGTGACGTGTGTAAATCCCACAGTGATTTCCCACATGTACATACACATCCTTAGTCTGGGGAATATAGTTGTGTTCTTCTAACCCTATACCTTTTGCATTCTTACATCTTTGCCACCCAAAGCATTTCAGAGTTATTAGTAGCAGTATTCCGTTCATCCTTGCTACACAGTTGGTAAACAAATTTCCAGTTCTTAACTTATTAACAGTTTACACGTGGTTATTTTGTAAGGAACAAAACCTGGGCATCCTACTTTCCCAACATTTATGTCATAGTAAACTGCAGAAGAAGAAACATGTTGGGGAGAGGCCATGGGAAACAACAGAGGGACTTGTTTCTTACCACGGGAAAAAAGTTGCTGAGGACTAGTTAGCTAATTCAGGTTTCCCAATGTACCCCATCTCTCCTCGTAACCAAGAAATGTGCCCACATTCACCCGTCCTTTCATGTGCGACTCCAGCCATCCCCCCCAGGTTATTCAGCCATTTTAAGAGCCGAAACCAAACCATTTAACCCCAGCCTTGTTAGGGCCATGCTCTACCGAATTGAGGTACCCAGGAAGGACAGGAAACAACTTTGTCACAGATGGCTTGTGTCCATGAGGACTCCACTGTGCTCATCCTTTAGAGGTAGTTTTTGGTTAGCCAGGCGTTAAGTTTCTATTGCATCCTCTTCACATCCCGTCCTATCAACCCCTACCATTTGTCCATTGCTACAGACTGATTGACTTACTGATGTCCTTGTCCTTCAACAAGTTCAACGTTAGGTTCCTCTGGCTTAATGTTGGCTAGGGTTGGTGTCCAGCGTACATTACAATCATGTGCTCTATAAAGATGTGTATCTGTGTCTGTATGTATGCATAAGGAGAGGGAGAGAGGGAGAGAAAGGGAGAGAGAAAGAACGAAAGAGAGAGAGAGAGAACGAGTGAGCGGGAGTGCACAGTGCGTAAGTGACAGACCAGAAGCTTCTATGGGAAAACACAATTCCCAGTTGTACTCCCAGAGTGCGGAGTGGTCAAGACCCGTTAACAAGACCCCAGCATTCCACATCAACCCCCTGGTCGAGAGAGAGAGAGAGAGAGAGAGAGAGAGAGAGAGAGAGAGAGAGAGAGAGAGAGAGAGAGAGAGAGAGAGAGAGAGAGAGAGAGAGAGAGAGAGAGAGAGAGAGAGAGGGTGATGAGATGAGGGCGAGAAGAAAGGTTAGCAGTGTAGTGATAAGAAAGAATGACAGGCTGACTGAGCATGTGTCGTGATGGTTCACAGTAACAGCCCGTGGATGTCCTGGGAACACATTTTTGTCCTCTTGACGTTTTCCTTCCTTCAGTATGACTCAAGCACCTCATTGTCTCCACGCATTAATAGGTAGCCCCTCAGCTTCCTGTTCACATGTTGTCCTGTATGTATGATCTCACTGGGACCAGGTCTGTCACCATTCACTCTGCTTCCAAACCTTCAAGATAATATGTTCAAAACGTTTATCGTAAATCAATTATTGTCCTTCATTGGGCTCTTTTAGTCAAAAAGTTGTTTCTTTGAACTTTAATTCTCTTAATGCCAATTTCTTTATTCTTGCTGTATATTGTCTAAATGACCCTGGCTGGACAGCCACTGGCTAGACATGCCATTGGGATGGTTTTTAACAATTAACGTTTTCCATCAAACACAATCACCATGGTGACCATGTGCATTTCTTCGCACAAGTTGGTATCAAAGTGTCCCTTTGACACAATCGCTTTTATTGTGACGGAGTTTAGTAGATATTCAAATGTCTCTCCCACTCTTCCCCCGACCCCCTTATTGTGGACAATAGATGCCTCTCTTTCTACACAGACAACCCCCCGCTTCCCCCCCCCCAAATCAACTTGCCTTTGGGTCTGGCCTCAGTGGCTTGGAAAGAATGACTTATTTTCCTCTCTTTCCTTCCTACCAGCACTCTGTGAAGCAGGGGTGTAAGCCATAGCCTTGAGTGGCGTAAACAGAAGCTACGCGTGTACCGCCATCCATCACGACGGTGAAGAGTACACCGGCACACATGCTGGGGTCACTCCCTGTTTGGCATGCCACCGGAGGATGTGTAGAAATAGTCAGGTTCAGGGGTAACTCCTAAGTGTGTTTACACTCCAGCGACAAAACAGTCTAGCGGTTCACTTTTTTGGTCCAAAAAAATAGGAAGCTTGTAAGTGGCCAGATGATATTGTTAATTTATCTTCAGCCCAGTAAATCCACCCAAAGGAAAGGGCTTTATGAGCGACAAGTTCTGCGAGAGAGCCGTGCCGGGATTTTGGTTTGAGGCTATTTGCTATTAGCCAACATATGTGAAGAGGGTGTGAAAACTTGGTGTTCAAACCATGTTCAGGATCTTCAGATTCCATGAAAAGTTTTTGGAGCATTGGATGCTCTTCCTGTTTTTATCCCCTTTTTCAGTTTAAATTTCAAACCCGTTGCCCCCAAGTATTCCCTAGCCCCCCTCCAGGATGTAGCATGTTAAAGGCTAACAGAGGATGTCTTGAGACCCTTCACAAGGCTATTTTAAGATATCTGCAATGGGAGTCCTATACTCTTAACACTAATTCAACCCCAGCGACATTATGTCTCAAGCTGCTCTCTGCACATTTTCTTTGCTCAACCTACTTTCTATAGATTACATGGTGTTTTGGTTAAGTCTCATGGTTCTCATGCATTTGTCTTTGTAGCAATGGCCATTAGTCTGCATGAGAATACATGAGAACCTTGAGATTCAATCCAAACTCAATTCAATGAAAACAAAGTGGTGGTTTATACCTAATAAATATTCGTCAACATAATGAAGAAAATTATCATCCTAGATTGTGAAATGTTTTTATGCACTGCATTCTTGTTTGAGCCCATCACATACCAAATGGTTTGGTTCTCCACATAAATTCTGTGTGAGATACTCACCACCACCAACAACAATGGATTTATTAATCCATTGGAATTAAACAGTGAGACAAAATTGTTCTAACATGTCGGTCATCAGTCAATGCATTGAACTTTCTATGTTTAAAGCCTTGTGTAACAATTGCTCTAATTTTGTGAAGTTGTACCACTCTCTTTGAGAGAATCAAGCCTCCAGGAACAAAAATATTCTCTCTAGATACTTCAGCTCTAGAGAAAACAAAATACGACATCTACAAACATGAAAAACACAGCAGAGAGCCTTCTACACATCAGAAGGAACATCCAACGGGACATCCCAGTTGAACTGGCTTTATAACATGGACTCTTTGTAATTTAAACCAATTGCCGTCTATGGTAGTGAAGTCTGGGGTCCTCTCACCAACCAAGAATTCACAAAATGGGCCAAACACAAGTTGATACTTTGCAGAATTCTGTAAATCCAATTTCCGAATCTGGAACCAACAGCAACTCACCACACAGAGCCGCAAGGCCTGCCTCGCTGCACCAAACCAAGTGATGAAGAAACAGACATACAAGAACTGGAACATTGGAAAGAATCAACAAAACCACAGAGTAGACTGGATTGCTATTTTACGAACTGAGTAAACAGTAGCCGAATGATTATAAGAGCTGAGACATTTGTTGAAGATGGACAGTCTCAGTGCAGACTCAGCACAGCCTTGCGATTGAGAAAGGCCGCCATATGACGGGCTCCCCAGAGCAGACAGGCTATGCACCAACAGCACACAAAAGCAGGGGGGAAACAGGCTGAACTTTCTAACCTCCTGTGAACTATACCAGGATATCAGAAACAATTTTTTCCCGCAAATCACCCAAAGACTTTGACAATACCGTAGACATCAACAATCAAACATGCAGCAGCAAGAAGGGGACAACTAATCCAATATATATACATATTTGACTTTTGTATTTGACAATGTAAATGAACATTGTGCATGCCCATGGAAAGGTCATGGGCTCTCTCTCTCTCTCTCTCTCTCTCTCTCTCTCTCTCTCTCTCTCTCTCTCTCTCTCTCTCTCTCTCTCTCTCTCTCTCTCTCTCTCTCTCTCTCTCTCTCTCTCTCTCTCTCTCTCTCTCTCTCCCTCTACTTTTAACACGTTTAAAATATGCCTTTAGTTTTTACCTTCACCAGAGGAGATAGATATACATCACAGCTCTACATATATGAAATTGGAAATTAGCCTTATTTATGAACCCAATTTGATTCATATCTCAATGGACTTTTGCAGAAATTAACTTAATGCAGTTAAGTGTCATTACTAATATTTGCTGAGATGCTCTCTAGCCATCTGAGAGCCAGTGAGGCCCTTTATGTTTGCTATGTGAAGCTGAGTAGTCGTCCCAGTCCCAGGAAAAATATTAAATACAGCTCTCTTTACTTCTCCCATGACCTCTATTGGGTTACCACCAGAGGGAAACACATTAAAAAAACACCCAAAACGTGGGAAACGTATGCTTAAAGGTTGGGTATGGGATTTGCGAAACGGCAGCAGATTTTGAAAATACACAACTCAAATGGTCCTACCCCCTCTCCTTCAACGCTGACTCTGACTCCACCCATTCCAAGTACATGGACGCGCAATCATGCACGAGCGCGAACACAGATGCGCGAGAGCGAGCCATTAGCTAGCTCCAGTAGCTACCGCAGGATAACTACAAACAGGAGCTTGCTCTGGGTCACGAGCTCTGGGTCACGAGTACTGCACGAAGGGGTCGCGCGCGGGGGAGGGGGAGTGCAGTACGACCGTTTGATTGACGTACTTACTGTCCAATGCAACTCTGTGGCTCTGGAAATCATTGGCTGGAGTTTTTCGAGCCCTGCCCGTTCCACAGATGATTGACTTGTTTAATTTTTATGTCAGTACTTCTAACTCAGTGGCTGTAAGTGGGTTATGATAAGGATTTCAAGTAATTTTGCAAAAATGGCCAAAAAAGCGAATTCCATACCCAACCTTTAAAATATATGACCCAAGATGTCTGATAAGATGTGTCCAGTATGGTTTGAGTATGCCATGCACTCTCACACAAATATAATTATATATTGAATGGAACTATAAATTGTCAACTGTTACTAACTTGCTGGGATTCTCAAAAAGGACCAAATACAGACAGATGCTTTCTACGATGTCGTACTTTTCTCTGATAACACACATATTAATTGTAATCCACCTTTTACATACCTGTACCTGTACATTGCTTTCTGGATAGAAATTCATGGCAGAGTATTTACTATGCAGACTTCAAACTTACATCTCTGGCTTTAAATTGGCTGTTCTGTTCATTGAATCAAATACTGTCTTAAACCGTGAGCCAAGACTTTGGAAGGTTTTGGATTTGACATAAAACATGGCTTTATAACCAGGATGGATGAGGTATGTGGACTGAATATGGCCTTAATCTTCTCTCAACCTATAGGTAGGAGGAGTCTAATTCCCGTCCTCCCAGCTTAGTAACATATGTGTGTGCTCTCCTGCAGGTGAGCAAACACTGCAGACGTTAAATGCACTGGTAGTTTAGTTCAGACGTACAAACCAACCGTGCCTTTGCCATTTTCACAAGGTATAAAATATACCCAGAGACACAACGAAGGGATCTAGGCTCTTGTGTTTGTCCCACGCTGTCCTCATGCTAAATCTTCCATATGATTACTATGGAGCAGGCAAGACCACATGACCATACAAGGACATTTGAGTCGCATCCAAGTTTTATTTAGCCTGGGCACGGCGCTCATTTACAGGTATCATATTTAAAATGTTATGAACTACATTCTGTAGTATTTCCACTTGCATTACAAGTGAGGTATCAACAGAAAAATGTATCATATAACGTTGGAACGGTGAACTTGACTTGTTTGTTTTAATCAATGAAAAAATATATATAGTCTAAAAGTGATAGGGCTTCTTGTTGATTTGAATATTTTTTATTTTACACTGGGCTGCCATTGCCTGCGTTAATGTTGACCTCAATCATCATTGAAACGTGATCACCCGGGACAGATGTAGTGTCCATAAAGGGCTCCGTTGGGCAGCTGCCAGATGTCAAGTTAACTATCCAGGCAAATAGGCCAAACTTTATCATTTTCTTTAGCTTTTAAGCGATGCGAAACATTGAAAATCGTTGATTCAAATATTCTCGACACATTCTACTTATTAACGTCAAATAACCCCCTCCGGCTTAAATCAACACCACGCGCTATCCTGTGAGAACCACCGCTAACGTTACAGTTATCAGTTGCCCTCCCATTTCTCTCGCTCGCTCTCTCTCTCGCTCTCTCTTTTTTTTTCTCTCTCTCTCTCTCTCTCTCTCTCTCTCTCTCTCTCTCTCTCTCTCTCTCTCTCTCTCTCTCTCTCTCTCTCTCTCTCTCTCTCTCTCTCTCTCTCTCTCTCTCACACACGCACGGTCGAACGCACGCACGCACGCACGCACACACGCGCGCGTTCGCGCCTACAGTTTGCCAGGAGGACCAACTGACTGTCAGACTCACTCCACTCCCCTCACACTCACAGGGCAGCAGGACTCAACGACTATGGCTTTACGGACGAAGACCGCTCTCCTTGTTGGACTTTTCTTCCTCCTTCACACGTGGGGAGGTGAGTGAATGACCGAGATCCCTTCTTTCAAAGATAGCGGTAGTTCAGGGTTCTGAAGGTAGCCTCCAGCTAAACTTTGTGGGGTCGCTCCGGGCTCCTGCAGTAGGCTGCAGCGGGACCTGTGCAAACGGTGAACATGTGATACACACACACACACACTACCTTCTTGTTAAGATGTCGCTGGGAATTTAGCCGGAGTGTGTGAACTGTTGAAATTGCAAATGAATCGAAGGAGGCCAGTGATAAAAAAAATAGCTGTAGTTGGAAAAAGGATTTTTCTTAACCGATCCATCTTCAATGCAGCCGGACTGTGGTTCGTCTTCAGCCTGATGTAAAATGTTGCAATGTAGATTTAACGTGGACAGGTAGAGAATGCTTGAATCAAGTTCACTTGACGAAATTGGTGCCTGAAGGCTTTCATTTAAACATACTTAAAGCGTAACGTCAAAGTCTATTTTTATAACCTAATAAGCACTCCTTTAGTGTATGCTACACCGCCCCAGTAAACTGTAATTGAAGGTATGCTGTCGGATGTGTGAGGTTTCAGGAATGCAAACTTTGCGACCAACAACTTGAACTTAAGCGTGTGCTGTTGGAAAGTGAAATCACTTTGATGACATCTCACATAAATATGACTTCCGTCATAAAAGTGGTTTGTTTATTCGTTAGGTTATGCGCTTCATATAATAATTTGCCCTTTAATGGCAAATCATAATTGGTATTTTTCATGCTGTGCCTACATTTTATTTATAATAACCAGGGTGGTTTGTCTCATCCGCATAGATTCAGTTGTGAAGAAACCTGTTTCCTCTCATCTGTCTCATCTGTTATAATAACCAAAGGATAAACTTGCCCAGCTCTGAATAGGGCACCACCCACACACACACACACACACACACACACACACACACACACACACACACACACACACACACACACACACACACACACACACACACACACACACACACACACACACACACACACACACACACACACACACACAAAGATATGCACGAGCATACCACACAAAATGAACACACAAATAGCAGACACACGCAAGCACGCACTCAAACACCATGGACACAAGTAGTCCAAATATGCATACACGTTGAAGTACCCAAACGCACAAATCAGTCATTTGTCATTTTGCCTCTCTCACTGTTTAGATGTACTGGTGGAACATGGTGGTGTAATAGGCCTGAATAGGGCAATCAGTCATGCTAGATTGGATGTAAAGAAACCGACGAAGGTATAGACAACAAGTTAACTTATGAAACCAGCGGCTTCAGTTTGAGACCTAGCAGACCCTAGCAACTGCTGAGATGCATTCAATTATTTGTTAATGAGACTGTCTCTCAGTGTATTAAACAACAAGGACATGTTATAGAGCATAGAGTAAGTGAATGTGCATTGACAAAGGTGTGTGGCGGGGGGGACTCGCTGGGCCATCTGCCTCTTGTCTACGTGTTTTTGTTTGTTGATAGAAGAGGAAACGTGTGCCTCTTTCCACCGTCCACCCGGTGTGTGTGTGTTCAGCCCCCCCCCCCCCTTCCCCCAACGCCCACACCTCTCATGCTGTGTGTGTGTCTGTTTTTGGTTCTCCAGACGAAACACATTTTTTCCGAAGGCATTGTTGTTGATCTCCTGTCCTGTTTGACTTCAGCCCTATTATCGTTGGTTTCCTGATTCCCACTCTCTGCTGGTCCTCCCTGTCACCTTACACATCCTTATTCCTCTTCCTGGAACCTGTAAAGGCTTTAGTGTCTACCTGTCTGAGTCAAGCCAAGGCTCGCCCCTCGCAACCCGCCCTCTCTCTCTCTCTCTCTCTCTCTCTCTCTCTCTCTCTCTCCGACTTCAATTGAACAAACTCTTCATTGCCTATTTTACTGCCGCTTTGTCAACACATTTACAATGGTATTATTCACATCTGAGGTGCAAATAAATTAAAAAAGTTTATAGCTCCACAACTTAAAGCTCAAAAACTCAAATCCAAGAGGCGTCAGACTTTTTTGGCTCATGGGGAGAGTTGCCCAAACACATTCCCACTCTCACACATAAATCTAGCAATCGAGCAATAACTCATCTGTTTGAAGCATGAGCAATTACTAATACTATACGTGTGAGCTGTCCTCACCCTGGGGGCAGCCAGCAAAAGAAAGAAAGTTGATAGATTATTGCACTGACTGTTGATGGGATAGAATTTACTTCCTGTGACATCAGCCAATTTTGGAAGTTCAAAGGGCAACACACATCCGACCTCTGCCATTAGAATTAGAACAATAGGTTCCTTCGCTCTTTCTAGCGGGGTTGATCTGGTGTCTTGGTTTCCTCAGACAACTAGTGCTCTTCAGAGAAAGAAAGTTCCCTTCCTGGACAATCGACGTCTTTGTCGCGCCTCCACCACAGTACAGAAAACAGAGGCCCTGCGTTCTGGCAGATGATCAGCATAGGACATGCAATGGGAGTCCCTTATGACCGAGAGCTCTCAGACAGAGGAATGGCAGTTTCCCCTCGAACGCATTTAAACCCAGTATCTGGCCGGACTATTCTGGGTCCCCGTTGGACATAGTTCGGAGGCCAAGGTAATAGTGTGAGCCTCACATTGGTATGGTATGCGTCAGTTAATTACAATTTTGCTTTTGAGGTTTTTTTAAGGCCTGGATCTGAACCGGGATCTGAACATGTACATGACTTGTTGATGCGTAGTTATCGGTATTTGTTGTTGATAGATAGATGTCCTACCAATCAATCTACTGTTCTACACTTGTCGACATCATAATATCAACCCGAGAGTTAAGAAATTTAGTCTTAAGTTTTCAGCAGGGTTGAATAGGGGAGGCAAAGTGCATAAGCGTGTGTCTCCATGCCACCGTTGGCAGTGTCCTGTGTTTCTAAATACATGATATTTGTTTCATACCTCCAGGACCTCGTCAGGGGGAGAGTTTGTGTGGGCCACGTGTTTTCTTTTTTTAAACAACAATCTTTATCATTGAAGTGAAGCCCTCAGCTGGTCCCAGGGTCATGTTTGTCGGTTACCATGCAACAAAGCTCACAGAACACTGGGCCGAGAGGAGAACCAGGCCTCTCTCTGCTGCTGTGTTCGGATCCGGTGCTTGTAAAAATGTGATATGATCTCAGAAATTTCTACATCCGAGTTAATCACAGTTCAAATATATATTTGTAGGGAATATTCACCAATGTCATCCAAGTCCAAATAGTACAATAGTATAACAGTGGTATAAATTTTAAAGAATATTAACGGGATGTTCAACTGTTTGATTGAAGACAACACAAATTACAGCAGGCTTCATGCTTTGAAGTGTCTCTACTTCGTAACATTTCCCACTCTAAAAAAAGTATTAGGATTTTGAATCCCTCAATAGTTCTAGAACTACCCTATAAAACCTACAGAGCATTTTCTTAGGCAGTTCATAGAAACCCTTGTGACAGAAGGGTGTGTTAACGTGGAGGTTGACCGTTGCAACATAACTTGAGAAATCAATGTATGGGTCAGCCAAATCCTCCTGAAACTTCTGCTTTTAATGATGTGACAAATGGATTTTGTTTGATGCCATCCAAAGTTCATCTGAGTTCTTCATTGGTTGCAGTCAGAGAATACTGAGTTTCATCATTTGAGATTTAGAATGAGTCACAAAGGAATACCAAGTGATCTTCCGGGGTAAAGATATTTAAACAATCCGATAGAGAAACAGGCAAACTCTAGATTCATTCAACAAGTGTTGAAGGAAGTTTAAAAAAATACAGACTGCGTACCATTCTTAGACACAGCTATTCAATCCAGCTGAGCCTCTTTCAACCTTACAAGTGTACGTTGCCGTCACTGTGGAGCCTGGATTTCAGGAAGCAAAAGGTTGAGCGTTTGATCCGCCTATTGATGTGAACAGTGTCCATTATCCCCACTATCAGGGTCAATACAGCAGAGCAGCGAGGCTGAGAGGCCAGGGGGTGGGGCAGGCCGGGGAGTGGTGGGTGGCTGGGGGGGGGGGGCCGTGTGAGTGGGCTAATAGCGGTGTGGGTTCCCACTCCCAGGACACTTTACAGTTGTCGTCAGCACTGCATTGTGTACGTTTTCAGCACCTTATCTCGCAAAACACAACATTACTTATTATTGTTTGGTGAGGCCTTTCTGAGGCTGTCCACCAACTTGGCCCCAATCAAGGCTTGTTGAACAATCTCTTTAACATCCACACTGTTTCTTAGTAGCGAGGGAGTGGGCCTGTGATTGCGTATTGTATGAAAGGGAGGAAGGAAGTTTATATTCCGGCTTTGGTGTACGCTTCTCGGATGTGGAATGCTGGTCCCCTTGTCAGCGTATTTCCTCACTGGAAAAAACAAAGGAATGAGGTGTTTAAACATGTTAGATGCCTTTTTTGCTGATTTTCGGATTGCTGATAAATCTTTTGCTGATTTATTGTATATATTTATAATATAATAAAAACCACGGAAAACAGAAAGCACTTTGACTTTCAGTCAAATATATACATCACACCAGCGCATGAGTTTCATACAGTTCAGTTACAGATGGTGGGATTGATCCTTCTCTGCACATGTGATATATTATAACGCATCTTGATCTGTAGGCTACACACTGACTGGATGGATGAGGTGCAAGGGCACGGGCTGTTCTGTTATTTATTGGGCTGTATTGGGTTCTACCCCCCCACAATCCTACCTTTCACCAATGATACTGCTCTGGCCTGGATTGTATTCTTTGAAGTTTCTTGGGAGTAGCAGACGGACAGCTGAGTACACCTGGTGCCCTCATGCGGCTCATACCATTACACTTCAAGGGGACGGCCATACGATTGGATTACATCACTTCAAGACATTCTTTTTATTGCCGCACGTTTCTCAGTGTGCATACATGCACCCGTACATAAACACGTCGATAAACACATACACACATTAATAGTAACAAAGAGATGTACACGTGAACCCACACCCATCCACACACACAGACAAATGCATGCACACGCACGCACGCACGCACGCACGCACGCACGCACGCACGCACGCACGCACGCACGCACGCACGCACGCACGCACGCACGCACGCACGCACGCACGCACGCACGCACGCACACACACACACACGCACACACACACACACACACACACACACACACACACACACACACACACACACACACACACACACACACACACACACACACACACACACACACACACACACGCACCTGCTTGGATCGTTACCGCAATTGACTCCAATGTAGATAATTTCATGTCCTAAGCCTAATCTACCATGTCACAAGCCTGATCTACTATGTCACAAGCTTCTTGTCATCAGATGCTATTTTCCCAGTGGATTTATTACTGTATTCCACTGCCAAAGACACCACTGCAGAACTGCCCTCTTCACCTCTCCCCAGTTGCTGTTTGTGACAGTGCAGAGAATACATTTTCCTTGTAACCCATTTCTTATCTGATGCCATTATTGGGTACAATATATTTTCCCCAAATATTTTGAGTAATGTCCTACAATAATGTGACTTTTAATCCTTCTCATGCTTTCCTTAATAGTACCACAAAGACTCTTTCCCTTGGTTATGGAAACAGCGTTATAGGGCACATAGAACTCAAACCATTTTGTTTTTGAATAAGTCAAATTAGGAAGCACAACAATATGCCTAAAAATGCATTGATTACATATACTTTCTATGAGATTGTCTGTGGATTTCCTTTCTGGCATACATCGCTAGATAAACATAAACTGTTCATGATAATCACATTTTATGTTTGGCTCCACAAGAGCTTGTATCTATTTTAAGAGGCTCTAAAAGTTGAAGGACCAGATGTTTATGATACACTCAAATGCCAAATGAGAGAAAACACAATTATTCTGTCTAACCCTAACCCAATGCTTTTTTTCTCGGTTCCTGTTTCTATCCTTACTTATTATCTACTATCTAACTATTGATATAAATTATATTTCTTTATATACCTTTGTATTTGTTTCATTCCAATTATATTTAGTGATTTACATGAAATGTATTTCTATGTGTTTCTATTCTACAGAGTTATATTTAGCTTTTGGTTTAGCGTGTGGAGCTATAAGTTATTTGATGCCTGTCCTGTGCTCTGGGCTAATGAGCCAGCACCATGTAGCATACTACCTGGGGCCCAAGCAGGCACCGCGTTATTGCTTCTTTATGAGCCTCTGAACTTCAGCAGATGACCTACCTTGAGATCTGACTCCATACATCTGTGGTGGACTGTAACTGGACAGTCACAGTGAGTGATCGTTTTCCGGAAGGTCTTTACTACTTTGGTTGAACACTGTCCTGTTTGAACCCATTTTTTTTAATCACTTACATCCGTAGAGTCAACCTTGTTTATAAGGGGAGGCTTGTCTGGCTGTAGAAAACGTTAATTCAAGGATATTTATGCTATATGATATACTGAAATAGATTTATTGGACTTTTTCAACATGATGCAGTGCTGGCATTAAATAATCTTTTCGTTATCATTAAAATACCAATAGCTGCCCCAATGGTCTTATTAGATGCATCTGAACTAGGCCTCTTATGGAAGAGCAAGCACAATTAGGGAAATCCAGTAGAAAAAAGGCTTATTCCATAATGAGCGGATTCATGAACTGCAAGAAAAACATCCCTTGGAGACGGCTCTTCATCATCAACAACCTAACACTTTATTGATGAATTGGGCCTCTTTGGTTCAGATTCCCTCGGGCCTTGGTTAATTTTTTGTCACAATCCACCCAGCTTTTGTCACAATCCACACATAGCAAACATAAAATCCACCCAGCTGTCCGATCATGTCATTTACACCGAACCCAGTTTCTCTCTGATTGCTTGATGCATGGGCCCCTGTGGTTTGAGAGAAAGGGTTTGAACATTCCCAGCCATTGCAAGGGTGTGAATTTTTACTATGTTGCTGTAATTGACACCATTTGTTAGCTAGGATTTATGTGATTTGTAGAAGGCATATTTATTTTCTACAAATGGATACTGACATCGTATCCATTTCAGTGGGAAAGAACAACAAGTGATGAATTGTGCCACAATTATAGCCCTTTCAATGTAGGCTAGTCTACGATTAAGACGATAATCAATTTCACACATTCCACAGTAAGATACATGGAGTCAGATGGCCGGATTCCAGGGCTCTTAGTCACGTTTTGTGTCACGTAATAAAGTATTTCAGTAGTTGCATTGTCACTGCATGTAAAAAATGTAAAGTTTTTAAATACTTTAAAGCAGCCAAACTGTTGATGGAAACGAACAACAAAAGACCAAAGAAATAAGTGTTCATCTAAATTCAACAACCTAGCAAGAATACCAGATGTTCTTTGGCAAGAGCAATATTTCAACAATCTAATTATTGTACTGTAGGATTGGGCAGTGTCACAGTATGACGATGTACCAGGGTATTCAGAAATACAGAAGGTATGATATTGATGACCCCAAAGAAGAAAAACTATATAATTTTTATAAAAAAAATAACAGTATCTTATGTAAAATATAGTATATTACATTTTATTTTGTATATTTTATTACAATACATTTAATTATGTTGATGTGTATTTCGTCCAAGTTTTGAAATAGGATATTTAATTAAATAATAAAAAATAAAGTGTTTGCCGTTGCATTGTTGTTGAGAATGAAATAGGTTAGTCCGCCAACCTTAAGTGGCTGGCCCAGTAGGCGGAGTCCTCCGAAGTCTGACAGGTTTATCAATAATGACCGCCCGCACGGAACGCCCAACATGAAAACTTAAAGTGACATTAATAGCAGCATACTGCTGCTATTAATGCTAAATTAATTCAGGCAAGCACATCAATCATTCTGTGCTGTGGTTGTTTACTTAGAAAAGAGATCCTATGTTATGGTCGGCAACACTGCATTATAAAAAAATTATGATCAAAAATACACAGTACCTTAAAGGATGCCAATTTTCCGTATTACCACTTGAAATCTCACACAAATGTCAGAGAGATGTTTCAAGAGGAAGGTTTTCATGGTTATGCATTCAAATCTAATCATTGTATTACAGGGTCTGTTCACATCAGGATGTAACGCAACATGTGTCAGGCATGAGATACAGTCAAGCTCTTTAATCGAAATTCAGTACCCTTATAGAAGTCTCATTTGCCACAAAGATCGACTATCTTCTATTCAAAACTTCCATTGCGAGAGTGACACAATTCAAATCTCCTACACAGTGGTATTGCAAGGCATTTAAAAAGCAGATTATAATAGCCACTCTGAAACTTTCTTCATCGGCCGAATGGTTCCTGGTACAGTGCAGCGTGGCCTGTGTGCGTGAAAACAATTTGTAACACTCAAGACAACCCAGGTGCTTTAGATTTGTGTGGTAAAACTGGGCGTGAAAAAATAATTTGATCATAGTATTTCAATCCTTTGGACTCTGTCTTTCTGTTTTTCTGCTTGGCTACTGGAGGCAATAGTCAAAACATATTATAGTAAGGTCAACATTTCGTGTTTATGTCATTTAAGATGTACTTTAATAATCCCAGATGGTAAATTTCGGTTTATGATACAATAACATGATAATTAAGAGAACACACATGGATTTTGCGGATACTGACAGAAGAAGGGTCAGTTTAACTCTAGACACCCGGTCAACTCAGTTTCCTTTTATTTGACATGTTGATATATGGTGGTGTCCATGACCTCTTTGTTCCATCCTACGGTGCTCTTGACCTCTCCTCCTGAAAAGTGCTACTGCTACTGAAAAACACAAGCCACACGACTTGGAGATTAGGGGACGCCAAATAATCCTCATCTGCTCCCACTGATACTGACCCTTTGTATGGCCACAGTCCAGTGTGATTGAGAGGGAACCTTACCATTGAATCACAAAATCAAAACCAAAGACCAATTAAACAGTCGCCTCAGTTGGTCTCTGAAGTTTGTTTGTATCCACGAGCAAGTTGTTTATTGATTACCGTTCTTTCATGGTACGTTTGTTGGCTATTTCTTCTCTGGTTTACTCATTTATTCATGGAACATTCCTGAATCATGTCAAACCTCATTGGTCTGCATTGACAGAATTCAGAGGGGCAGTGCCTCCCGCCTGCCGAAGGAAACCGAGAGAGTGTGAGGGAATGAGAGTGAGATAAGAGATAGTGAACCCATTCCTCCTTGATCCCCCTCTTAAAGTGTCCACAGCTCCCACCGTCCCACCATACTCCTATATGGTCTCAGGCCCACGCTCAGGCATGACCGTTAAACATCTGATCCTCACCGGCTTTTAGAGCGGAACTCAGCCAGGCAGAGTGACTGAAGCATCTCCTGAACTTGATGTTATCTCTCCACGGCTCTTTGATCCGGACTTTAATCAGCAAACGACCGCTTTCCGCTTTGCCTGTCCTCCACCACCAACAACAGCCTGTTTAATAATGGATGGTGTTTTCCTGAAACACGGTTACACTGTGTTGATCCAGGCCACATTAGGAGCCTTTTAACCTAATGCAAGCCTCTCCTCTGGGCTGGGGAGAGCGGTCACGCCGGCTCCGCAGGGGAGGCTTCTGCGGCTGTGCTGCTACCGTGGTAACCTACAGGCAGCACTGTCGGCTGGCGGGACGGCTGACTGGAAAGTCCCTCCATGGGAATAACCTCTGATTGAAACGAAACTACAGTGCTAATTTTATACTAGTGGTTTCGGGTTGTTTTGCTGATGCTCCTCCTGCTGCATGCTACCAACAGTACTTCTACCACTCGTACTACTACTGCTTGTACTGCCATGTTTCCCACCGGGATACATAAAGTAAATCTTATCCTTTGTATAAAATATATCTGTCTACTGCTATTGCTAATGTGGATCATCCGTTTGCCAGTTCATCAAATTCTATTAAAAGTTAATAATCTATGCGTATGTATTTGTGTGTAGACACGTGTGTATAGGGTGTTGTATATATATATTTATATCAGATGTGTACTTATGTACTCTTGATTTTATTTGAGTATAATCATATGCGCTATTACATTATTACATATAATAATAAATATCCTTAAAAAACACATCAATCAGGTCTGTTTGACTTTTTAGTCTGTGAGCTGACTATTGATCAATCATTCCTGACCTCTGGTAAATTGTAGTCCACTACAATTTCTAAAGACATGAACTTCAATGTATGGAGGCATGTAAAGAATGTAGAGTCATGTTAATAATGTATATGTGAAAGCCCTCAATGGCTCCTTCACTCGTCAGTGCAAAGCAGAGTGAGTCTTGAATGCCGACACACTCTAAGAATACAAGGTCACTTATGCTACCAATTCATCCTGAAAGGCATTAGGTAAAAACTGTACACACTCTCTGTGGTTATGTTTGTGTGCGTGTGTGTGTGTGTGTGTGTGTGTGTGTGTGTGTGTGTGTGTGTGTGTGTGTGTGTGTGTGTGTGTGTGTGTGTGTGTGTGTGTGTGTGTGTCTGTGGGGGGGGGGGCTGGTTGCCCGTCTTGCTTTCATAGGGCCTAAAAAAAAAATTTGTTTGGTTCCGGTTTCCGACCGACCCTGTCAATTTATGTGCGACCCAAATTATTTTATGAGCTTTATAATTTTTTTTATTTTTTTTTTTGATGCAAACTAGAATTACGTTTTGGTACAGCACCTCTTCATTCTGTACAAGGATGAGCGAATTTTCTCGTTTTTAAATGAAAACAACCTACCTATCATTCGCTGCCGCTGGAAAAAATAAAATAAAAAAATAAAAAAAATTCCCTACCTACCCATGACCTCAACTGACAACCAACAGGAACCAAACTTTTTTTTTTTTTAGGCCTTGTTTATCCTGGGCTATCATGAGAGAGAGCCCAGTTTATCCTGGGCTCTCTCTCATGCTCGCTCTCTCTTGTCTTTTTTTTTCTATCAGTTCCTCTTTATCTTTCTGTCTTTCTGTCATTCATTCTTTTTTTCTTTCTTTGCACTCTCTCTTCACTCTGTCTTGACACCCACACTGTAGCAGAAAAAATGAGCTATTACCCTCATGGCCTTTCCCATAGCCGGCCTCAGCGTGGGTGACTGTTTTCTGCTGGCATAACCGGCCCATCATTTGGAAGCCATCTTTCTTTTTCCTGAGGGGACGTGGGAAAGAGGATGTAGGGGAACTTTCTACCATCATGGGAGCAGTGAAGGAGTGGAGGCCCACTGTGACACACACACACGCACGTGCAAACGCACACACACACACACACACACACACACACACACACACACACACACACACACACACACACACACACACACACACACACACACACACACACACAACCACACACACACGGCAAACACACTTAAATAAATACATACACTCAAGAATTCCTCTACTTGATGTACTTAAAGGCATGCACAGAAAGGCATCTCACACACACATACTGCCACACACACGCACACAGTGCATATTTCAATGATGGCATCTATTTGTTTTCATTCCCCTTTGTTATTCTAATCTTGACAAAGGACCGGTTCGGTCTATGGGAAAGCTGACTGTGTCCCACATGAACTCAGCGGCCCGTTACTACACTTATTTTGGGAGCTAGTGTATCGAAACATAGCCGCCTTTAGAGAAAACTGAGAGCGTGGGATTTCACAAAGAGACGTATCAAAGGCTGGAGAAGGCACTGATCTCTTCTTTGGTGTCCATCTGTTGGAAGAAAGAGAAACACTCCCGTGTGTGTGTGTGTAATGTGGTGCTAGTGGTCCGCACAGCTGAGGACCTAACGACCTCGGGCATTCTGGTCCTCCAAGCCTCCACCCTGGTCCTCCAAGCCTCCACTCTGGTCCTCCAAGCCTCCACCCTGGTCCCCAAAGCCTCCACTCTGGTACTCCAAGCCCCCTACCTGGTCCTCCAAGGCTCCACCACCTCTACTTGTTTACGGTTACACCCCAGATAATTTGATTTAATCAGCCACAGTGGTCTGTGTGATATCGAACATCTTTCCTCGTGCCATTGAAATAAGGAGGAGGCACTTAGGGAAAAGCCTCACTGAGGACTAATACTGTTATTTTAATGGTGTTGACGGAGCAGAGATCCCTAGAGTGCAGAGTGTTGGGAAACCAGTACTCGACTGGAGTCCTGGACTTTTCTAACAGGTGTTCTGCAGAGACAAAATGGGGGCATATACAGAAAGAATTATCACCTTGGTGGGGGAAACTGGAGCAGGATCTTAAACTCTCCCCCACTGTGCTCCTCCTCACATATACTCACCCATCAGGGTGGTCTTCTTCTCTGGATTCCCATATCTTTCCCTTTCATTCTAATTTCAGATGTTGATTGGCCTGTAGTGTGTGTGTGTGTGTGTGTGTGTGTGTGTGTGTGTGTGTGTGTGTGTGTGTGTGTGTGTGTGTGTGTGTGTTAGGGGGGGGATCACTGTGCTGGGGGTCACAGTGACTGTGACCCTACTCGACAGGCATGGGAATGCTGTGGGGCTGCTCCAGCTGTTTCTGTCTGTCTCCTTACACACGGTCATACATCACCTGAATCCCGAGAGAATCATCATCGTAAATAGTGTAAATTAGGGATGCAAACAATTAATCGATTATCGATTAATTGTCGACAAGAGATTACTCGATTAAAATAAATTACTTGCAATTAATCGCGTTTTTAACCCGTAATTCCCCACCCGTCCACGTGAGGGCGCGCTTGACGCCAGACGTACTTGACGCACACGCGGGAACACAAGCGGGAACACAAGCGAAGCAGCACAAGACAAACGAAAAGCGGGACACTGACACGATGAAGATGGCAAAACGGAGTGCAGTATGGAGCCACTTTAAGTTGGTTAATGACGACAAAGACGCCAAATGCACAATATGTGGAAGTATTTTAAAGTACAACAACTAAACGACATCGTTGAATTACCACCTAAATGTGTCACATTCAAATGTGTCGCTGCTCCTTTACTTAGAAAGGAGTCAGCTGAGGTGGTTCGGGCATCTGGCAAGGATGCCCACTGGGCGCCTCCCTTGGGAGGTGTTTCAGGCACGTCCAGTGGGGAGGAGACCTCGGGGAAGACCCAGGACTAGTTGGAGAGATTATATCTCTTAACACTGGCCTGGGAACGCCTCGGGATCCCCCCGTCAGAGCTGGTCAATGTGGCCCGGGAAAGGGAAGTCTGGGGCCCCCTGCTTGAGCTGCTCCCCCCGCGACCCGACCCCGGATAAGCGGATGACGATGAGATGAGATGAGATGTGTCACATTCAGAAGGAAATTCAGCTTCTCAGAAGAATTGCCGCTTATCAATTAATCGATCATCGATCGATAAGATGAAACAACTATCGATTAATGAATTACTCGATAATTTGCATCCCTAGTGTAAATATTATATAAATACTGTATTTTTTGTTGTTTAGCATATGTCATATATGTGTTATTGCATACATATCCTTTTCCCTCAATATTTCTCAAGTATAATTTCAAGCAACTAAACACAAACCTTGGAACTTTGTTGTTTGGAAAAATATCTAGCACTATTTGACCATAATACCATGAAAAGCTATGGTCAGTGCTTTGACTGAGAGCAGACAGCGCATTAGACCTTGAGTAACCTCACTAATGACTGGGGAGGCTCATTCCTAAAGTCTATTTCTGTGTGCTGCTTCTGGCCGGCACTCGCTGGCCCAGCCCAGTTAGTGTTGGTGTTGTTGTGCCCATAGAACACCCAACAAAGGTCAAGGTCAGCTCAACCAGAAGCTGACTTCCACCTCATTGATTCAATCCCTACTACGTATGTTTAATCTCTAATAACAGCCGTTAACCAAAAAAACGGAAAAGATCAGTCAAAGCTGCTTCCTTAAAAACAAAGACGATACCCATTTTGTCGCCTAACCACGTTGCCAAGTTTGGTACACCATTACACAACACATCAATAAGCAATTGTTTGTGATTTGTTGTATCCTTACATGCATGGAGTAGGTGTCGGGTTGGTCTCCTCAAATGTCTCCCATGACCGAAGATCCCCAAACAGCATGTAGCAGTAGTGCGTTTACATGACACTCAAGAAAGTGATATCGTCACATATAAGACAGGGCTACTGCTAACTGTATTACATGCTCACACATACACGCGCCTCATTCTTCCTCTGTTCCTTCTTCATCCCTTCGCTTCCCATTCTCTAGCTCGTGTCACAAGTACAGTAGTACAAAGAGCAGACCTGGCTGAGATACTGCTTCCCACGGCCTCCTCTCACACACGCACACACAAACACATACATGCACATGCACACACACACACTCATCCCTGAAGCTGCCTGATTTCTAGCGTCGGTCAGGTCATTTCACTGTAGTTCTGCCATATCATGTCCCCAATGTCCGTTTGATAGACCACTGTTATTCTTAGATGTGACAATGCTGGAAACCCGTTTCTGGACTGTGTCCTCCCTGGCTTGGCTGTGTGTGTGTGTGTGTGTGTGTGTGTGTGTGTGTGTGTGTGTGTGTGTGTGTGTGTGTGTGTGTGTGTGTGTGTGTGTGTGTGTGTGTGTGTGTGTGTGTGTGTGTGTGTGTGTGTGTGTGTGTGTGTGTGTGTGTGACTGTGAGCGAGCAGATGGATGTTTTTCCATCAGGTCGGGTCAAAAGCAATCAATTTTGAATTGTGTCCGTTTTCCAAGGTAACCAAATAAGGGGAAAGGAAATAGAAACACATTACCGCACAATATAACACCCCACCTCAAACAAAAACACACACACTAGATGCGAGAGAGCACTTATACACTGCTCTCTCGCGTTCTCTTTTCCCCAAGTCAGATAAGTGCAGAAGAGCCCTGTGTCAAATTATACATGAATGGACGTCAAACAATTGGAATTCTCGTCATGTAAATGTTGACCTAATGCATTTGAATGTAAACTATATTATGTAAATAGGCAACGCTGCAATGCTAACAGAACTACCAGGCATGTCCCGATGATAGAAGGCCTTTGGAAGTACAGTAGGCAATTATCTTAAAATAGCGATAGAGGGAAGTAACTGGGCATGCGGATGGAATGTAAAAAGTGCAGAGCGCACATGATGTCTTGCTTGGCTTGCGGCGGGGCCCGTGCACATGGAATTATGAGGATTTGTGCACGTCTGCTCTAACATCGGCTGCTCAGGGGTCAGCACCACACACACGCACCACAGACAGACAGACCGACGCACAAACACACACAAATACACATACACACACACACACACACACACACACACACACACACACACACACACACACACACACACACACACACACACACACACATAGTGCGCCACTATGTCCCTATGCTTTGATCTGCCCAGTTCTAGCTGGTGATTTAAGAAAACACACTTCAATGATTTTTTCTGAGGTACTCCAAGCTGAACATTATTGATTGCAGAGCACAGTTAAATAATTCATTAATAAAGTAAATACTTTCTGAGGGCCAGGCCCAGTCAGCATGTTATGGGCCGGACCTTGTGTTTTATTGTGTAGCCTACATTTATGTTGTGAGCTGTTCTCTCCATTCTCTCTCCTCTTCTCCGCTGGTGTCCAGCCGGAATGAGGCAACATGAAAACCATGTTTCAACCTTGTCTTCATCTTATGATCATTCCGTATTCCAGATATTTTCCACTTTACTGTCGAGTTTGGAGGCTGTTTGCTGTTTGTTTCTTGTTTACGGTCTCATGCATGAAGACTTTTGGGAGATATTTATTATAATCTTCTAGTTTTTCTGTTTATTATAAATGAAGATGTTTCCTTGAAAGTTATTCAAATATTCCTGATAAATGAAACATCCCTGATACGCCGGAGATGAACACAGTCAGATAGGAATGATGCGTTTATTGTTTTCTCTACACAGAGCAGCTGTTCCGTCTAAAGTCAAAATCAAAGCCTTTTTGTCAAGTTAAGAAATGCCTTTGATACGGCCTCCCCCCAAGAGAAAGGCTTTCTGCCCCATCTGCCTCTTCAGACCTTCATGGTTGTGTGGGTGTGTGTGTGTGTGTGTGTGTGTGTGTGTGTGTGTGTGTGTGTGCATATTTGTGGGGGGGGTCTTTCTTTGTTTATCTTATCTATAAGTGCACATGGCTTTTACTATGTGAATTTTTAATACACACAGCCACAGTCCCTCATGTGTGTGTGAGTGTGTGTGTTTGTGTGTGTGTGTGTGTGTGTGTGCATGTGCGTGTGTGAGTGTGTGTGTGTGTGTGTGTGTGTGTGTGTTACTGCGCACACTTTCAACAAAATCACCTCTGTGATTGGGACTAATTTACATGTCAAAGTGTGTGTGTTAGCTTCTAGAAAGCCTTGAATCTAGATCAAAGCTATGGTTCTATGAGGAATTATCTTTCTAAATCCAATGGAGGGAGGGCAACTTGTCTCCTTAGTTATTTCGGCATTCCACTTGCAGACTTAAGCACAGATGTTACACATGCTTTTTCTCTGCGTTTTGTAGGGGTGAGCGAGCAGATAGAGGCTGGACTGATGGCACATGGAAGCCAAGAATCACACATTCTCCATATTTTGTCGATTACCACCTGTCCCTTTTCATCTGGCCACCATGTCTCATCTACACCTATTTTAACTTTTCATTCCTTCTCTTTTCATCTCCACTCCTTTTCTCTTCTTAACTCCCATTGCCATTAAAGGGAGAGGAAGCAGAGAAGTGCTCTTAGCCGCGCAGAGTGCATTTCTCACACACACATTCTCTCTCTCTCTCTTCCTGTCTCTCTCTCTCTGTCTCTGTCTCTGTCTATGTCTCTCTCTCTCTCTCGTTCTTTCTCTGGGGAAAACATACTGTTGGCTTACTGTTAACAAACTCATAAAGCTTCAGAGTCATAAAGCTCTCCCAATCGGTCCATATTTCAACCTTCGGGGGCGGGGCCTCTTGGCTTGTCATAGACAGCTGATAAACAATCTGCGTTGGCTCCAGCAGAACTGCTTTCTCATCAACAGGAGAAGTTATCTCTCTCTGGGGGCTCGGGAGCACTTGCATCCATGATGGGGGGTTAAAACGCATATGAGTGTCCACATGCAGCCTATTGGTACACATGAGCTCATGCTGGGAGCCGCCAGCCACAACAGGGTGCGTATCTAAAGTAATCCGTCTCGTAGTCACCCAATCAACCACCATTGAGTCATAAAGGTGGCCAGGTTATTTCGTCTGTAGCAAAAAAGTGAAAGTCGTTGAAAAAAGTTGAAAAACACTACAAAGCAAAACCCAAACAAACTCCAAATTATTGAAAATAATGGGTTTCTGGTCTGCCCAAAGTCTGGCCATCCCAAGGCACAGGCTAGAGTCTGTCGGGGTGAGTCAGCACTGTCTACTGTTGCTAATGTCCAGGAAATGTCTTTGTCAGACGATAATTAGATTCCTCAGAGAGGAAAACATCCTTCCGGCTCCATTAGCCCACAGTAAACAGCAACAAATGCAGGTGGGAGAAAATTAGGACATGAAATGTGACAACAGATTGAAGGCAGGGGTTAGGAGGCTTGGCAGGACGGTTGGGAGATGAGAGAGATGGAAAGTGAACCAGGAGCCAAGGATAGATCATCGGATGATGTGGAGGAAATACAGATGGGAGAACGGGTTAGTTGGTGAGAAGGAGATCGTTTATCTGTGTTCTGATCCAAATTCAGACAAGTGGGTAGTGGTTTTCCATCAAATTTTGTTGGCAGAGGCTCCTCGTTTCTAAAGTTTTTCTTTAAAGTTTACTTTGCTTATTATGTTTTTCTAGCTATAAGCACATTTCTAAAAAAGTAGAAAAGAAACATGCACACTCGCAAATGCACACAGATACGATGCATTAAGAGGAATTGCGATCGGGCGTCCAACCCTATGGCCGGTTGCATCATCCCTGTAGAGGGGGAAAACCAGTCATTCCTCGGAGAGACTCGCAGGAGGGAACAGTGGCTCTTCTATGGCGTCTGTAAATTGAGCCTTTCTTCCTGCGTGCGAGTGTGAAACTGGAATGCAACATATTAATGTGGACATGGGTGGGCTTCTCATTCCTACCATAGCATCCCTCTCTCTTCCTCTATCTCCCTTTCACGCCCATTACCAGTCCCTTCATCTTCCTCTTCTCCTTTTATACTCTCCTCCTCTTCCTCCATGTCCCCCTGGCCTGCCTCACGTCGGGGGGTGTGTGTCAAGGGGGCGGCCAGGGGCTGGAGAATGTCCGCTCAGAGCGCGTGTTTATGCGCCACATTCCAAACCAGGATCACCCGCCACCCACCGTTGAATGTGGCTGTGGGAATTGATGTTTCCAAAAAAATATTGATTCAATAGACTGAGGTTCTGTTTGTGTATGTGTGTGTGTCTATCTCTCTGTCCATGGCTAGTCAAGGCCCAGGTGAAGGTGGAGATGGAGGATCGCGTGGAAGTGACCCTGGGCACAGCCGCGGAGATCCCCTGTCTCTACACCACAGACGTCGGCTTCGGCGGCTTGATCATAGAGTGGTTTTATGTGAGTTTCAGATTCAAACCTTTTATCCGTTTTTTTAAAGTGGACTCAACTCAGAAAGCAGAAACCGTGTTTACATTATACATTAATTAATAAAGGAAGATATTATTAAAATAAAACTTTGATCACTCTTTAAGCTTCAACACTTACCTAACACTAACCATAACCCTAAATAGAAACACACTTTTTACAATCAATGGTGAATTTATTTATTGTAGATTTTGTGCAACGAATCACGCAAACGCATACACATGCACATACACACAGACACTAAGTAACAATAGCCTGTACAGATAGTATTTTATTAAAGTGTTAAAGTTATAATAGGGTTAGCACGGCAAACCAACAGCAAGAAAGTTACAACAGGTCAGAACAGCAAGCTAACAGCAAGAAAGTTACAACAGGTCACAAGGGCAAACTAACAGCAAGAAAGTTACAACAGCCTTTAAGAAATCAAAACAGTTTGTCACAGCGGACAGATATATCATATCAGGTCCGCCATACTTTAGTTCCGTAGGACAGGGACAGGGCCTGTTCCCGTGGCCCTCCCAGCCCTGGGTCCATGTCGGGCTGCACCCCTTTACTCACGCCCCTGTTTAACGTGTCTCTCTGCTCTTCCGTCCCTTCATTGGATTCTTCTGTGCACGATAACAGCTGGATCCAGCTGGCAAGCGACACAGGATCTACTTCCAGGACCCCACGATGCGCATCGAGGAAACCAACAGTCAGTTCACCGGCCGCATCAAGGTGGACGTCACGCCGTCCCAAGGGTCCGGCCAGGTCCTCCTGCGAGTCTTGGAGACCCGGCTGGGGGACGAGTTGGACTTCATCTGCCTCGTCAAGAGCCTGACAGACGGCAACGACCAGGGCAAGACGCAGCTGAGGGTGTTCGGTAAGGGCCGGGTTCAACCCGCGTGTTGGATTAGGTGTTTTATAGAGAGGATGGAGAATAAACAATGTTTTTGTTGTTGTTGTTGTTTTGTGGCCGCAGAGAAGCCAGCCCACCCAATCATCAAGAGCGTGGACGAAGACATCTGGTTCAACAACGAGGAACCAGTCAAGGCAAGGCTCTGTATTCCACTCCAATTAAATGTTATCATTCTTTTTTTGGGGGGAAATTTAACTAGATTCTCTCCTCTGCTCTCCTCTCCCGTCCTCTACCGTCCTTTACTCTCCTCTCCTCTCCTCTCCTCTCCTCTCCTCTCCTCTCCTCTCCTCTCCCCTCCCCTCCTCTCCTCTCCTCTCCTCTTCCCTCCCCTCCTATCCTCTCCTCTCCTCTCCCCTCCTCTCCTCTCCTCTCCTCTCCTGTCCTCTCCTCTCCCCTCCTCTCCTCTCCTCTCCTCTCCTCTCCCCTCCTCTCCTCTCCTGTCCTCTCCTCTCCTCTCCTCTCCTCGCCCCTCCTCTCCTGTCCTCTCCTCTCCTCTCACCTCATCTCTTTGCTCTGCTGTACAGATTGGAAGCTGTGAGGCGAAGAATGGTTATCCCAGACCAAGCATCACCTGGTATAAAGACAACACACCACTGTCCAACGTTCCTAATGGTGAGAACATATGTGCACTTCGGTGCTGCGTCACCCGTTTAGTTTCTATGTTTGGTTGCAGGCCGATCCAATGGCGTCCAGAGGCATTTTGGTCTGCGCCCGTTGCTGAAGCCCCTTGGAGGTCCACTTATGGGGTTTTCAAGGGGACACTGAACCAGTGGCCTTTTCTTCCTTTGTTTATATTCCTCTTTCATGATCATTGGAGCTGTTTACATATTTTCATCTTAACTCATGATCTAGTTCAAGTTATTATTCATCCCATGCCCATACAAGTATGCAGCGTGAGTCCCTTTCTTACCCTTTATTTGTGTATGTGTGTGTTTGTGTGGGGGTGTGTCTGCCAGAGGTGTCTGTCTTGTCCAAAGAGACCACGGAATCCAGCGGGTTGTTTTCGGTGGAGAGCGAGCTGAGCCTGAAAGTGGTGAAGGAGGACCAAGGCTCTGAGTTCTACTGTGAGGTCAACTACCAGATCATAGGGGGATTCGGCATGTTGGAGTCCGAAAAAAAAAAGATCCGGGTCCGCTGTGAGTACTCTTCATGCAGATATCAGATCCTTCTTTTCAACCTGTAAATATACCCGTTTGTCTCTTATTTAAGGGGCAGCGAAAGCAAAATTACATTTTTTTTGATAATGTGGAAATCAGTCTTAAATTGTCTTCAACATAATGTTATACTGAAAACAAGTATCACAAAGTTGACGTGGGTCGTAACCATGGGGATGACACGTCAAAAGAGGGGAGATTAGAACTTCTAGAACTCTCAGCCCTAGAATATATATTTCAAATCTCATAGTGTTGTAATTCATTCTGAAACAAGGGGTTCCTACACTTCTCCATCGATGTAGGAGGGTAACTGAGTCGATGTTGCAGGCCCCTCATGAAGCCGTACTCTACCCTTTGACGTGATTCACAACCTTCTCTGAGATTAAATGCATTTTAGTCATGAATTGACGATTGAACGTGCCTTCAATGACAACGTTTGAACCTCTCCTCTGTATCTCAGACCCCTCAGATGAGGTCAACCTGTGGGTGAAGTCCCCCAAGAGGGACATCAAAGAGGGTGACACGGTGGAATTCGAGTGTCTGGGCAACGGAAATCCTCAGCCACTCTTCACCTTCCGCAACAGAGAGGTACCCTGTTACAGAGAGCCCTGTTATGTCATGTTTCGTTTCTGCCCCGAACCCCTGTTACGTTGATCGATTATCTGTGGTTATCGATACATTTTGATTGAAAAACAGATCAAGTTATGCAAAAGCATCCAAGAAGCATGAACCAACCATTCAATATGTATCAACACAGTGAATGGATCCATTTATCCGTTATTCATTCACATAAATACACATTTGAACACGCTCTGAAACACGTTCAAACCCCATTGTACCAATGATGCAGCGGTGATCATGTGCTCATGATTCATGTGAGCACTCATCTTCATATGATAATATCATAAGATACCTGGGAGTTGTTTTTTATAAAATGACTGACGACTGCACCACTGCGTCCCTGTCCGTAAATCTGGGTCCGTCCAATCTGCCTGTCATCCGCCTGTAAAGGCTACCTTGAATACCCTCGAACACAGCAACAATAACGAACAAGCGTACTCTGTGGTCACAAGCCTATCACTCGAGAGACCCCGTCTCTCAACAGGTCTACCCCAGGTCTGTATGCCCTCCTCCGTAGGATGTGTGTGCGTGGTTACATTGTGTTTTCTGTGTTGGTGGAGATGGTGGAGTTGAACGCTATCAACAACGTGTTGGAGCTGAGGAACGTGAGCCGTCTTGACAGTGGGCTGTACGAGTGCTTCACTACAGATATAGAGACCTTTGAGGAGGTGGTGGGGAACACCACGCTGTTCGTAAACTGTAAGCATCGCACTCACACCCGCGTACACACACGCACACACGCACACATACACATACAAGCACACACACACACACACACACACACACACACACACACACACACACACACACACACACACACACACACACACACACACACACACACACACACACACACACACAAACACAGACTGTATACTATTGTTGACTATACTATGATACTTCTCTAGGATACAAGCGATCAAACAACAAAAACTGTCCCATGGTAATCGTGTTCTGGAGCAACTCCACGAAGGGACCAATATCTTTCTTGGTTTGTGTTTTTGTGAATGTGTGTGTTTGTGTGCGTGCGTGTGTGTGTGTGTGCGTGCATGTGGGCGCACATGCGTGTGTGTGTGTGCATTTGTGTGCACGTGCGTTTGTCTGTGTATGTTCCTGTGTTTGTGTGTGTGTGTTTGTGCGTGTGTGCGTGTTTGTGCGTGCGTGCGTAGATCTAGAGCCTGCGGATGTGTCTCCTGAAGAAACCCTCACGCTGTCCCAGGGAGCTGATCTGAACCAGAGCTGCAACGCCCTCTCTTCCCTCAAAACACACACCGTCTGGATGAAGGTCCTTCCGCAGAAATACGTCTTTCTTCTGTATATTTCATGTTCTATGCCATATCAGCCATCTTTGAATAAACTGCTGCTGGGCAAAAGTCTGCCAAATATATATGAAATACTATTTACTATTCAGCAGACTCTTTTACCAGCTTTTATAAGATATGGGATTAATGAACAGGTTGGGGTTAGGCATCTTGCTCCAGGAGGCATAAAGGTGGAGGGCAGACATTGGGGTATGAACCCAAAGCCGGTGCTTAGGAAGGAAGCATCCTCACCACCGGAATAGGAGGGATTGAAACCATGATGTTGTTGCATTTCAGCTATCCGTGGCTTAATTGTGTTTGTGTGTGTGTGTGTATGTGTGTAGAACGGGGTGAAGGTGGCCACGGGCAACATACTGTCACTGAGGGACGTTGTTTACGACATGGCTGGAACCTACGAGTGCATGGTGACGGTTCCCCAGCTGGTCGGCATGGAAACCAGCGCCGCGTTTCAGCTGATCGTCGAGGGTAAGTTCCATCATGTGTGGAAGGGATTTCAAAGCTTTATTTTCACTAATGAACATCCTTCTGGTCTGAGCCCGGCTGCAATTGATTTCCATATATGGGCGCGGCCAATTTGTTTACTTATTTGTTTTCGCCACATAGTGGCACTTATTATTTCATCATGAACTTAAACTTAAACCCGATGATCTGTCCTATCATTTGAAGATGTGGGAAGATGCGTTCAACGACAGAGAAAAATATTGTGAACTTTCATGATCAGGATGGTCTTACAAAGCAAATTCGGACACATTCTTTATCATTGACGTCAAATGCAAAAACAGGCTATTAATGATTTTAACGTAGCTAAACATACGACAACATGTGAACTAGTGAACGAACGATATATCCGATATATCCGATATATCCGATATTTGCGTTTTTTATTTGCGTTCGCCGATTATATTTATATATATTTATTTATCTTTCTGCATGATTTACAGACAGACAGTTCAATAGATGTTCCATTTTTAAACTGAGACTTGTGACATATGTCATCATCATTGTGTCATTTATTTAAATTGAGGGAGCAAAAGCATCGGCTCCAAATATCGGCTCAAGAAAATCAGCAGCCCGTATCGTCATCAGCTAAAGCTGATGAAAAAAATCGTTATCTGCATCGGTCCTAAAAAATCCATGTGCAAAAAGGTTCACCGGAGATCAGTGAGCCGCAGAGCACCAGCCTGGAGCAGGCGGTGGAGAGCACGGTGGTCCTGACCTGCAGGGCCAGGGGGAACCCCACGCCGACCATCACCTGGAGGTCCGCAGGGAGTCTGGTAGGCCTTCACCTCCCGCCCGGGGCTTCATCTCCTGAGGACCCCAACAGTTTTCTCGATCAATACATAAATATGCATCAGAACTTTCCTGAGAAGTTCAACCCTATGAACCCGAATTAGTCAGCCCTATCTCTAAAAAGAATGGGTCCCTTTACTCCCTTTAAAGCGATGAAGTAACCGTTTCTCTGTGTTTTTTCGAACGTCAGGTCGACTCTCAATCCAATGTGACGGAGGATGGGGTTCTGAGCTGGGTCAACGTCAAGGTCAGCTCGGACTTGAACGTGTCCTGCAACGCCTCTAATACAAACGGCAACGTAGAGACTCTGTACTCCATCAAAGCCAGTGAGTTCCTTTGCGCGCTACTTCTGGGTTCATGTGTTTATGTGTGTGTAAGTGTCCGCATTTTAGTGTTTGTGCAAATGTGTCACAAGTGTCAACGTGTGCACGTTAAGTGTCTCCGTGTTGCCTATGTATGTGTCTATGTATGTTTCTATGTAGCCGTGTGCGAATATAGAATACCTCTGACCCCTTTACTCGACCCTTTGCCCCCGCCCAGCCCTATCCTGTGTCATGTGTGTCATCTTGTTGTGTATATCTGTACCGTGTTAACATGTCAGTCATGTTGTATATACGTTTTGAGTGTGCAACCCCTCCCTTCCTAAGTGTTGACCCCCTGTGCCCCTAACTATGTCCAGTCGTCCCAACCACCACTTCGCCCACCACCACCCTAGCCACAGGTAAGACCCAGAGTCCTCTCTCCACTCAACCCACAACCAGTACCACTTAATTTACCTTTTACAATAACCTTTGTTTGTTGGGTCAAAGGTTCCCGCTTGGCTGTGGTTGTGGGTGTTTTGTTGCAGCCAGTCCTCTCGTGTATATCTTTACCATGTTCACATATGGGTGATGTGGTAGTGATGCGGCAGTCCGGCAGCTCAGCTCCGGGTGTACAATCTCCTTCTCCTCCATGTCGCGGTTCAATATGGACTTCAGAGAGTCAAGGCCAAAGTTCCTTTCCCCCGATTCTTCTCAACCATGGCCGAGATAACCCCACTACGAGTGTTTATGCCCTGTTTACACCTACCCGATAGTGGGCCCCGATGGCTAAATCAGCAGCTATCGTTATAACATCGGCAAATAGCGTGGTTGCATCGGGAAACACCGTTACTCTTCCTGGGAACATCGTTAGACAACGGGAAGAAACGGGAAGAAATGCTCAATGATCGGGCAACAACGGGCAACATCGGCAAAGAACGAACATGTTTGTTAATTTTGGGTCTATCGGGGTAGAATCGGTTACCAGGTGTTGCTATGGGCTAATCGGCTATAATCGGGAATAGAACGGGAGTACAACGTAAGACATCGCAAATCGTTCGGGAATTTTCCTGGGCACATCGGCTATATTCGTTAATCTTCCGCGCTTTATCGTGTTTTATCGTCTTTATATCGGCAACCTCAACACACGAAAGACCCTCGAGAACCCTAGACAAATAACGATTGTGAGTGACCAGATTGTGTTAAGGAAGACCCTCAATCTGCCACTTGGGTATAAATAGGGGGTGATGGATGGATGTCCTACTTTTATAATTACAGGGTACTTCGCCCATTTAGAACCGGCGTTCTATTATTATAAAATCGCTATTGTAATATAAATAAATATATAAATAAATATCAGTCTAAACCAGTCTCCCCTTTGCCTTCTCCCGAAATGACGCCAAATGACGCCAAACGCGTCATTTGACGTGTTTGGCGTCATTCGAAATGACGTCAAATGACGCCAAACGCACTTCGGGTGTCTTCCCTGGCATAGGCCTACATCGTTATGTTATCGTTATAACATCGGGTATGTGTAAATGCTACCCCGATAAATTGACCCGATCATACATTTTTAGCCCGATGTCACCCGAATCACCCCGACTTCCACATCGGTGGTCCATCGGCCATTAGCGGGATGGTGTAAACGGGGCATTACTTGTTGTGGAAGTACCAGAGATGTCAGACGCAGTCTTTATGATTAATAATCTCCTCTGAGGCGCACATAGCTTTTGGCCGTGATATTTGATATAATTTTATATAAATACCTATATATTACATAATATTATTATTAATATTATATTTAAGCAATAGATCACGACAGGCTGTGGTATGTGCTCATTATACCACTGTTATGGGGCGTTGTCCGGCCCCGACACGCAGCGGAGGGCCGGCGACCCCCTTCACAGTGGTATAATGAGCACATGCCACTGACTGAAGTGATCTATTGCATTTATACAACGATTACTATTATGGCGAAACGAAAGTCATAGACACACTACATTTAAAAAAAAAAAAAAGAAAGTCAAAGTAGCCGTTTTTGTTAAAGAATACAAAAAAGTAGTCCCTCCTGGCTGCCTTCAAAATGTACGACGGTCGCTATGCAACACACTTTAGCGTCCCTCCGAGAGAAGGCTCGGCTAGAGCGGTTCGCCGGCAATTTCCTATGGAGCAGTTCACTCGCCGTGTGCCTAAGCTTTCGTTAGTCTCTCCATCGCCTTGCTCACTCCCGGAGTAACAACATTTACACCCTCTCCATCATCCAACATATGTTTTACTTTGTAACTGTTTCTACTTCCAGGCGCGGAGTGATATGCAAACTTTCACAAAATGATCGGGCGTCATAGCAGTTATGTATACGCTCATTATACAACAGTTAGGAACCAATCAGATCGCTGGATTTAAGCCACGCATTGTATAATATATAGATATAGAGCTCCAGGAGTCCGCAAACGGCAACAATCACTTCTCCATGCTGTGGTTCAGTCTGACAGCTCATTGGTCAATGGGCACCAGCTCATTTGCATTAATGCTTCAGACACCAGAAACGGTGCATTCTGAAGGGACTGAATCAGAGGGGAATAGCGGTAGGCACGATTTTTTTCCCCAAAAGCTATTTCCAGCAAACAGCTTCAAAAACATGTTTTCTGGAACTCATATACTATGTTTACTTGGGAAAACATCATAATATGTCTCCTTTAACCTTTTACAATAACCTTTGTTTGTTGGGTCAAAGGTTCACGCTTGGCTGTGGTTGTGGGTAATTTTGTTGCTGCGTCTTTGTCTTTGTCTGTTCATGGGTCAAATAAGATGCAAACCAGGAAACGGAAACCACAGCATTCAGTCCTCTCGTGTATATCTTTACCGTGTTAACATGTCAGTCATGTTGTATACGTTTTGAGTGTGCAACCCCTCCCTTCCTAAGTGTTGACCCCCTGTGCCCCTAACTATGTCCAGTCGTCCCAACCACCACTTCGCCCACCACCACCCTAGCCACAGGTAAGACCCAGAGTCCTCTCTCCACTCAACCCACAACCAGTACCACTTAATTTACCTTTTACAATAACCTTTGTTTGTTGGGTCAAAGGTTCCCGCTTGGCTGTGGTTGTGGGTGTTTTGTTGCAACCAGTCCTCTCGTGTATATCTTTACCATGTTCACATATGGGTGATGTGGTAGTGATGCGGCAGTCCGGCAGCTCAGCTCCGGGTGTACAATCTCCTTCTCCTCCATGTCGCGGTTCAATATGGACTTCAGAGAGTCAAGGCCAAAGTTCTTTTTCCCCCGATTCTTCTCAACCATGGCCGAGATAACCCCCACTATGAGTGTTTACTTGTTGTGGAAGTACCAGAGATGTCAGACGCAGTCTTTATGATTAATAATCTCCTCTGAGGCGCACATAGCTTTTGGCCGTAATATTTGATATCATATTTTATAAATACCTAAATATTACATAATATTATTATTATTAATATTATATTATATAGATATAGAGCTCCAGGAGTCCGCAAACGGCAACAATCACTTCTCCATGATGTGGTTCAGTCTGACCGCTCATTGGTCAATGGGCAGCAGCTCATTTGCATTAAAGCTGCAGACACACCAGAAACAGCGCATTCTGAATCAGAGTGGAATAGCGGTAGGCAAGATTTTCTTTCCTAAAAACTCATATACTATGTTTACTTGGGAAAACACCATAATATGTCTCCTTTAACCTTTTACAATAACCTTTGTTTGTTGGGTCAAAGGTTCCCGCTTGGCTGTGGTTGTGGTTGTTTTTGTTGCAGCCAGTCCTCTCGTGTATATCTTTACCATGTTCACATATGGGTGATGTTGTATAAGTTTGAGTGTCCAAACCCTCCCTCCCTAAGTGTTGACCCCCCTGTGCCCCTAACTATGTCTAGTGATCCCACCCACCGATCGGCCCGCCAGCATCATAGGTAAGACCTGAGTCCTAGCTGCGCTATCCCCAGCTTGAATCACCAGGTCCACGCTTGGCTGGAGGCCAGGGTCTTTTGTTTTTGTGTCTTTGTCTAACTCTATTAATCGATTGAATAAGATGCAAAACAACAGCAGGCTGTGGTTGTTATTAATGAATTAATGTTGTTAATTATATTATTGTGGGATTGTCAGGGTTTTGTAATTGTTTCTCAGACGTATTGAGGTCTGTCACTGGAAGAAATAGCTGCTAAAAGTACTAAGTAAAATGACTACTACTAAAAAAAAAAGATCTTTGCCTGGGATTAACATGAATCAAGTATTGAATTGGACTTCAGCTCAGCTTCTAGGTGTTGTTTTTCACATGCTAATGGAGTCTTGTCACGGCATGCGTACCTTCTAGAATTACAGTTTGTGTGCACTTCCTGACATACCGACATACTGTACATCACTGACACACACGCACAAACACACACACAGACACACACACTGACACACACACATACAAACACACACACACACACCAACACACAAACACACACACACACACACACACACACACACACACACACACACACACACAACCACACACAACCACACACATTAATTGGCACGCACACATATGCAGAGAACACCACACAGAAACATATTAGTGGAACTCAAGGAGGCAGCTGATATTCAAAATGCACTTACGGCAAGTCTCCTGACTCCCATTATGACTGCTGCTTTATGTGCTCTCTCTCTCTCTCTCTCTCTCTCTCTCTCTCTCTCTCTCTCTCTCTCTCTCTCTCTCTCTCTCTCTCTCTCCATATCTTTCCATCTCTCTTTCCATCTTTCTCACTCCTTCCTTTCCACTGTCTATCCATCTCTCTCTCTCTCTCGCTCTCGCTCTCTCGCTCTCGCTCTCTCGCTCTCTTTTTTTCTCTGTCCTACGTCTGATGTCAGATTCTCAGAGGAAATCTCTGTCTGCCTTGTTGTTGTGTCCTGCTAAACTCCAGTCAAATTAGATTAAATAGGCCTGCAAGGCCTTCTCTGGTCCTCCACATAACTCACTCTACTTGTAGCTAGCAGAATAATTAGCATGTAGCACAGATATGAATCTCTTACATCAGAAATGGATCAGCTTTATTGAGGCCTTGGGTGAAGGCACCTGTTTGAATTAGGTCCAGCCAGGATGCAATCCTACCCATATACACCCTGGTACCCAGGGTTGGTTGATAACTGTATGTATGGTTTTTCACACTCCAAACAGACACCACAGACAAAATCCCGAGAGGTTTGTATGGGGAGCGCCTACATCTGCTCCTTCTTGCTCTTGTGAAGGGCACCACCACCTCACTACCCCTTCCCGTTTGTTTTCTGTTGACTGCAGGATTCCTTTCTCTCATCTGCCCCCTCGCTGCCGGGCTACACTGTTGTTGATGCACGTTGCTATGGATTGTGCATTACCTGCTTCAATCAATTCATCACTGTGCATGTTGATATATTTGCGAGTAGGCTGTTGGGAATGTCAGCCCCCCCTTCGGCAGAGTCTATATACCTGTGCTGCATTGCATAGGAAATGCAATGCAATGATCTTTTGGTCAATGGATCACTAGATCACCGGAATGATGCTTGCTCCACACTCTTTCCATCAGCCAAGCTCTCCACGCAAAGTCACACGCCTGCCTTCAAAAACCACAATATCCTGTACCTTCCTTTTAGACCTGCTATGTCTCCTCCCTCCTCCTTAAGCGACCTATTTCCCCAGCTTCTGTCCCAACACGGTGAATAACCCTCCTTGGTTTTGATATGCTTTCCCTCCAGCAGGGGGCAGCGGTGTGATCATCGCGGTTCTCATCATCTGCCTGCTGCTGCTGGCCATCCTGGGCAGCGTGCTCTACTTCCTTTACAAGAAGGGAAAGATCTGCGGCCGCTCCGGCAAGCAGGACCTGTAAGTCCCACGGGGTGGAGGATACATATAGTGGTTCATGGGGATTCTTGAGTCCCACACCCACGCACACTCAAATGTCTTCATGGAAAAAAGCACTGTTTTCTTTCTCTTTTCCTAATGTGCCGAGGAGAAATATTTTTGAGAATCGTATATATATCATTTATCCATGTCCGTGGAGGATACGGTATTGAGCTGTGTGTGTGTGTGTGTGTGTGTGTGTGTGTGTGTGTGTGTGTGTGTGTGTGTGTGTGTGTGTGTGTGTGTGTGTGTGTGTGTGTGTGTGTGTGCCCCTGCAGCACCAAGGAGAAGACGAGCAGGGACAACATCGTGGTGGAGATGAAGAGCGACAACACAGAGGAGGCTGTGCTGCTGGCGGTGAATGGGGACAAGACGTCTGGCGACCAGGTAAAGACACCCACCCACCCACCCACCTGGTCCCCCTAGCCCACCTGAATCACCTCCTATACGTTACCTATCTATGTACCACAGCAACTTTGAACGCTGGATCCTGATTGGTCAATATGCCGAAAGCCCTGTGGAAAAATATTCGAATTTCAGCTGATGAAGTCAATAAAACACAATAATATTATAGATGAAAGTAACTAATATCTTATCGTTATAGATAACTTGTTATGAGTGGAAAAAGCCACATTGTGTTTTTTCTATGACATTATTTACACATGAAATTGGAATGTTTATTTACCGCCTTTCGTGGAACGTGGGACTACACTACCCACGGCGGTCAGACAGCTACGGCTAGCACTACACTAGCCTATACAGTCTACGGTAACCCTCCCCTAAGCACATGTTTGTTTTTTAATGAAAATGATCCCGGCTCCTTGTTTTTCCTGTGATTGCAATAGGGACCAAAACCTTACAGCATTATTACATTATAATTCAGTAGGAGCACTGAAATGCTGACTGCAACTTAGTGTTGTTTGAATGTGCAGCTGCCTGAATATAAGAAAAATCTGATTTTAGTCCATTGACCCCATACAATCTTTTGGAATATGTTGAACCAGCTCTTCGTCATCACAGGGGGCAGGACTACCTAGCTCTATACCAGTGCAGCACACGATAAATGCATAGTCAAACGAGCCGGCCTTACTCTCTAACACATCCTTCCCTCTCTCTTTACAGTAACACGTATGTGGAACATCTGGAGGTGCAGCAGTGAGGAAGACCACGGTGAGGGGATTTGCTGCCCCCCCCCAAACTCCCACCTTTTCTCTCCCTCCCCTGCATCCCATCTTGCCCTCAGAGATCCTATCTTCATCAAGTTAATGGAGGAGAAAGAGCTTATCTCTTTTGGATACCAGTTAATATTCCCCGAACAGGTGCGACAAGAACAGAGACACTAAAGTGTGGAACTCCAAAAAAGCATCCCGTTGGCTCGGGTACTTTTCTGAAGTGCCACTTTAGCGCTCGGGCGTAATTCTACCAAAGACAAAACAAACCACTACCATTACTTTTACCCAGGACATACCCATGTCTTCACTCCTCGCTCACACCAGAGCCAAGAGGAAGATTGTCAATCACTTAGCTTACCAGGAGGTCAGGGTTTAGGGTTAGGGTTAAATTCTATAGCAAAACGAATGCCACCTCAGGCAAATCACAAACAATAAGGAACAGGCTGAAAAACTGCTCTTTGTCGAGTGTATATATTATACGCTTTGTATGTACATATTTCTTTATTTAAAGAAAATAACCCAATAAGAACAGCCAGAGTGTTATTATTTTAATTTTATGTTCAGTTATTTGTAGCCCCTTCGTCTTTATTGATATTTTGGCAATGGATGTGTGCTGTGCTTCGAGTCTGTACACTGAATAACATGGGTCGTATAATGTGTTAGCGCTTTCAGCCGCATTTATCACACCAAAGAAAAATCACTGCAATTTGACTCTGAAAAGTGCCCTCATGGATCCTTACATTTCTGTTCCGTTCCATTCATTATTTTATTTTCCTTGTCTATCACAATCGCAAATCAATCGGCACAATGCCTAACTCTGATCCGTCTCTTAGTGACACATTGAGGGGTTCCTGTTTGTTCGTTTCATGTCATGGATGGCTTTATATCTATAGCCTATTTTTACATGGTTTATCGTTCTTTTTTTATATTTGTGTAGATTTGATAATACAGAGTTTGAAGATTGTCTTTAATTGAATGTGTTTCTTATCTTTGGAGTTTTAGGCTTACCCATTTAACATCGAACACCTTGTTTTATCATATTAGTTAGAGGAACAAATGTAACATTCAATGTCCAGTGCACTGATCTAGAGTTCGTTTTTGTTTTCTGATTGTGTTATTTCAGTTTTAATGTGAAACTTGTTTTGCCCTTATAGTGAAATGTTTGAAGTGAATTTAAAGCAGTAGATCGTAGTAGTAGTAGTCGTTCTTAAGGGTGATGTATGTATATGAGATCATTGGTCAATTTTATATTATAGTTCAATTAATTCGTGGATTGACTGAAAATGTTAATTTTCTGTGCTTTGATCTGATCGTTTCAGAAGTGCATAATGATTATACCTAGTATTTTTGTTATGGTGAGAGCTGAAATTACGATGGAATGAATTTTGGCATGTGGGCACGTATTTGTGACTGCTGTCACTGACTATCACTAGTAACAAGTTATATATATATGTAGGCTAGCAATGTAGCCATCAGGAATAATCTGAGGAGTCAAACTCAGATTATAAAAAGTGCCTCACATTCCACCATAAGGAATAATAACACAATTAGAACTTTCTCAAATAAATGTCAGTGTTACTTAAGACTTCTTTTGTGTCAGATTTTTAAGTAAAAAAAAATTCTGAACATAAATACAAATAAACACTTAATTTAAAGCAACAAGAGACTTTGCAAAAAATAAATAACATACAGCTACTTGTTGTAAACTCAGTATGTAAGACTGTCAGAGCCAAATAAGTACTACTTTACACAGAAACTAACAGACTGACTGTCACACATTTCAGGTTGTTTTATTGTTCTGTATCCTGTTGTGTTATCTACTGTACTGCATTGGTGTAGTTAATAAATTCATAAGTTGAATTTTCATTCGCCATCAATAATATGCTTTTTATCATAACTCAACAGCAAAAAAAAATGCTTATATTATTTTGCATATAATTATATTCACAGCTCTGTGCATACTTCCAAGGTGATATGAGCATTTAAAAAAGATCAGAATGTGCCAGGAAACATGGCAACGTGGACCAATAGTATGAAGGTATTATTGTAGCAAAAGTCTTTAGCACCTGTAACTGCAGAATTTGAATGCGTACACTAAAGTCACAGTAAATTTGAAGTCGTATATATTTATTTTGCATGTGTACTCTAAAGTCACAAATGTGTAACAGTACATTTGTAGTCGTAAAAAAAATATAAATATTTTTTATACCATTGTAAACACAAAATAGGGTCTACGAGTACACTAATCTGTGTTACAGGTGCACAAATCCTTTTGCTACAATTATTGCAGCGCAGTTGGTGCAAAACACATTCGCACACCCGTGTTTCATAATCTGAGAACATGCCCAAAAGGTGTGCATTCGTAAACCCAAATTTGAACAAATGCATCAGAAGTTGCACATCTGTGAACGCTATGTTAATTCAGCATTTTAATGAGCGAGCACAAAACCATTTTACAACTGCTCGAATCTGCTCCTGCAAGTCTCAGCTGTGGGTTTTTTTGCAGGTTGTTTTGCAACACCCCTAGGTGGTAAATGTGTAGCAAAAGTATTCGTATCCGTAGATGACAGAGCGTCCGTGAGCGGGACAAAATAGTCCCGCCCATAATTTCCTAATCCAATGAAAATCACCGGCCGGGATGCATTTCTCAAATTACAGTGACGGCTGGTGGTGATTTTGGGTGGGTGGGCTAAAGAATGCATTACATTTATCAATACTTCACAGGGCTCCAGACGCCATGAGGTCACCTTTATATCTCTGTTCATAACTTTCATATAATGTGAATGATTTTTAAACAAGATTAAGGTGTAGAGAAAGGCATTTCTTTATTTGAAGCACAATTATAAATAAAAAGAAAAATAAGGTGCTTCACTGAGCTGAAATTGAACATTTCGAACTAAACCATTAAGCAAAATAAAACTTTTTTTGTGCTTAAAGTATTACACAATTAAAATGTTGACTGGTCTCCCTTTGCGCAAAATGCGGCTGTAGACGATCACACACTCTTTGGTAGAGACGTCTGTGTCGCCGTCAATCATGAAGGACATGTAGGGGTCCTTTTACATTATGTCATTTTACATTAGGCCTATGTAAAATGAAATGACTTAGTTCAAGGGAATTCTCCCCAAAGTATTGCATTAACATTTCTGAATTTATGTTATGGCGACCATTAAAATACATTCAAGGACATTTGCGGCATGTTAATGAAATACTTTGGGGGGAATTCACTTGAACTGAGTCATTTCATTTAACATAATGTAGGATACCCATCTCCGTTCAGTAGGACGCCCTCTTCACTTCTCCAGAAATAAACGTATCCCGTGCTGAGTATGCTGCGATCTTTATAGCTCCATGGCTGGCACGGGGTGGGTCCCAGTGTAATTTGAGAAATGCATCCCTGCCGGCGATTTTCATTGGATTAGGAAATTATGGGCGGGACTATTTTGTCCCGCTCACGGACGCTCTGTCATCTACGGATACGAATACTTTTGCTACACATTTACCACCGAGGGGTGTTGCAAAACAACCTGCAAAAAACCCCACAGCTGAGACTTGCAGGAGCAGATTCGAGCAGTTGTAAAATGGTTTTGTGCTCGCTCATTAAAATGCTGAATTAACATAGCGTTCACAGATGTGCAACTTCTGATGCATTTGTTCAAATTTGGGTTTAAAAAATATTTATATATTTTTTACGACTACAAATGTACTGTTACACATTTGTGACTTTAGAGTACACATGCAAAATAAATATATACGACTTCAAATTTACTGTGACTTTAGTGTACGCATTCAAATTCTGCAGTTACAGGTGCTAAAGACTTTTGCTACAATAATACCTTCATAAACTAGCCACTGTTATTCACAAACGTCAGCAAGTAAACAATGTGGAAATTAGAGTCAACTCGGCTGATACTGTGCTGAATTTCACACTATAACAACATGCCGACAAGCTGTTGCGGTCCGGGATTATACACAGCGTTATAACAAGGATTTAGGAGGTTATTTCTAAAGGTTTAAAAGGAGAGTGACAATAAAAGAAAGCCTTTATTTTCATCCAGAGTTACGAGTTGTCTGATATGAGGAAAGTGACGGTTTCTCCGTCAAGTGAACCGTCCGTCTTTGCTCTTTTTTTGCCAACCAGTTTACGTGCAGGATTCCAGAATCATAACGATAACATTCAACGTGTCTATTAATATGGCAGCAACATTTTACACCAGTTTTAGAATGTTCACTACAACAGATGTTGAACACCAACATGCTTATGTAAAATCAGCATAGTACGATATTCAGCTATCGACAGTTCTGCGTTGTGCGTCATAGCCTACGTCAGCCTACTCAGACAATGTTCTAAATAAATTGAAATGATAATATGATAAATATCATAAAAAGGGTGGGTGTCAATAATTAAATGAAAAATCATGTTGTATGATAAAATTATTATTAAAAAAATATATATTGATTTGTTCATAAAACCTTCTCACTTGCAGTTACAGCCAGAGGCCGCCAGGGGGGGGGGGGGGGTGCTGCAGCACCCTAAGCACCCCCACTTCCCGCGTCCCTGCTGCTGTGAAGAACTTTGGCCTCCACACACCGGCGCCGCAGCGGCGCGTCAAAAACTCCGCCCCCATTATTCCGGGTGTACTAGCCCACACCGAGCCATAGCTCTGGAGATTGGATCTTCAGGTGAGAAATCAACAATGGTGGACTAAGTACCCAAACCATTAACCATAATGGGAAATAGACGAAATCAAGTCACATATAATCACACCATGTAGGTAGAAACCAGATTACTTGTAATATATATATTTTTATTTAAGGCAAGGCAACTTCATTCATATAGCACTTTTAATACATGAAGCAGACTCAAAGTGCTTCACATAGAAACATTCTCATACAATAAAATAGATAAGTAAAAGAAAACACAGGCAAAGCTCAAAAATGCATTGTCATGTATTAACTGTCTCTCTGGTATCAGATCATGTATTAACTGTCTCTCTGGATTTAAGGAAAAATAACATTAAGTGTCTCGAGCACTCAAATAAAATACACTGGCTACTGAATCCAGCACAGCAATAACATCACTGTATTTATCCAGAGGGATAAAAAAAAAAAAGTATAGATATATATATATGCAAAAGAGTATACCAGAGAGGGATAATAACTAGATTATAGGTCATCATATAGGCTGCACCATATGGTTCTGCCATTGCACACTTAGTGGCGAATTGAAATATTGGCGTGCCTCTCAGGATCTGCACGGAGCTCCTGGACCAGATTGTGGCATACCCCCTGTTCTTGTCTCTGATCATTGATGGGGTGCACCCAAACCCTTCGTCTTCTCCTTGCCCGCCTACAGCGCAGGAGAAGAAGGGCAGCCCCCCTCTGTCTGGCAACAGTTATTTGTTCTGTTGAAATAAAAAAAACTCAATAAAATGTAAAAGAGCTTGCTCAATTAAAATGGATAACTACTGGCTGCATACATGTAAATGTGTGGCTATGTTAAGGCTATATAGATGGATAGATAGATAGATAGATAGATAGATACTGTATTGGTCCCAATGGGGATCAATAAAGCCATCCAGGAGCTCAATACAATAAATACACACAATAACAATTGGCCTTAAAAGGTGACTGCACTATATACTAAAAAGGCTTAATAGAAGGTCCTGCAGTTATTGAGATTGTTGATGCAGTAGATGAATAATGGCAAAATATAAAATAAATAAGAAATGACAGTAAATAAAACGATAAAGTGCCCTACAAACTAAGTTGATCTGATGCTTGAAAACATACTTTCACTTCGCAGATTATACATTTTTCAAATTATTCAGCCAAAAATATGGAAAATAAATAAACCAGGCTACAATAGGCTACTCACCCATTGCGTTTCGTCTCTTTGCTGCGGTTGATTGACAGGTGACTTCCTGATTTTATACTGCAGCGCGGCCGTCGCGCCGCCTCCTGTTGGTGCTAGGGGCGTGCTTTTGACGCGCGTAAAATGCGCGCCGTGCCGCTGCGGCGCCGGTGTGTGGAGGCCTTACGCCCCGTGCCCACTACCTCCGTCAGTCAACGGACGTGGGAAGGCGTGGCTGACTGATGGGGGAGTAGTCTTTGCAGAGGCATCCGTCAGCCAATCAAATCGCTTCGCCGGGTTCTTCCTGCTTCTTCCTGCTTGTTGCGATGCAAGATGACCCGCTTTCCCACTTTCCAGTATCGTCAGAGCCCGAGTCGCGTCACAGTTCTTAAATTTGCATACGTGATCTGATTGGATGACGGATCCGTCGCTGCCGAAAAAGTTGAACATTTTTCAACTTCTTGATGGAGCCGAAGGCTCCAACGGAACGGACGGATCCACAATGCATTGTGCGTCCGTCCCCATTCAAAGTCAATGGGGATCAGTCAACGGACGGAGGTAGTGGGCACGGGGCGTAACGCCACGCCTTCCAACGTCCGTTGACTGACGGAGGTAGTGGGCATGTAGGGTAACCCTACATGCCCACTACCTCCGAGTCGCTAGAGCACTACTAGAGCACGCGATAATCCTAAACCTAATGTACTCACCTTCCACTCCCAAAACTATTGCAATTATATGCCACGCTTTGTCCTTTCTGACATTTTCCTTATAAAAAGGATGATTTGGTACATAAATGACTTCATGTTGCTGAACTTCGACAATGAGTCTCTCGTCGTCCATGTTGCCGACCCTCTGAGACCCTTTGATTGATTGACTGCTGACCTGGTGCCACCGGTCATGACGTAATAATGTTGATGTGAAGTTACATGAGCTGAGTATTGTGTTTTATTTTGAAAATTGACCGGATGCTCTATGGCTTTTACTTTTTCACTTCCTGCCCTGCTCGATCTGCTCTGTTGAAATTGACGCGGTTTAGCAGCGGCTCGGGGCAAAAATAGAAGTGCGACGGAAAGATAGCGCCGCGGCGCGGCACGCCGCTCCTGGGACGCTGCTGAAACGTTCCGCGGCGCGCCTGGTGGAAATGGTCTCATTGATTAGAGTGGAAGCGATCAGCAGCGGTGACCGCGGCGCGTACGCCTCCGGTGGAATCGAGCCTTGAACAACTCAATAAGCAACTCTGTTATCAAAATTTGGCCCGAGATGCCGAACGGAAGTAGAATCATAACAGTGTCAAGAGGTGTCGTTCACGCGAACTTTCCGACTTCTCGAAAAAGTCGTTTTTCGTATGGGTTTTCCCCATAATTTCCAGTGATTTGAACGCACCATATGTCACTTCCCAAGTGGGACATTCCACGTGGTTATTGCGACCAACTAGGGCAAAGATTTGATATGTTGAGGGGAGTGTCTTATATCCGCATTTATTTGAGACCATGGCCGTTTCTCAATTCGCGTTATTTTCTGTACTTGCGTTCTTTTGAAACGTCAAAAGTCGTAGCCCAAGTACTGTTCACATGTCCGGTTGTTTGCATTGTACTGTATCATATTGTGTTATCTACTGTACTGCATTGGTGAAATTAATAAATTCATGAGTAGAGTTTTCGTTCTCCATCAATCATATGCTTCCTATTATAACTCAACAGCAACAAATTGCTTCTTGTTTTTTTTTGCATATCATTTTATTAACAGCACTGTGCATACTTCCAAGGTGATATGAGCATTTAAAAAACATCAAAAAGTTAATTAAATGCCGTACTGTTGACAAGAAACATGGCAACGTGGACCAATAGCGCCCTCTTTTGGTAAAAGTTTTCCATTGACCTCAATTGAAAGGACGGCTGCTGCATAAAAACACAGCCCTCCAGCCAAAGCCCCTCAGGAGCGCTTGGTTCCCGCTTCCAATTACGTTTTTAAATTGATTATGATCACTAAGGGTTCCTGAGGGCTGTCCGGGTTATAGCGCTGCAGCTAGCAGAGTAGCCATTAGCAGAGAATCTGGCAGATGGTGGCCTTGACGGCTCAACAGGTGACCGTGGAATGGGAATTTTACTGAAAGGGTCGACGGGAACCCCCCTCTCTACCAAGTCTGAACATATGGCACTGCTCACATCATTATATACAGGAGTAAACAAAACCTTTGGATCAAAATAATTAGATTTCTTCGACAGGAATGCAAAAAAACAACAATAAAAACAGCCACTTCTTTCATCTCAGTAACTTTATACATTTTTTCCCTCTTTAGAGTGACAGTATGACAGCACAAAGGTGCGCTGTTTGAAAAAAATAAAAAATAAGGTAGATCTATCAATGTTTTATCAGAACATCAACACAACATCGGTACAGTAATCATGATCCCAGGAGTTCTCCCGTCCCACTCATCCATCACTCATTTAGCTCTACCGCTCCTCTCGCTCCGTTTCTCAAGGCAACTATGAACAGAAGGACCACACAAAGAGGTACGTTCCAGTCAGAAGACAGAAGTACAGTTAAAAAATATATATCGTAATGATAACCATGGCCTGATGAGAGACATCATTCACACGCCCACTGACAACATTCTTCATATGCTGGGAGAGGTGCGGTCAATACCTCTGTTCATTCATTCATTCATAGTACCTGTCTCCAGTCCTGCCCTTGACAATGGAAATAAGTAAAATGTGCAAGTCGCAATGTGACAAATAAACAAAAACAAAAATAAAAGATGCCCTTGAACTCAATAAAAGCATGAAGGTTGCTTGGGTAACTTTATCAACGGGATATTGTTCGCCTGGGAGCCAGCGGTTGTGCGGGGATTGACTCATCCAACGTCACCTGGAGACGGGGGTCATGTCTCCGCTAATGCAGACGGGATGCAAAAAGACACTTGTTTGGATATAGATAATCCCTGAGTTAGTTCTTACAGTTGGCCCGAAATACTGATTTTCCGTGTAGCATAGAGGGGTGGGGCGGGGCCAGCAAACCCATTAGCTCACTTGACCACCACCGCTCTGGTCACCGAACCTCGAGCAGAGGGACGTTTCAGAAGATGCGCTACACCGGAACAGACGTCACAAAAATAAACTTTCGGTAATTTCAGTTTCCATCTGGTTTATGATTTCTATATCCAGGTGCTAGACATAAAGCCCAAAAAAAGAAATAATAAGGCAAAAAGGAGCTACTGAAGAGTTCATCAGCTTGCGAGGACTGCAGCTTCACAAGCTGTTTGGAAGTTCAAGTAGGATGTAACTACTGTAATGTAATGCTACATTACAGACTAGAGCACTAGCATCGATATTGCCACTTTAAAGAGCAGAGAGACCGTTTAACATCTATTCACAAATGTACATTTAAGGCTTAATTGTTTAGCACTAACAATCGTAGCAGCAGTGAAGCACTTCTGAATTCATTAAAATAATATAATAATATTTATGATTACAGTAATATATTATCAAAGTAAATCAAAGACATTGTTTGTTGGTTTCACAAATATTTAGAATGGGCCACGGTTACAGATTCTCAACACGGTCGACCAATCAGAAGTTAAAGAGATGGGAGTGTTACAGCCGATGCCGTCAACAGAAAGTAAACCACGCAGGTCCCAACGGCTGGCAGGTCTTCTAAGTAGATCCGCCTCTTCCATAGGAGTCAATGAAGATTTCAAAAGAAGAACAGAACACTATGTTCTACTGCACAGTGAATACACAATCATGTCAAGTCAACGTTAGTTTGAGAACAGGTATTCAGGTCGGGCAACCAACCAAATTCCTCCGCTGCCAAGTACACAGGCGCGCACACACATAGACATACGCGCGCACACGCACAAAACACACACGCACACGCAGACACACACACGAAAGACCAAGGCTGCCAGAAAACAATACAGAACCCCAAACGAACAATCCCGTCGGGGGAGAAACAAAATGATGAAAATGATTTCCTTCAGAACAATGCACCAGAGCAACATTGTGAAGTGAAGGCCATAATATTACACTTGGAAGTCATTCAGCAGAGCCTCTCGGCAGAGCGTTGTGCATCAGGCTGCTGCCGCTCAGACGGCGGTCAGACAGCGTGCCCGCCACCCCTCCTGCTCCCAGGTACTGTCATCCCTCTGAACAGGCACCTTTCAACCTGCACGGCCCACAGCGGATCACCTGGCCGCACCACAGCCTCGCTCACACACTGTATATGCACGTATAAATTACACACGTTCAATATATATTTACTCATATATTAAATTCTCATATAGATACATACATTGTGTTTTTTTTAATTTTTTTGTCGTTTGTAAAAGTCGTTGGTGATCTCCCCCCCCCCCCCCCGGGAGGATGTCAACAGGGAACGCATGAATCCGTCGTGTGACGCGCTGCACGTGTGGACACACACACACACACACACACACACACACACACACACACACACACACACACACACACACACACACACACACACACACACACACACACACACACACACACACACACACACACACACACACACACACACACACACAGAGAGAGAGAGAGAGAGAGAGCGGGGGGCGTTTCAAGCTAGCGTCAGAGCAGGCGGCAGGGTCTGAGGGTTAGGGGCCGAGCCAGGACCCACCCTCAACCTCCCCTTCCCCAAAAGCTGAGCCAAGCGAAGGATTGGACCGGGAGTCTTCAGGAGCCTCCAGCGGTCGGGGGAGGAGGTGGGGGGGGGGGGGGGGGGGGGGGGGGGTGAGCACGTGCGCTATGTGAGCACGTGCGCGTTGGCGGGAACGGAGACAAACTCCCGCAAGATGTTCCTGGCCATCTCAACGTTGTTCTGGGCGATCATCAGCGCCTTCTGGATGTCCTGGGAGGAGTAGCCCTGGCTGATCAGGTGTTCGATCTCACCGCTGATCACTGGGTCCTCCCCTTCTCCTCCACCTCCTGCTCCTCCTCCACCTCCTGCTGCTGCTGCTGCTCCTCCACCTCCTGCTGCTGCTGCTGCTGCTCCTCCACCTCCTGCTGCTGCTGCTGCTGCTGCTCCCCCCCCCGTGGCCCCGCCCGCGAGGGGCCCAGGGGCCAGCCGGCCCGGGCTGGCTCGGCGCTCCGAGTTGAAGCGTCTGGGCAGGGGCTTGGGCGGTCTCTCGGGGGCCGCCGCTGGGTCGCTTAAGGCTAAGGAACAGAAGACCACTGGTTAGATCCGGTTCTCCCGTTAATCAACAGACTGCTCTAATTCTGGGTTCAGGTTAATCTGTGTGTGAATGAACCAAACAAACAGTTTCCAAAACAATGAAGTAGCGGCCGATACAGAGGTCTTGTGTAGCGGCCGCTGTGTGGAGGCGTACAGGGCGGCGAACAAGGCGTAACTGCTCCTGAAGAGCTGGCTGTCGCCTTGTATGGTTGACAACGATTGATTGGTAGAAGAGTAGGTTGAATATCAGTCAAAAAAGATACTTTGACTCAAAATAAATAAATAAATGAGGGTAGGGTTACCTACCCTCAGAGTGACTCAATACAAGACTGCTATTTTCCCACAGCAACAATGCATCAACAAATAAATGAATAAGTCAATGAATGAATGAATAGAAAACAGCATGAACGTACGTGTGGCTGCCCGAGACTCGATGTCCAAGGACAGGTCGCTGAACACCAGCCTGGATGAGGAGCCCGAGGTAGTGGACGACGAGGTGGATGAAGCCGCCCCCTTCTCCGCGGGGGGCTGTCGAGAGGTGGCCGCCGACCGGGGGATATCGTACAGCGCCTCCTCCACCTCCACCCCCACCACCTCCTCCTCCGTCTCCCGGCCGTTCGCCTCCGTCAGGACCTGGGCGCTTTGGCTCAGCGCCAGGGCAGGCAGCTCAGAGTAGTCTTCATGAGGGCGCAGATGAACGTGATCAAACAGGATTAGCACCGCAGACCCGCTAGCACCGAGACCATTAGGTGTTGAAACATCGATTGTGGCAGGATGGTGGTTAGAGTGTGAGCCTAACCTTTCCTAAAGCACTTAATGACTTTCCCTGAGTTGATAGGGATGAAAGCAGGCTAAGAGACTACATTAACATTTAGGTTAATTAGCAGGCGCTTTTATCCAAAGCGAATTACAATTTGTCGGAAGAAAGAGAAACAACAATATATCAATGTCGGCACAGTAAATATATTGATAGAAACAAGTGCCGAGCACTTACAATTGCTAGGCTATCCTATTCCCCGTACACAACAAAAATAGCTAGGATAAGAACCTACACAATGCCAAGTACTAATTTTAAGTGACAGGATGTACAACAATAATTATTTGCCAGGATGTACAACATGACTCACTACATAGTAAGACCATTGTATTTAAAAGGGAACACGACATTTCCCCATCAACCCGAGGGCAGCGTACCTGAGACTCTGGCCAGCTGAGGCAGGGAGGCTGTGAGGGCCTGGGCGTGGACGTTATACATGGCCTGGTACATCTGGGGCCGGTCCTGGATGTCGTCACTGAACACGTGCCTGGCATTCGACAGAGAACACATCGGTAAATACACCAGTGGGTCCGATCCACCCGCACCGTGGCACAACGTCACCCCGGTAGAGCGGCCTGAGACGACGCCCCGGGTGAGGGAAGAGTCTCACCGTGGGTTGAAGGCGTAGGCCGCGGGGGCGGTCTGCAGGGGGCCCGCGGGCTGCGGGGCCCTGGCCGCGGGGGGCGTTTTTGCCGCCGTGGGCGGGGCCGGAGTGGCGGGGGGGAGGTGGACGGGCCGGGAGGACGGTACCATGTAGGCCGACTCCTCGTCGCTCTCGCAGGGGAGCGCTCGCGGCAGCGTCGACGGTCTGCAGGAAGTAGTACAGCGGTATGTTCTCGGGACGCAAAACAGTGTTTCTTTTTCAATAGAACCTTGCGAGTGTTGCGCCAAGTCGATTTATAGGAATGGGGCTACAGATTGCCATCCATTAGCACAGCCTTCCAGACATCAATTTGTTTTGCCTACCTAAATGTTGCTCTCGGATGGCTCACGGTTCCCCATTTCTGTGACATTTGTCATGCGGAATTACCATAGCCACTGCCAGACACAGATCCTCTACGACACGAGATATTCAGCGTGCCAGTGATTCGTTCTTGCTGAATGCTTTTGTAATCATCCTTGTGATTATATGTGACAACGAAACTGAGATTGCGACAGGGTGGCAATCTCCGAAAAAACAGGCAACTTGTGCTTTATTTGGCCACGGTACAACAGATAATCAACTGGTTTCCAAGGTCCACCAGGGGGTATATAATAACGCTAGAAAACTGCAGGGTCACAGTGTAATTTTAGAGGAAAACGAATTTCAGAGGAAGGGAAGGCAAAGCAATGCTCAATATTCCTAGAATATGTCAATTAGATGTAATCAAAAGAATGTACTGGATAGCCCACTAAAAGTCAGAGTATCTACATTTTGCTCTTTATTTCTCGTTGCTTTATTATTGATCAAGCACTGTGCCTCATTCACACGCACCATGTTCAACAGATGGAGGGTGAAAGTGAAACCATGAGGGAGAGGAAGAGAAAGAGGGAAGGCGGTAGACGGGGGAAGTACCTGGTGGCCAGGGAGTAGATGGCGTTGGCGGAGGCCGAGGGCTTCACCTTAGAGCTGTCCCCCGCAGCAGGGACAAACGGCTGAGGACACAACAGAGACCCTCGGATATCAGACACATGAAGACCATCAACATAAAGCCCCAAGTGTTCAGAGCAGTTTACCTTAACGTTAGTGTCAGTGTGAAAAGTACACATCACATGGAATTATGCCTGCACGATTGACATGGTACAGAAGAATACGTGATAAAAAAGAAATACGATGGAGTCTGATATTGGACAACAGGAAGGGGTCACTCCGGTTTTTAGCTTAAATGCAACCGCTGCCTAAGTCTGACAAAAACATAAAAACACCTTCAGTCCCTGGTCTATTCTTACTTACATAGCCTTTGAACAAGTATTTTTTTGGTGGGTTTCCTCTATGTAAGATACAAGCAAAACCACAGTCAAGAACACAAGTCTGTCAACATTTTGAGGCTTCAGTGAGGCATGGAGACATGTTAGAATGCCCCCCCCCTGAACTGAACACCCATTCTGAAGGAGAAACGGGGTGATGGTTTTGACACTAAAACTAAAGCCTTACTATACCTCTGTCCCTTTAACCAAATTATATTTTGTATTTAGAGGATTCAAGTATAATGGAGTTACACTTTTTAATTGAAGTGTAAAATAGTGTAGCGAACAGCAGTCTGCGGATGAGGAACTCTGGGTATAGTTCCCCTGTGTCCCTGCTGCGCTGCACCACGCAGTGTAACACTGCCTTGTCGCATGTTGAAGGAGAAAGTAGGAGCGCTTCTTCTGAAGTGGCTGATGTACCTTATAACAATACAGCAGAAGCGTTGAGAAATGAGACCGCAGAGCTTTGAATCGAGATCACACTTTTAATATGATTAATCATGGAATCTAAACTTTTCAATTCTGAGACAGACGACATTTATATACGGTCCTGACTCAGATCCAGGTCAAACTTCTTGCATATTATGACCTTAGTGTGAACGATCAGAATTCATGAAACTTTGACGTCACACTCTAGATCGAAATTAGAGAAAAAATAAATATCACCTACAATAGCGCTGGTGTGTTCTCTTATGTATACCACAAGACCTGCGGTGCGCTCTCTCAACATCTTTGCGAAACATTCAAACCACATTAGTTAGTTATTAGTTGTAATCTCACACTATGGAGGCTGGGGTTTCTTCGGAAACATTAAAGGCAACATTGACACACTGCCGTTACCGAGTAAGATGACGAGTGGATCCAAAAGCTACTGCATCAGTGCTGCATTAACTTATAAATTAAACCGTAAACGCAGTCATCTGTAGCTTCCAAGTTACTTCCTGCGGTTGACTTATTCTGTGTTTTCTTTTGCGCATGAGGGTCAGGTCAGACTGACTCGTTCACACTGGAATCTGATAATGGCCTCATTGAATGAAAACCCAATGTGAACAGCCAAAACAAAACAAATTGGATCCCATCAATTTTTAGCATTAAGCATCATAATTTAGCATTAAGACTTGAAAGAAGCCCACGTTTGCATGTGGGTGCATGGGTGCATGCGTGTGTGTGTGTGTGTGTGTGTGTGCGTGTGTCATACCAGCTGGTGGTCCAGGCTGATGGTGCTGCTGTTCCTCAATGGGGGGCTGCTGGCTGCGGTGGCGTCTAGGGCGGAAGGCAAGGCCAGGGGGAGGGAGTGCCTGTTGGAGAGCTCCCGGATCCCACCCCCTCGGATCTCCCCTCCGAGACCCGAGGCCTGGCTGGAGGAGGAGGAAGAGGAGGAGGAGGAAGTGGAGGACGAAGAAGAGGAGGAGGAGGAGGAGGAGGCGGAGGAGGACGAGGGAGAGGCGGTGGCCGGGGGCTTGGGGACCGACCGGGAGCCCCAGTCAGCAAGCGGACGGCTGGGGGGCGTCGGGGGATGCTTGTCCCGGGACGCTGGGTCCCCGGGGGCGTGGGGTAAGGGCCTCCTCCCGGGACGGCCGTCGGTGGCCGCCCCGGCGGAGTGGGGGCGGCCCGGGGGAGGCGGAGGGGGGAGGTCCCTCAGCGCTGGGGGTGGGGGGAGGGGCTTGTCCTTGTGGTGGGTCGCGGCCTGCAGGGGGGGAGGGGGGAGAAAGAGCAACCAGACGAGTGCTTGATGAGAACCTATTGCAGAACAATGATGCGGTATTGAATACGGGGAAGCGAGAAGGTGGGGTCCGTACTTTGGTGGAGACCACGGGGCTGGAGGCTCCAGAGGCGCTGGCCGGCCGGTGCTGCAGCAGGTCCAGCCTGGGGGGCACGGGGGGCAGCGAGGCCTGGGGGGTGAGGGACATGGGGGAGGGAGGACGCTCCACCTGCAAGCACACACACACATACGGACACAAACAGACACACGCTATTAGACACACCTCATCTCTGAGTAGAGGGAAGTGAGGCTTACAAAAACGGCACGGTCGGCTCCTAACAAATGTAATCAACTGAGTTGACTCCCGACGTCAGACTCGTACGGTGCTAAACAGACTGACTTTTTAGGACCTTTAAATAGAGCAGTGTTGTGCGAGTGAGAAGCGCCCAGCGGTGGACTTCCTCTTTCAGTTCAGTTAGACCGAGCTGTTCAGTTCCACCGAGCTACACGATCACACGCCGTTGAGCCGTCCTGCACCCAACTACTGAGCAGGCCACAGCGGGGCACCTGGGGCCTTAGCCAGGACAATTCTAGGAAGAGTTCATATAAATAGCTTTCCCTTCCTTACCATCGTATACATGTGTTACAGGGTTGAGGGGCATGCCTGTGAGAGTCACAATGCAGCATAAAAGAGATTACAGTGCAGCCATCCACGGCTCACGTCTCCAGGGAGCTGAGGAAGGCGCCTTGAAAGACCAGAGATGAAAGACTGTGTGATGATGTGTGAGAGATGACGAGTTTGCAGCCAAGCCGGGCCGAGAGCCTGGGGCTGGGGAAGAGAAGGGGCTCTAGAGTAGATGAGACTGAGATTCAGACAGACAGACAGAGATTCAGACAGACAGACAGAGATTCAGACAGACAGACAGACAGACAGTCAGACAGACAGAGATTCAGACAGACAGGGATTCAGACAGACAGACAGACAGACAGTCAGACAGACAGACAGAGATTCAGACAGTCAGACAGACAGAGATTCAGACAGACAGGGATTCAGACAGACAGACAGACAGACAGTCAGACAGACAGACAGAGATTCAGACAGACAGACAGACAGGGATTCAGACAGACAGACAGATTCAGACAGACAGACAGACAGACAGACAGACAGACAGGGATTCAGACAGACAGACAGACAGGGATTCAGACAGACAGACACACAGACAGACAGAGATTCAAACAGACAGACAGAGATTCAGACAGACAGACAGAGATTCAGACAGACAGAGATTCAGACAGACAGAGATTCAGACAGACAGACCAACAGAGATTCAGACAGACAGAGATTCAGACAGACAGACCAACAGAGATTCAGACAGACAGACGGACGGACAGTCTGTGGAAGAGAGGAAGAGTGGAAGGGAGAGTGGAAGAGAAAGAGACAGAGTACAGGGAGAGAGTAACAGCTGCCCCGTTCCCAGAGGTAAGGCCTGCTCTGAGAGGTGGGCATCTCAGAAAGCATACTAAGCAAGTGTTGTGGCCGTTTACCCATAGTACTCTCCTTATACCTAGGAGTCTGACTCATACTTACATACCGCCATATAAACCTCTGTGATCTAGTAGAGACACACACACACACACACACACACACACACACACACACACACACACACACACACACACACACACACACACACACACACACACACACACACACACACACACACACACACACACACACACACACACACGAGGAGGGTCTCCTCACCTTGGAGCAGGCCAGTTTGCTCATCATGAGGTGGGGGTCCTCGAGCCGGTCGTCGTCATCATCGTCGTAGCAGGGCGAGGGCGCCCCCTCTGCCCCAAACATGCCCCTGCAGCCCCCGTAGGAGATCCCGTAGCCCGCGCCGTTGTCCTTGGGGTCGAAGGGGTCCACCACGATGGGCTCCGTGCCTTTGATTTCACAGCGGCAGAAGGGGCAGCCTGTCCCTTGGCCCTCTGACTCCTGGGGGGACAGGCAGGGGGGACACATCAGCCGTCCACGCGGCCTAACGTAGGGCACGGCCATTCATCGCATTTCTATCTCGATTTCAATTTTAGCGTCAAACGATCACAAAACTAATGTAATCGATTTTTCGATTTATTTATTTTTACATGAAATGTTTTATAGAACCTGCAGAACAGCTGGATACATATCTGTACATAATTTTCTTTTGGACCATTTTGTATTTTTTCTTTAAGGCGAAATTTCAAAGTTCTCAGTTAGAGAATGTTTTTGAGAGAGACATGCCGAATAAAAACATGTTTTCAAACTCAAAAATAATCGTTTGAATAATCGTGATTTCAATATTGACCAAAATAATCATGATTATGATTTATTCCATAATCTAGCAGCCCTAGCCTAACGTCAGCGCTGGACCGTCGGGACATGGACATGTAAATAGCGACCTCAAGAGCCGTGATATTTCCATGCCTGTATTTATTTTGCATCTCGGTTTAATGAAACATAGGCCGTGCGAAGCTACTTCAGACTGTGACTTGTTATGGAGGGAAAATGCAAATGTGCAGCAGGACAGCCTGCAAGCCAGCGGTTTGCAAGGTAGTTGGCAAGCCTGTGAAAGCCTGATTTATTTTCGCCGTGGGTGAACTTTGAGAGCCGGCGTGAATAAGACGAGACTATGCATTCCCAGCCCTTCTGGTCGCACTGTCGGTGCGTACATGCGACGGGAATAAGTCATCTCTGACATTTTGAAGTGACCAGCGGGGCGGGGAACGGCTCGTCAAGTGAGGGGACGATCAGCGAGGCAGAGGGGAACGCTTACCTGCCAGGCGGTGAGGCAGGAGGTGCACATGAGGTGTCCGCACGGCTCTATCTTCACGTCCTTGTCGTTCTCCGCACAGATCTTACACAGCTGGAAGGTGGAGCCCATCTCACAGTAGAGCTCGTATTGCTCCTGGGGGGGGGAGATGGGGGAAACATACACAAAGGCTTTCAGTACCTCCATGCAGAGCAACACCACAATATATTAAGACAAGATGTGGTCGCTCTGGACAAAGACATTGCTGAAGTTCGGGGTCGAACCTGAGTGTGAGAAGCCCTTTGATGAATGTGGTGACAGGATGAGTCATTTAATTGCTTCCTTTTTAGAATAATGAGTCAACGAACACAGAGCCTAACAGTCAACACAGATGAGATCTTGTTCTATTAAAGTATTCGGTCAATGACGTCAAATGCTGAACCATGAATAGCTGAAGATCAGGAATGATTCATTCGCAAATAAATGCAAATGTGCCAAAGGCAATTTAATAATAACTTTAACATGACCTAGAAACCCTACAAATGCAGTCTCGAGTCATTTCAAAAATTAGCAGAGTCACGCTCCAGAGCATAATGATGAATGATTTTAATTGGCACTCTTCTGACCTGAGTGACCTTGATGTGGTCCTGAGGGGAAGGCTCGCACAACCCTGTTAGATCTGGGTTCTGGGTCCGTCCATCAGGGAACAAATAGCTACACACACACACACACACACACACACACACACACACACACACACACACACACACACACACACACACACACACACACACACACACACACACACACACACACACACACACACACACACACACACACACACACACGTGGATGTGATTAAAACATCCATTAGTCTGACAAGATCAGACAATGTGTTGCCATACAGCACCATATGGTGCGCACACGCAGGAATATAAACGGATCGGAGGGACATGATAGGACCATTTGATGAATGCGTTGTAGATGGAGGCCATGCGGTGTATAAATTAGCATTTGATCAGAGGTTTAGCTGGGCCAACAATAAGGTCAATCAAATGTCGGGCTCAGAATTGGCCTCCAACTGACCAGCGTTACATGGAGATCAATGCAATGCTGGTCTTTTTGATGCGAATTGAAATCGAATGCAATGCAAACCGCCTGTGCTCTGCTCAGGGTAATGGCACGGCCACGGTCACCAGCGACATGATACGTCTGGCTTGGTTAGCAACCGACGAGCAGTCTGCACTTAGAGAGCTGCCTGGTTTAAATAAACATGACATTTCAATAAAGACCCGTAAGGAGAAGAGTAAAGCGAGAAAAGGAGAAGTTGGGGGCTTGATGAAGTGAGGCGTATACAAAAGGGAGAAGATTCTCATGCGACGCGGTGGTAGCCGTGGTGCGGAGCCGCTGCATCAGAGACTCACAATCCTTCCCTGAAGCCGTCGATGAGGGCCTGGAAGAGGGGCTTGTTGTGGGGGATGGTCTGCAGGATGTTGCCGTCCGCCGTCACGTACCCGATGGCCCACTGGCCGAGCCGCGTGCAGCTCAGCCGGAAGATGTAACTGTGGGATGAAGACGCAGAGATCCGTGATGCAGACGCTGTGTTATACATGAGCCCCGCATCACTCAAGGAATATACTTTTTAAGAGGTGCAGTTTGTATGGTTCAGTTATCGTGCATGTTCTTGATAAAGTAGAAGGAGGACAAGTTGCTGTGACACAGTGCAGGCCAGCTGAACTGGGGAGAACAGCAGTGTGTGGGGGTAAATGTGCATGTCATTGAGGGGCACTGGTTTCCACGTGGGAGTATGTCGGGAAACACTAAGAAATGACATCAGCGCCTGGTGCACAATAAAGCCATTGATGCTAGGTGCCAGTACCATGCTGCCCTGGGACACACACACACACACACACACACACACACACACACACACACACACACACACACACACACACACACACACACACACACACACACACACACACACACACACACACACACACACACACACACACACACACACACACACACACACACACACACTAACTGGCCCATGAAAGTGGTTTCAAGACCCAACTTGCGCAGTCGGTCACGGAAATGAAATAAAACAAATGTATGTCCGGATGAGTTGTGTGTGCACTGTTGGTTTTGTTTTCATCCAAACGATAACGTTTACACACGGACGTCCGAGTCAACCAAGCAAGGGTCAATTATTCTCTACCGGGTTTCCTGCAGAAAATGTGTCAGTTAAGGTGGTGGGGTTTGACGTCGGGGGAGAGGGGGGGGGGGGGGGGGGAGGATGGGAGGGGTCAAAGTATTTGTTCAATTTAACTTTTAAAAGATTCTAGATATAAGTAGAAATTATTTTAAGATCTCTTTTTTGGACAACGACGTAGTTAAGGTGGCAGGTGGCGGTTGCATAGGCGGCCGCCTAAGATGTAAAGTGGTGTCGGAGACCCTGCTGTATCTCTTAAGCTAAGCCCAATGGCACAACATATGGGCGGTGTGCAGAGGGCCAACATGGGTACGAGTGAAGCGGCGAGGACAAGGTAAGCTATGGGACACACCGAGTCACTCGCATCGACAGCACTGGTCATTGGGAGGTCATGAAATATCAGGACCTGTGTTGTGACAATACACTATTCTGGCTTGCCATGTGGGTTGTGTGCGTCTGCGTCTGTGTGTCAATTGAGTCTGACCTGCCGGGCTTGTGGATGAACTTCTGCAGCCGCGCTTTGACCTCGTCGTAGGTGAGGAAGGCCATGTACCCCGGGTGAGTCACCGCCAAGCTGTTCCAGTTCCGTAGCAGGGACGACCACGGCTGTACACACACACACACACACACACGCACACAGAGTGGTTGAGCAGACATGGCTATGGCAGTGAAAGCAGATTGTTGAGAAACTGAATCATGGATGACGGTTAAAACAACCGCCAGTAGCATTTCGATTTATTAGCCTACATGACTGCTTGACTGGGTGACATTGGTGGCGGGAGAGGGGGGTCAAACCAAGCAGAACTAAAATCACTTTCAAGGCCTCATTATTTATACAGACACTACTAGAACAATGTCATACAAAATTAGCCAATTGTACTCACCCATCCCTCCCAAGAGGCTATTGGTTCTAATTTTGTATTTAAGCAGGTTCATGATGCTTTCGTAATGCGTCTTAAAAAAGCATTTAATCTTTCAGCACCCAAGTCCTTCCTTGGGGATCACTTTTTAAAAAACACTTTTCTGGTCTCAATAATAAAAGTCCTGATTCTCTCTAAAAGGGGAATGACGAAAGACTCCTGCACCGCAGACAGCGCTGCTCTCTGGTTGGGTTACAAAGAGGAAATAACACCCACAGGCTAGCCCTGTAAACTAAGTGTCGAGGCCACCCGAATCAGGTGAGTTGCTTTAAATACACATGTTAATGGGACCAGGACACGTTGATGCATGAGCCCCAGTCCTCATATATCGGTCCTGATTGACAGTCACTTCATTCCGAGGGATAATCAAAGGACTCAATTCAGACAGAGATGTGAAACACATAGCATGTCTAGGACTTTGAGGAAAAGATAGACCAAAATATGGCTGTCGAACTTATAACATTATCACAGTAACACTAACAACATCATCACAGTCTTCATTAAGGAACAAGGAAAAAAGGGCTAATACAAAAGGCCTTTCACAATTACCAGTGCTATAGCCTGCAGTGGAAGAGGAGAGATGGTGGCTGATAAAACATTCACCCTAATCTAGATTTCCTCTCTATCAGTCCTATCCTCTCCCCTTCCGTTTCCCAATTCCTCTGCATGCTGATCATTATAGTGACCTTGATAGAGAATGCTGTGCGGCATATGCACTGATAAACTCTTTCCCCCTTCACACACACACACACACACACGTGTTACATATTCATGATACGAATATGTAAATCATTGTTAGTTATAAAATACTGAAAACTGAGCCTAACACGCTTTGCAAAAACAATATACAGGTATTGAGAAGCTATTCCGACAATTGTGACTGTGACAAAGGTGATTGGTTGTCGTCGGATGAAATTACATATCAAAAACCGAGCCAACTTCCTCAGAAAAAGTCAACCAACAAAAAGATAACGAAAGACTTTGATACTTTTACATCATCCTCCCCGCTGACAATGCAAGTCATTGAACTTCCTCTTGAAGAGTTCACAGCGAGCCCACAGAAGATGAGGGTGATAAGCTGAACTTCATGACAAGTAGCTGAAATCTCTCTCTCTCTCTCTCTCTCTCTCTCTCTCTCTCTCTCGTCTGGTGCCTACCTGAAACAGTCTGGTGAAAATGTCAAACTCGAAGACGGAGATGTAGTCGTTGCAGGTGAGGTCTATGGTAGACTTGAGAGCCATGGCCTCCAGGCCCGAGCTGATGGGATGGAACTCGTGGAGCGACTGGCGGAACACCTTCCAAGGCACTATGGTCCTACAACACACACACACACACACACACACACACACACACACACACACACACACACACACACACACACACACACACACACACACACACACACACACACACACACACACACACACACACACACACACACACACACACACGATGTTTATGTGTGAGCTCAGAGGAAACGGAGGGCTAGTAAGTAGTAGTAAAGATGAATCACAATACACATTCTATAGAACGCTATTAGAATGTTAGCCTACAGAATGATTATTGAAAACAACAAAATAAAGCTATGAAGGTAACAATCTACACGTTGACACGGTTCTACACACTGCGACGCACAAAAAAAAACAAAAAAAAAAACATTTTTCTTCAATCTTCGAAGGAAACGAAGATTGAATAAAAACACAGAAAAACCAAGATATTGGTGTGCAGGATGAGGTTTTATGTCATCCAATTCTTTCTTCTGTGTGTTTTTTTTTATCTCTTGACCTATAACCTTGTTGTTCCTTCACACCGGTCATATCGTCTAGTGAAAACACACACAAGTCGTATCGCGTTTTGCCCCGGACGTATTTTGTCTTACTTGTCTCCGAAGGCTTGCCTCCAGAACTCAGCGGCGTCGGCCTTGGTGATGCGGAAGTTGTCGCCCTGAAACAGGCCGTTGGGGAAGATGGCCTTCAGCTCGGCCAGCGTGTGGCTGAAGATCAGCGACAGCTTGGTCAGATTCCGCCTGTGGACAGGAAATGAGTAGCAGGGGGAGTGAGAATCACACGGCAATACCATCCTGTTGAAAACCACCATAAGAAACTAGTATGTGTCCATTATCTGTGCTCTACCCCATGAAGCTAAGGCCATTATCTAACCTCATTATAAGCAAGACAGTATGGACACCATCAATTCTTGCCGTTATTCATTTATTTTAACGACTTTCTGTGGGAAATTGGTATTTTTAAGTTGAAAAGAAGGACCTTTGGGTTTTCACGCACATAGTCAGACCACTTTTAAGCTGCTTCCATAAGGCAGATATTCACACACACACACACACACACACACACACACACACACACACACACACACACACACACACACACACACACACACACACACACACACACACACACACACACACACACACACACACACACACACACACACACACACACACACACACACACACACACACGATGGGGACCATTTTAGAGGTTCATAATTAGGGGGGGGAAATTTCTGTCAGGGCAGACAGAAAAGAGGATCAAGATAATTAACAACAGAGTGAGACTTGCTTTACAGGTATGTTGGCACAAACACACACTAGTATTCATATGGCTATGTTGAGCATCTAGCATGTGAAAAAAGAGAAAATAAAAAGGCAAGCATTTGAGAGAGGGAAGGAAGTCCCAATGGGGAGAGGAGTGTGAAGTCAACGCAGAGAGAGCGAGGAGCGGAGAAGCATAGGGAATGAGTCAAGGCGAACGGGGAGGGGGATAGGAAATAGCACCGTGCCACAAAGCCGCCTCACCATCCCAGCAGAGCACTAGGAAGTGGTATGTAAAGAAAGGCGTGATTTACGAGGCAGCACAGAGGGGAATTGTACTTGGCTCAGAAGGAGGAAAGCGTTGACATGCGAGAGAGAGAGCCGTGGGGCAGAGTGCATCGCAGCTACCCCCACATCGCACCACGCTAGGCTAACACCGAGCGGACGCAAATGCCGTGCTAACACTTTCACCAAGCTAACACTAACATCTTGCTATTGCTTACACCAAGCCATCACAAAGCTAGTTCTGAACTAATGGGGAACCCTTTGTAATCGATGGGGTATAGATGGGAGAAGGGGACGTTTTTATTCCCTTATTTTCTACTTTGTGCGTCTCAGTGACCTAAAGATGGGGGCATTACAGGGCAAATATAAGATAATTCAGGGTCGACACGATGCCAAAATGTGGAAAGGGTTTGTACTGACAGGACTGTGAAAAGACCACTGGCAAGGTCTACATGCAGCAGACGGGTCGCCTTCCATGTGTCATTATGTTGAAGATGGTTCATAACTCACAAGCCACTAATCTTAAAAATGGGCGGTTAATTGAATTCATCAATATTCATGACTTAATTTCCCCAATCAATGACTAGATCTCTGAACCCCCGTTGCCTTGCGGGGCTTCGATCTCCAAGCGAGTGCTTGTGCTCCATCCACGGTGTCATATCTGCACAGATAAATGAGCAGTGAGCCACGTGTCTGCTGCAGCATGTCCCCTCCCAACAGGGGGTCCTACTCCATTTCCTCTGCTCCCGGCCCTGCTGCCTTGAAGCTGCCCTCCATCCATCCACCGTCCGCCTCTGTGGTCGTCCCTCCTTAAATCTGTGCTCTACCCCCTTAACGCCCTCTGTGTGCTTGGCGCTCGACCTTCCTCTGCTGGTATCCGTTATCTAACCATTTACCCCGACACTCAAGGCACTGCGTACCACCGGACCTCTGATCTGCCACACACACACACACACACACACACACACACACACACACACACACACACACACACACACACACACACACACACACACACACACACACACACACACACACACACACACACACACACACACACACACACACTTCAGAGGATGAGAAATCGATTTAGATAGTTTTTGGTCAACGTTTTATAAAAGAGAGCCAAAAGTAAGAGATATGCCGCACACTTTTACCAATAGTTCATCTCAGACACAAATTCTTGACACAATGTCAATTATAAACCGTGCAGTCAAATGTCTTAATAAGACGTGTAAGAATCAGACAGCCAGAAAGAGAGAGGCAGTGAGTGTAAGCCAATATCTTTTTCAGTATCATCATCTTTTCATGCCCCCTTTGTCTCTTTCTATTCATGCACAACTCTGCCTCTGTCTCTTCCTCCCTTCCTCAGGGGCTGTTGGTTAGCACAATGTCCACTCTGTAGTTTGTGTGTCTGCTGAGTGGAAGCCAGAGCTCTGATAGCTTAGCCCAAGAACATTTCAGTGGCCGCTGTGCCAAGGAGGATGTGAAGTCAGTGGGCCATGGCGGTAAAAGAGCGCAGCGCTTCATGCACACCCACAAGTGGATCATCGCAAGCCTGTAATATTCCCTCCACTCCACAACTCATGGCCATTACCATGGAACCAAACAGGCTTTTGGACAGAATATAGCATTTTTTTTTGTATGTAGCTCACAATCCCTTCCCCCTAATGCGTTAGCTTGACCTCCGACCCTGCCGCTGACTGCTCCTTTCCCGTTTCCTGCTGGCTGTGATAAGACAGTAGTCAGCCAGGCGGATCTGCACCAATGCACTAATGCACCAATGCACTAGTGCACCAATGCAGTAATGCACTAGTGCACCAATGCACCAATGCAGTAATGCACTAGTGCACCAATGCACTAGTGCACTAGTGCAGTAATGCACTAGTGCACTAGTGCAGTAATGCACTAGTGCACCAATGCAGTAATGCACTAGTGCACTAGTGCACCAATGCACCAATGCACTAGTGCACCAATGCAGTAATGCACTAGTGCACTAGTGCACCAATGCATAGGTGCACCAATGCAGTAAAGCACTAGTGCACCAATGCAGTAATGCACTAGTGCACCAATGCAGTAATGCACTAGTGCACCAATGCACAGTGGGACGGGTCAGCCATGGAGCACAAGACGTAACAGATAGTCCAAGGCTATTAATTGCAGTCAAAAAACCCACAAGGAAAATAAAGCAATGCCAATCGACAAAATCAAGGCACTGGTTAGGGTGAAGGGGATACAACATTGCCCTGCATTTGTGTGCATGCACATTGCACACGTTTACATGGTGTATACAGCAATTTCACCATGGGAGGGAAATTTGTCCTTCCCCTTTTTTCGTGAGTTTGTGAAAGGTCAGAAATGTTAGCTGCTGGAAGGGGAAATGTAACCCTTTCCACTCTAGAAACCATCAGACAACACCAGTGACCGCACAGCAGCCTATTTTGAAGTAATCTGAAGTTCTGCATTAACCCTTGTAGTAGTGCTGCACGATTAATCTAATCGTAATTGCATTCGCGATATCAACCTCTGCGATTGTATAACTGCAAAAGGCTGAAATTTAATTAAAAAGAAAAAAGTATTTTCTTATTATATTTAGTTACTATTGAGAAAACCTAACAAGTTTGCACTGCAGAAATGCCTTTATCTTGAAAAACATATTTTTTTATTTATTTGATTTGGTAAAATAATGTTATTTTTAAAGTAGTACTGTACATATTTTTTTATACATTTGTATATATATATATATATGCTAGTTTAATTTTGTATGTTTAAGTTGAGAAATAAACATTTTAAAATGGTCAGCTTCTGTGTGCATTTTCCTTGATAACCAAGCAAGTAGACTCATGATACCATTTGTTTATTATATCACAAGTCTCAATATTGTCCACAATAATTCCAATATGACCTTTTCATCAAATCATGCAGCACTACCTTGTAGTTTTTTGCCAAAAGGACACAGGCATGCACATTAAATTGTAATTTCCCTCTCAAATGTGAAACTGGCACCCATCAAGGCTTTCACAATGAAAGCTGGTTTGATAGACAAACTATCAATTCCAAAACAAAGTAGCTCAACATTGACAATGACAGAGACACAGCACTGTTTGATGTGATAGGACCTGTCTGACCCGTCTGGTTTTTATTTGTCTCATCTCAAGAAGAGTGGAATTATTTTAATGTTGTAACCAAGGCGGACGCATCAAGTATCGAGTTTAACTAAATTTTTGTTAGGCTTTTGCTTAGGGCAGGGTATCTTGCAATTTGCCAATTGTGTAGAAATATTGACCAAATGATGTCTCTGTATGGCTTGGAGATTGTGATGTAACGTTACAATGACCGCCTCTATTTTACAAGACATTGCCGTGTTTGAAACTACCGAAGAATCTCACGCGAGATATGGCAAAATACATTTTTATTAACCTAGGTTGCGATATATTGTTGGTATATTATTTTTATGTACTACAATCCTCGAGGCCTCTGAATATGGCGGAGTATTGCCAACAGAAGCTCCCATGATGCAATCTGATGTACGATCCCTAGAGAGGAGTGCTGCTGCTCGGTGGGCTCGTCTTTAGTTCCTTTTGTCACATCGCTAATTCAGTGCTTGCTCTTCAAACTGCAGAGACGGCTATTTACGCACCATTTTAAATGCACCATAACAGCAATGACATGCTGCTATACATTTCACTTTCAGATTTGGTGTCAGACGTTTAGTATTGTAAAACTTGAACGTATAAATGCAGCGTGCGAGACCTCTGCATACACACCGTCCACACACACAGAGCTGGTATTTTCCCCTATCGGCAAAAGCGAGAACTGCTTGCCACACGTGCACAATTTGTCCTTAGCACCCGCTAATAATCCTTAAACTAGGCGTGGGTTATTAGGTTAACACCAGTCACCATAGGTGATCATGGGTAGATGGTGTTCAGATGTTTGGCAGAACTTAAACAGAGTGAAATTATGTATGAGTATGATGGAAGTTCTCCATGATGACTAAGAAGGGCAGTAGTTTAACTGACTCATGAATCTTGGAAAGTTAACAAGCATCAACACTGCTTTAGAAATATACAATACCAAAATCCCTTCAATAACCTTGTGTTATTTTAAGCAACTAATATGGCTTTTGTCATTTACTAGATACTAGGTTGTGGTAAAAAGATTGGCGAGGGATTGATCAATGTTTTGATGATTGTGAAAGATCATTGACGACGTTTCATTTGCAATAACAGGAGTAATATATAAAACATTCAACAGTGCATGAATATTACTTGTCAACAAGCACTTGGGACTTTCCGTCCGAATCACCCACTAACAGCTACTTTACGCGTTGAATTAAAACAGAATGAACCGTGTTCCTCTAACCATGTTCTGCGTTGGACTTTTTATTTTTTTACACAAATGAATGCCAATGTGTGTTGGCTATCAACACAAGTATAAATTGACAACCAACTCAGAAGTGTGAACTGGGTTATATATACAAACCCATTCTTGCATCCAAAAGTGGTGCATGCATAAGTCATGCACCAATGTCACTTCAAACCACATTAACTGCCAAGATCCAGTCAGTGGCAGTGCAGAAACCTAGACAGTGTGCCGTCTTCCATAAATCTCAGTGTTAAAAATACAACAGTTGAAACTAAATGACAATCCTTGCTAGGAGAGAGAAATTAGAGATTCTGACAAACAGTCCCCCCCTTAAACTAGAGCTGGATGTTGTGCAGTCATTGTGAGAGGGGAGGATATGTTCTGTACACACACACAGTACAGTTACGCACTGCCAACATGATTGAACATACAAATAATGTATCAACTTTGTGGACCTAATTTCTTGTGGGCTCGCTAATTGGCATCCTTTCTGGAGGGCTGGGGAAACCAAGTGCCTGGGCAACTGGGTTGAGTACCCCTCTGGGTTAACCACTGGGTTGAGTTAGTATTAGTACACCTAGTGGTTAAACACTGGGTTGAGCACACCTCGGATTATAACCAGTGGGTTGAGTACACATCTTGGTTAAACAATGGGTTGAGTACCCCTCTTGGTTAACCACTGGGTTGAGTTAGTACACCTATTGGTTAAACACTGGATTGAGTATACCTCAAGGTTAACCAGTGGGTTGAGTACACCTCAAGGTTAACCAGTGGGTTGAGTACAGCTCAAGGTTAAACACTGGGTTGAGTACACCTCGAGGTTAACCACTGGGATGAGTACACCTCGAAGTTAACCAGTGGGTTGCGTAAAACTCTTGGTTAAACACTAGGATAAGTACACCTCATGGTTAAACACTGGGTTGAGTACACCTCTTGGTTAAACACTGGGTTGAGTACACCTCATGGTTAAACACTGGGTTGAGTACACCTCTTGGTTAAACACTGGGTTGAGTACACCTCTTGGTTAAACACTGGGTTGAGTACACCTCTTGGTTAAACACTGGGTTGAGTACACCTCTTGGTTAAACACTGGGTTGAGTTACACCTCTTGGTTAAACACTGGGTTGAGTTACACCTCTTGGTTAAACACTGGGTTGAGTTACACCTCTAGGTTAAACACTGGGTTGAGTTACACCTCTTGGTTAAACACTGGGTTGAGTTACACCTCTTGGTTAACAACTGGGTTGAGTTACACCTCTTGGTTAACAACTGGGTAGACTTACACCTCTTGGTTAACAACTGGGTTGAGTACATCTCTTGATTTAAGCCCCTTTATTTTGCATGTACACAAGGTTAATGAAATAGAAAATTGGAAGGAAGACGTAATGACAACGTTTAAAACCACAATAAAATACACGTGACTATCAACATAATTTGAATATCGATTGAGTATGTGACACATACAAACTTGAGTTTAACACTTAAATCCTAACATGGATTAGCTTTATAGCCCATATACCTCTAGCTGAAGTAAAAACGGGAAGGCAAGGTTGTTATAAAAAAATCTGTAGCAACATTTGGATGAGTGCATGTGGACTCATTGCTATTTTTATTCTCAAACTTGGCTAGAATTCCAACGTGGACATCTATGTCCAACAGGGGGGAACAGATTTCCCTGTGACTAACTTGGGAATAACCCCATTTAGAACGTGATGGCTATGACTACTTTTGCTGGAGTTGTTGTTGTTTTTTTCGACAAAAGTTTATCGGTAGAGTTGCGTCAAGAGCATGGTCCATTTTCCTCTTTTGAGAAAGAAAATCCTCAAAGTAGTTTTTTTTGGAAGTAAGAATATCGTTTGGCTGAATCAAATTTTCACGAAGGAGGTGCAACAGAGATCTGGCGGCATAAGCAGCCAAGCTTCTAAAAATAGATCAGAAATTGAAAAATTAATGCTATGCCAGAGCAGGTGGTGTTATTTGGCACTACTGTATTGTTTATCCTGTCCATATGTTTCATGTTCCTGTCTACATTTCTAAAGGAATCGCTGCAAATATAAAATCACAGATTAGAAATATTTACAGCAGTAACACCTTCAATGTTTGATATCAAATTGAAACATGGAATGAAAAAGTTGACCCATTATGGAAGGTCCAACTATAGATTATTACTACATACTAGTAAAATGCCTCTGCTCAATCATATCCCAGGAAGAATGCATTGGTTGGGCAGGGCCAATGAGCTGTAGTTGAAGGCAGTGCACAACTTGCCATACTAACTACTTCTCAAACCAAAGTTTCATCCCGTAACTTATGCTTGTGCGTGGCTTCCTCAGTGTCAACAGACACACATTGTAAAAGCAAGAGGTTTTTCATTGTCACCTATAACATGAATGCAAAACCAGACAACAATACGGCTGGCTTCCTCTTTAGCTCATATGGTGCCAGTTCCTGTGAGCAAAATGTATTTACCAGGGTCAGGATGCAACGGTAGCATAGCACAGGAAGACATATCAAGCAGTCTCTCACAGTGAGGTCAAAACCATTCAGATTCAGTGGTGGATGGGGTGTTCTTTTCAGTAAGTATTTTTACACGATCTGCTTCAAAAAAGGGTGCCAAAGTGAAGAGATATTCTGATATAATGTAGTGAGTGCAACACAATTTAGTGGTGGTTGGGTAGATAAGTCAACCAACCAGCAACACAATGTAGTAGCGTTTGGGAGGTTGATTAGATATGTCAACCATCCGCGCTCGATTTGGCCTTCTGATAGAACATAGACAGAAAATCCTCTTTGTTTCATGATAGATACAGGGGAAGGAGTTATAAAAACAGGAAGTGCTTGGTGTGAATCTTGTGTTGCACCGTGTCCGAACTGACAGAATATCAGTTGTCAGTCTTTATTGTTTACCCTCTAAAAAAAGAAATGGCATAGAATACATTGCTTTTCCACCCCCCCCCCCCCCCCCCCGTCTACACAGTTTAGCTTACGTCAATGACCATCATGTCTCCAGGGGAATCTAGCAGAGGCTGTGAAACTGAATTTAAGTGAGGCTGTGAAGAAAACGGTAGATAAGCAAGGGGATCTGAATGGGTCGCGGATGTGATTGTGGAGAAATGCGCAGGACATCACAACACAGTATATCCTCCCACGCTGCACTCCATTCTAAACACTTGGATATTTTACCGTGATGTGGATGCTCTAAGGCAGACGGGGTGTAGTGTCAACCAACAACAAATAAGAGGTGAACATTAAAGAAGGAATAGCTCTGCGCAACCAAACACCTCTCAAATCAATTGCAATCGTTTCCCATAAGATAGGCTTTGACAAAGCCATGTGCTAACATCTGTTGCAGTTTAAACCCCACGCTAGGCTCCCTCCAGGCTTAAAGGCATTGGTTGATTCCCAAGCATTGCCTGTGGGCTGATATCCATTGAGCAGAGTCAGTGCCACTGCCTTCTTGCACAGACAGTAGACGTCTTTGTATGCTGCACTGTGAGCTGTGCATGTGCTTGCTCTTAACTCTTCTGACCAGGATGTATTTTCTGCTGCAACTGTTTGTTTAATGGAATAATAATAATGAATAAACTGAATTAAATCACACCGAAAAACTTGTAGTCCTTTGATAATTAATCCAAGGGGAAGCTTGTGCTACAGGCTTCCTTTTATTTTCAAACCTGTTGAAGTCTGCCATTGTAGATTAAAAACAAAGCCCCTCCATAGACGAACAGACGAGGATGTGTCCCAAAAGGCGTAGATAAAACTATCGCAGTGCACCACAGCACAATGATAGTTTTTATCTCATTGACTAGACCCTATTCAATTGCTGATCCAGTAGAACAATGTAATGTGTTGAGAATACTGTGCATTAAAAATAAAAACTAGTTAGTCCTTAAATCCACAAGCATTTAAGTGTGTCAATTAAAATTTGAGCTAGGGGAACTGCTTTAAAAAACAAATGCTCATGCATCCCATCATAGATGCAGCCTTATTAATTCATATTTCCCATAGGCAATTCATAATGTAATCTAACCTGCTAGTGAATTATAATAAGAAGGCGTTTAAACACATCATTGTATTTAAGGATTCCGTCATCGTTCCAGTCAGTTAATTTTCCAGTGAATGTATAATGAAAGCTAAGCTATTCTGTTTTTTCTTTTGTGGTGCAAGTATACTGTGGTCTCTTCATATACTTACACTTACTTCTCAAAACATGTTCATATTTCGAATGCAACACTAATGTCCACCTCCCAGCCATGCCTTACTGATGTTTATGAGGGGACATCATTATCAATAAAATGTGTGGTTTCTAAACAGAGAACGATGCAGCACAGCTAAATGCTTGTTCCTACTGCTCACAACCAAGATTATTTGAGGAAGCTAAAGGGTAAACATGATTGACGGGCCTAATATATCAGTTGTCCGATGAAGAAGGTAAGAGGGCAAACCACCATCCTTCTGTATGTGTGTCTGAGTCTTGTTACATTTTTTTGTATCTTTCACCCAGTATGCTAGGCCTAACCGGACTATCCTTTACTTTGATTAAAAGTCGCTTATCAACCACATGCTTGGTCCTTATTCCTTCAGACCTGGAAATTAAAACTTCACTGTAGAACAGGTTCTCTACTGTTTTTGTGTAGGACACACTTAAGTAGGGTCCATTAAGAGTCGAGTTACCACGTTGACATTTATTGTTTAAGGTCTTGACGCAACGAGCATAACACATGTTTTCAAGGTGTAAAATTGCAGTTAACTTTGAGAAATGTTACCCAATATACAGTACGTACGTCAGTTAGCTACAAATTGTCTGATTCAACTGAAACTAAATTGTTAATCCGTTATAACGCAATTTGTTTGTTTCCATAAAGAGCTAAACCTTTGCCAAGAACAAAGCTTTTGTAAGAAAAGAAAACATCGCAAGATACCAGGAAGGAAAGCTTGACTGTAAGCCAGTGGATGGTGACACATAAAAAAAGGGCAAGTCCTAGCAGGATGACATCTAGAGCCACAAACACAGTCACAAACAACATGAAAGTGATGCAGCTGAAAGTTGTGTAGACTTTCTGAACACAAGCCACATTGTCTTTCCACATGAGACATGGGTAAAACCATCCTGCCTTTGAATGCAACTGACAAAATGTTTTGTACTTGCATCTGTGCAGTCATGCACATTTCTTTCACAGCACTCAAATCCTGAGAACATCTGCAGGTCGATTCTGCCAAGCTCTTTTACGACTGCTGCTTATACAACTACCACCATTGTACAAGCAATCATGCGTTTGCTCACCGGGGCTGCGAGTTCTCCTCGTACATCCGGTCCTTGCCGTCTTTAAACAGGCTGATGGTCTGCTTGGTTTTCTTGGTCAGGTTCTCCATGAAGACTCGGAAGTACTCATTGTCCCCCAGCGTCTCCATCTTGCCCTCATAGCGGGAAAGGATGGTGCGGAGGTGCTGGTAGGTGTCTGGCAGCAGGTCCAGGATGTAGGGCGGGCTGTTCTTCAGAGCCAGCTTTGGGTTCTGGCACAGGCGTACCACCTGCAGAGAAGGAGAAGGGGTTCAAGAGATAGGCAGATGTATGCCAGGTATGGAATCGAGAGGTGTGAAAGGGTAGAATAAAAGAAAATGGATGTTTGATTATATTGTATGCTAGGCTTTGTTTATTTAATACACTAGTTGCAATGGTAACATAGCTCCAGCCAATACGACACTTAGATATACAAGCTTCTGGCTAGCTTCAGTTGTTCAAAAGAACCACTGAAGGCTACCTGAAGAAGGACAACTTATGAACTCTAACCCTCTCTAGTATGGCTATTGCCAGTCCAAGATCAATCGTAGATTGCACGTTGGTCTGGAGAAGCTGCTGTCATTTTCTTCAGAGGCTTGATCAACGGGCCTAGTTCATATGACTCTGTACACGATTTGCTGATTGCCGTCGCTTCCCTGTCATTATTGTGTTAGACCAGCCAATAGCGCACCAAGGGGAAAAGCCAGCTTGGTGATTGGCTCCCGCAAAAACGTATCGAAAGCAGAAAGAAATGTATTGCTCTTCTCCAGACCCTTGTGCAGGGAAAACTCAAATCGCCGGCAGAATGGGCGGGGCTACCTCGTCTAGCTTAAACCCCAAGCTTCAAGGCATTTCTAACCCCATACATAACCAGGGTGTCTACAGGTATAAACAAATTAAATTTAAGACTTTTTAAGACTTTTTAATGCCACTTCTTAATGAAATTTAAGACCAAACTTACGATGGAAAAACAAATCAAAAGGGGAAATATACAGTAATCTTTCCAAGTAAACACACTGATGTCTGATAATAACCGGTTGAGTTTAAGAACATCGGCTAAATGTGTGTAATGCGAAAAGAGAACACAAAAATGTCATTAGTCCTCAATTATATTCATTATTTTCAGAGCATTTAGGTCCCATAAACAAATGCTTCTAAAATCAAGTAAATAAATAAAAATAAATACAATAACTACATAAATAAATGGCAATTTCAAGTGCTTTTGAAGTGCAAAATATAACTTAATATAACTTGTGTGAGTGTGTGTATGTGTGTGTGACAGACATCCTTTGAATCAACCAAAATCAAAAGATAATAATAATAAACAAAACACTGACCCTAGATGATAAACCAATAAACAGGAGCCCTGGCAGTGGCGTAATCGGGGGGGTGGGGTTAATATCCCCTCAAATCTAGGCTACGAGAATCAGCCCTAAACAAATGCAAGAAGTTCCGATCATTTGAACGACAGCAAGAAAATAACATTTGCAATTAAAGTGCACAATGGAAACATAGGACATTGTTCGTGTTTTACTACTCAAAGCATTCCAGGGATTGAGGTACAGTGGCAAGTTAGCGATCAAAGCAACAGGTAGACCACCTACCAAAATCAGAGCAACATAACGTTAGCTACCAATGGAGTTTAATGAATGATGTGCTAACGTTCACATATTAGAACGTAATGTAAATGTAAAACGTTTTGTTTTTTTGCTGTCTCACACTGTGATAAATATGTTTAAGTAACCTCCGGATAAATATGTTTAAGTAACCTCTGTTTAATTTCCATAAACTGTTAGTTCGTTGTAAGGTAAAATTAATACATTGCTAGCGGGCGGAAATAGCACTGACAGGTAGGGATGGGCATTTGAAGAAATTTTCTTGATCGAGCATCGCTAGAGTTATCGATCAATTATCGATTAATCATTAACTTTTTTCTATGTTTTTTTTCTAATGTTTTTATCAATGAAATCTTTATTCCAACAATAATGTATGGGCCAAAATTAATACAATACAGTTAACTTGAAGACCTACAACTGTTTAACAGTTTTAAAATAATAAATACAGGCATTATAGGTTATAGGCCTATGCGGCGCTCGTAAAGTCCGAACAATGCGCCTACAGGCGCTCTTAAAGGTTTGGAAACGATTCAACAAGACTAAATCTGTAGCCTATTCCAATTACAATAAGTAGCGAACTTATCGGACGACAATAATCAAACAAAGGCAGTAGGCTAAAAGTGGGCATTAAACTGTATAACTGTTATGAAAAAAAGGGGGGGGAAAAGGCCGACATATAATGCCTGCAGCCGGCGCGCGGAAAAGGCTCGCAACAAAAAGATGAGCCACCCATTTACAAACAATTGCATGAACTAGTCTATCTAAAAGCAATACCTTATTGAACATATATAAGGCTGGACTTGTTGCTAAAATATCACAGTTTTGGCAAAATGTAACGACTCCAAGAGGCACCAAGCGGAGCGAGAGTCAACACATTAAGAAAGAAAAGAGCGACTCACATACGGTGGTGACTGTCCCTACTGTCCATAGCATACAGTAACTCCAGCCTACATATTTTTGTTTAGGAATATAAGCATGTTAACATGCTCGGGGGTCAGACGCGAACGCAGCCTTGTAACTGTCAGTCCAGCAGCAGAAAACACCCGCTCTGACGGGACCGAAGTTGCGGGGATGCAGAGGTATTGTCGCGCTAACTTTGACAGCCTGGGGAACCTTCTTCCATTCACTTTCCACCAGTCGGCAGGGTTATATTCAATTAAATGCTTCAAGACTCACAGTATGCAACACAACGTCCTTTTGATCGATAACAATATAAATTGATCGACGCATTTCTTAACGATCAATTATCGAGCATCGATTAATTATGCCCATCCCTACTGACAGGACTAGAAAGCTAGTTAGCAGGCTAGCCAGCTATTAGGCTATGTAATCACTTGTATGTAGACGCTTTAGCTGCGCAGTAGTCTACGCTCTGACCTAACCAAAGACAACGCAGCGCACAGGCTACCGGAAAAAAAATATTTGGCAGAACAGATTGCCCGCATTTTCGCACTGACATGGCACACAAATATTTAAGACCAATGCAATCTGAATTTAAGACAATTTAATACTTTTTAAGGCCTTATTTTGATGAAAATTGATTTACGACTTTTTAAGACTTTTTAATACCCCGCGGCCACCCTGATAACCACCTCACACAGAGACAGAGACAGAGCGAGACGGAGGGAAATCTAGTTCTGAACATCTGCCTTTAAAAAGACAAAAATCCAAACCCCAACGATGTAAAACAGGACGACTTGCATCAATCAACAACATCAGAAGGGGAACATTTCATAATAAAAGTGAACAAGGTTGGACCATCCTATCAGGTAGCAAAATAAAAAAATAAAAAAATAAAATAAAATCAGGAAAAGTTGGACAAACATTGACGATTAAGCATTTTTCACATTTCTATGTAGTTTAACCAAATTCACAACAAAAAAAGCATCCACTTCTAAACGTCCACTGTCACAGAACTGTTGTACTGTAATTGAGTTCATGCAAAATTGTCACTGGACCATAACTTAAAACTCTCATATTGTGTATGAAAGAAATGTTCTCTACCAAAATCGTAAAATGACAGGGATAGGACAGAGATTAAGGAAACATGCTAGGTAGAAATTCAGGCATCTCCAACAACAATGCTACAGCCAGTATGCTGTCCTTCTAAAATGTTTAATTAACAACCTTCCGGTTACCAGTCAACCCACTCTACCTCCTGAGCCACATGCCGCCACTGAACAACTTGCTGTGTCATTGCCCATGTAATAATTACAATCGTCTTCAAATATAACGTGCCATTGTCTTGTGCTTGTTCAGTATCCTAAACCTGGTAAACCAGAGGAGCTTCGATTCTGGTGAAGAGGTGGCGGGGGATACAACTCTCTACAATATTCTGAGTTTGGAGCAACATTCTAAACACTTGGGTGTCATTGTTAGATAATTTACCTTTAAGATCCTGTTCAAGTCAAACGCTACGCATAGAGTATGCTGGTATGCTGTCCTTCTAAAATGTTTAATTAACAACCTTCCGGTTACCAGTCAACCCACTCTACCTCCTGAGCCACATGCCGCCACTGAACAACTTGCTGTGTCATTGCCCATGTAATAATTACAATCGTCTTCAAATATAACGTGCCATTGTCTTGTGCTTGTTCAGTATCCTAAACCTGGTAAACCAGAGGAGCTTCGATTCTGATGAAGAGGTGGCGGGGGATACAACTCTCTACAATATTCTGAGTTTGGAGCAACACATTCTAAACACTTGGGTGTCATTGTTAGATAATTTACCTTTAAGATCCTGTTCAAGTCAAACGCTACACATAGAATAGAACAGTTCTGGCACTTATTTTGTTTGATGGCAACATGGCAAGAATAGAATGGCAAGCTATCAGGTTGAATTTTCTAAATTCCCTTTGAGGTCGGGATCGCAATACCACCTTACAGGAAGATGAAAATACTTTGCATGACCCCAATTCATAAAGGCTCAAAGTAACTTGACCACAATTCACTTTTTCATTCAGGAAATTAACTTTGTTTACAAAACTAGACAAAGCAGCAGAATGTTTGATACGTGAGGAGCTTAGCTTAGCTGCTCATAAACCTATAGCATTATTACAGTTCCTCCACCCCTCCATTCTAATCCAAATTCGTACTAGCCTGGCCCGGCAAACCTAGACTCATTATATAAAAGAACAGACAAGTTGTTTGCAAAGGGGTAGTCAACACCAAGTGCAAGTATACTTTGATACACTTTTAGTCTACATGCATAATTAAGTCTGTGCATAATTATGCACTTATAACCACTGTTTGTTCTCTCACATCACTCAAGGTGGCATGACTGGTGTTAAATGTTTGCCCTCAAGCTAAGCTGCATTCCTATCCTGTCCTATATTCATAAAAATACATATTGTGAACAGACCACATTCCACTAGTCTTCCCATACTACAAGAGAATGACAGCGACTAGATTAGTACTATTATCATTGAATTTTATTCCACCATTATTGTTTCACTCATACACCAACAAGAGGCTAAAATAGATAGTAAGTTAGTTGTAAAGGTGGGGTGCAGTAGGTTTTCTGACGTTTATTTTAACTTTCACAATAAAACACCGGGTTTTGCAATACTGTCACAACAGTAATCATCTCTTAATGTTAGTTATTTGATCTTGTTACCCAACTTCCCAATTCATAATGTAACTGCAAAAAAGGAAGCGTAAAGAATCTAACAGGAGATAAAATCGAATAACTAAAGATGCCACAACAATCCAAATGCCAACAATAATATAATTGCCAATCACATCCTGAAGAAGCCATCCGCATCCAGTCCAAAAGTATGATGGTCAGATTTTAAGACCACATTGTCGTAGTATTAATAATTAATTAATTGAATACTCAAATGATCTGAATGAATTGCTGTACATCAATGAAATGTAGGTGGTAGAAAGCTGTGATTGAATTCTGAGATGGATCCAATTAGTATACTGTGGCAAATAAATTGTGTCCCTTGTATTAACAGGGGATTAGGAGACTCCCATACGTTCTTGAAGGGAACATGAATCATCCTTTTACATTTCTTATGATTTAACTAAACACTAATTGCCAAAGATGTTTGACATTGAGGACCTATTATAATCAATACATATGTCGATGACACCTTCCGACTGAAGTCACAATAATTAATCAATAATACCCATAGATGTTAATAGTGCAAAAATATTTTTTTAAAAAAATACTTTTATAGACGGTTGTCACTATAAGCTAACTACTAAAAAGACCTCGACTGGAACTTGGAGAAACAAAAGGCTGTCTTGTCCTCTCATTGTTCTGATAATGATGTGGGAATCACACAGGAAACGGGGGTCAAAGCGGCTTCGGACTTTTCCGAAAAGTTGAAGTGGCGAAACGAGAAGCCTCTGTAACACTATAAACCACCCTAAACGGTCACGTTATCTTGTGTTGGTTGTGTGTGACAAAGGTTTGTTAAAGCCTCGTTTCTGATAGGCGGTAGACAGTGGTCATGTCAATGATGTAGGCTACGGAGATCATTCCTTGTGAGCCACTCCAGAAACCTCACTGAATTAAGCTCAACTCGCACAGTGTAGTGCGAATCTTTAACCAAACCTCACCTATATGGTTGAAAAGATCTCGATGGTTATTATTAACAAATGTGTGCGGAAGGACCAGAGCTGTTAAGACCAAAACATAGCCCTCGTACCGAACAACAGACAATTTAGCGGCTCTGTGTCTCTGGCCCAATATGAAGCAACACATATTTCTTCATATTATTTTTATTTTACTTGGCATTTAATAGTTTGTTCGCCACTAGAAGGTTCAATGTGTATTGAGTTGTCAGAGATGCATATCCTTCTCGACTGCCTAGCTAGCCTGCTTCCTCTTGCTGGGCACCAGAAGGCTGCAGCAGATTAGCTTGCAAATAGCTACTCAGCTAAGCTAACTAGCCATGTCGCTAACACCTACAGCAGCGCAAACAGCTGGCTAAGAAGATCACAAACCTTGTCCATCAGTTTCCAACATTTCTCCACCGTCTTTTTGTCCACGGCGCCCGGCTGATGGTGGGCATGGAGGTGGTGGTGGTGTGGCTGGAACGCATCCTTCATCATACCGATGAGCCCCCCACCTTTCTTCAGATTCCCTGCCATGGTCGGGCTGGGTTCGGGTCGGCCAGAGCGACAGATGGGCAGGGAAGGGGCCAGGGAACCAACCCTAAGAATCCTGCAACTGCTTCGATCCGGGGGTTGGTTTGCACCCCCCGGTTAGGACAGCGCCCGAGGGTCGTGTCCGAGCAAAGGTCCGAGGGGGCGGGGGGAGGGGAGGTGTACTCGGGTGGATTTATCCAGGCAAGGTTTCCATGATAGTCAAACTGACAGGATGGTTGCTATACAGCTGGCCAGGTTGCTGGTGGTCAACGCATATCCCTCATTCAGCCGTCGGCGGCTCTCTGCTGCAGCTGGAGCAGTGTTGCACCCTCACCCTCTCGCACTGCAGTAAAGAAGCGAGGCAATGTCCGAGAAAAGAATGTCTGTTCTTCACCAAGCAGGGGGCAATGGCCACGACTCTGTCAAACTGCCTTAGCGTTAAAGCCCTGGACAAAAGCCAAACGTCGTCGTTGCCTTTTAGCCTCTATCAGTCTGACGGGAAGTTCAGTGTCTCCAACCAGTCACATTGTTTCTCATTCCTAGTGGGCGACTGGTCGCTGGATCTTTTTGTTGTGGCCCGAACGAATGACTTCCAACGGGTCTCAGGATATCAAGGACACACGTGGGAAAATGTATCAATAAATAGATATAGACATGAAATAGTACCTAGCGGCTGCTAATTTATATTTCCCCGTGACGTGTGTACGCAGCCCTTCCCCTTCCCTCCGATACGTCCTCTTCCGTTCACCTCGCCCTTCCTCGCTCTCCGTGTACGCATGCGCGTACGTGTTCGCGCTGAATAAGGGCCCTAAAGCAGCGCGCGCCGCCGATCACACACAAAGTAGGGGCCATTGAGAAGATTCAGGCGCTCCCGCTTGCCCGCAGTGGTTCAATGGTCCCCAAAAGAACAAGACTGGTTTTCAACAGACATCCACATATCAATCAATGGTTGGTGGATACTTGTCGATGATCATTTGATTGAAACGAGTTGTCAGAACTTCAGTGCTCTGAAATCTGGACTAAGACCGTTTAGTTTGTAGGCTACTGGTTTAAGAAACACAGTGGTAAATGATTTGAAAAAGGCCAAGGCAGATTTCTTTATTACTATTATAAATGAAGGCAAAGGGAACAGCAAACTGTGGTACATAATTAACCGTCTGGCAAATAAATAGTGTAGGTCCAAATGTTGGAAAAGGTTCGCGCAGGAGAGGTTGCTTTGAAACCGGAAGGTTTCTAGGTTGATGCTGAGTGTCGAGGTGTCCCTGAGCAAGAAGACACCTAATCCTAACCACTCCCGAATAACTGTCTATCCCCTTGAATGTTTGCCTCTGCCCTCGATGCGTTAATGTGTGTTTGAACCGTTGGAAGTTGCTTTGGATAAAAGCGTCTGCTAAATGTAAATGTTTAACCTTAAGTCACGCTAATTAATTAACTAACAGAACATGGCACATAGCTTTGGTGCCAGAATAAAAGAGATAACCTACCCCAGTTTTAATATTACAGAGTCCTTGAAGAGAATATCCACAAGAAAATAACAACTGCTGAAAACTGCTAAGGCCCCAGACATTAATGGATGAGCCTCTTTTGGTGCATCTCAATAAATTTGAATATTGTGGAAAATGTACTTAATTTCAATAATTACATTTAAAAAGTGAAACTCATTGTATAGAATCATTACACCCAAAGTGAAATATTTCAAGCCTTTGTTTGTATTAATCTTGATGATTATGGCTTTCAGCAGATTCAGTATCCAAATTCAGTGTCTCAGAAAGTTTGAATATTATGAAAAAGTTCAATATTGGAGACTCAAGCTGTCACGCTCTAATCAGCTAATAACCTCAGTCTGGTTCAGTGCTTCACAATCTTTGTCATACCTTTCCACGGATGCACACACACACACACACACACACACACACACACACACACACACACACACACACACACACACACACACACACACACACACACACACACACACACACACACACACACACACACACACACACACACACACACACACACAGTATCACATTAGCTATTTGTTGAACTCTTCACTTTGTTTGTTTGACACCATTTTACATTTTTTAAATGGTGTGCATGTTTACATTGATTTTACTGAAATCCCTTCGCTTGATTTAAGCCATTTAACATTCTTTACATCTTAAACTATGTGAAACCTTTTTTCAACCTCACTTTGCACTACAGCACTCACCACATTCTCTGCAGGAAATGCATTTGCTAGTTTAATTTGGCATCATTACTTTTTGTCAAATATTGATGAGGTAATGAAAGTCAAACTTAATTATAACGAGGTTATCCAGCATTAAAATTAATTGGTTGTTTCATTGCATAAATAAAATAGATGCATGTTTGATGATTCAATAATACATAATTTATAGGTATATGAACATATGTATGTGTGTGTGTGTGCATGCAAATGTGTGAACACCCACACCCAAACTCACACCCACACCCACACCCACACCCACACACACACACACACACACACACACACACACACACACACACACAAACCCTTCAATGTCTGTCCCAGCTAAACTGTGAAGCCTACCTGCATGAATCTCGGGACACAGCTGAAGGGTTATAGCTAATTAGCTATGACATTCTAGAATTCCAAGTAAATGCCATTGAAGCAGACCGGAGCACCAAGGTAAAGAGGTTGGAGGAGGAGGTGGTCCATACAGGTAAACACTTGGCAACGACTCTGCGTTATATAGCTGTAAGTTCACGACTCCTAGGAACAGTATAAACCACTCAGTTAAATATATGACGGTTTATAATTAGGTGTTCCTAAAGGCGCGTATGTCCAATTCAATCCTTGGAGGAATAGAGCATTGTTGAAATGAGTGAAGAAAGGGGCGTTGATGGAGAAAGATGCCGCCATAGCTGCGGACCTCCAGCACAAGCTGGGAAATAATGAGACGTCTATATGAGAAGTCAACTCAAGTCTGACTCTAGCCCATCAAAGGGCTAGAAAAAAAGGATGAAACTTTGAGAAGGGAGGCAACGTCAGGGAATCCTCTTTCCAGGGATGGTTAGGAGTGCAACGGGGGTCATAATTTAGAAACATAGTAGTAGTTTTACAAGCAAAGATTTGAAGTACAATTGCTGGCTGATGAGCAAACTTGTATCCGTTTGGTGGGGTGGCCAGGCGCCCGGTCACGATCGCCGCAACACACTTAAACAGATACAGCATTATGATTAGATGGAGCAGGGTGGACAAGGACCATGTGGAAGACCTCTTATCTTGTATCACCGGCAGGTTAGTTCTGGCTAACAGGTCGATTTACCTGTAATGAGAGCTTGGTGAGGAGCCAAATGAGAGAGAGTAAAGAGGTAGGTTTTAAGTTTGGAATTTAATTTCTCTGCAGAGCCAGCTTCCCTGGTTACAGGTGGCAGTCTGTTGCACATAAAGTCAGCTTCCCTGGTTACAGGGGCCAGTCTGCTCCACAGATAGTCAGCTTCCCTGGTTACAGGGCCAGTCTGCTCCACAGATAGTCAGCTTACCTGGATACAGGGGCCAGTCTGCTCCACAGATAAGGCGCTCAATATGAGAACACTCTGTTACCTGCAGATTTCTTTGACACCTTTGGAATTGATAAAAAGCTCCTGAAGTCTGGAGGAGCTTCAATAGGGAATAATAAGGTCCTTCAGGTAGGAGGAAGTTAAGCTGTGCAGGATTTAGAGGTAAGTGCTATCACTATTAAATCTGACCTGGCATTCATTGGAAGCCAGTGGAAGGAGGAGAGAATAGGAGTTATATGGCAAAATGATCTGGTTCTCGTAAGGAGTAACATAGATCGATGACATGTGCATTTATCTCAGCCACCATCAATGTGGAGACCAGATTTTCTTCTTTTTTATGATGGTGTGTCCAATATGGTATCATCCTTTTTATTAATCAATTCATATATTAAATACAGCTTCATACATTGACTGTAATGTTCTGCAGTGACCACTAGGTGTAGCAGGTGACCTTCCTGCTATGATATGATGGCAAACTATTGATCGAGTTGTCTCTCTCTATGTATGTATGTATGTATGTATGTATGTATGTATGTATGTATGTATGTATGTATGTATGTATGTATGTATGTATGCATGTATGTATGTATGTATGTATGTATGTATGTATGTATGTATGTATGTATGTATGTATGTATTTAACTTTTTACCATTAGACCCTAAAATGATTATTGCCAATGCTTGAATAAAATCCACACTCATAAACCCAAATTGACCAACGATAAGATCCAAATAATAAAACTACTGATTATAACTAAAAAATATGACATAATGAAATGATGTATTAATTAATGCAGGCAAGACAAATTTGGTTCACTAATTTCTTGCACAGAAGATTTAATTTTGCTGTTGGGAGGTGGAACAAACAAAAAAAAAAAGAGAAAAAAGATTTTACGAGCCAAGTCATTTTGGGTTCTTCTTCATGGACTGGTGGAGTTTTACAGCATCATCCAGCTAATAAATCACTTGCACATGGAAAATTGCCTCACATTTGTACAATTTGAATCCGCTGTCTCTAAATTGATGGTTTATTTTGGTTGGCATCTTGGGAATAGGTAACATGTTTCTGAAGAAACATTGTTTAATGTTAAATTGGTAATATAATCATGGTTCCCAAAGGGTAACTTGATATAAATTAAATGTAAAATGCGCTTCTGTTTTTTAAGTGTGACATTATTATGACAATGCAGCAAAATAGGTTGAGTGTTAGCAATAGGGTTAATGTTAGAAATATGGTGAGTGTTAGTAGGGTTAGACATGGTTAAGGAATACTAACTCGAATACTAACTACTAACCCTGACCCTATAAAACTAACCGATACACACATACACACACAAAATGATAATCAATGCTTCACCATCGATCGCGACAGGAATGAAACACCACATGAATGAAGCCTTGTTTTATTTCTCTGAAAGACAAGCAATGTCAAGATGTTTTGGTCAATATGTTCAACAACTGTCTGTGAACAAAGGGCTGTGTACAGGCCTTGACAGCATCTCACCGTGAGGAGAATCCTAACACCAAGATTGTCGTCAACTTAAGCACGCAACAATAGTCCCCTGGCAACCAGATTCCATTAAATCTATCAGTAAGCATTCTTGGAAAATATATCCAATCTAATTAGGTGTAGGGTGGTAACTATTGATGGTCTGTAAGACTGTAACTGACGGTCATAGATTTGAAGCTCATTACAGACTGTTATGGGAAGCAAACAATCAAAGTCATTCAACCTTGGAAAATCAAATCACTGCAGACTGAGAGAGGCACTTTTTTGCCTTGGATATGAAATGAATATCAATTCAATAGCTTCAATACAATACATCAGTGTCGATATAATTGGATGAGCCTGCACCATTAACTTGCACATGCCTCGGCAGACCATCAGCTCACATCATGGCCTCCATATATCCAACAGCTGGTACTTGACGCCAGGTAGGGATGTGCTATATTTATGCAGGAGAAAATAAACTTGCAAAACACAGACATACAGCTGGTGTGTGTGTGTGTGTGTGTGTGAGTGTGTGTGTGTTTGGGCGTAGGTGTGTGTGTGTGTGTGGGTGTAGGTGTGTTTGTGTGTGTGTGTGTGTGTGTGTGTGTGTGTCGTGAATATGATGTAGCGGGACACACAGGTGGTGACGTGCCACCAGGCAGCCGTGTCTAATGCCACATTATGCTGAGGATGCAGAAACAGGTGCTCAGAGAAGAAAGATTTCACCCTCGTGCGTTGAGGATATAGTGTGCATAGTGCTCTCTTGACAGCTCTAATGAGAGAACGTTCCAGAGCCGTTAGAAGGGTTTTAAGTGGCTACTGTAAGAGCTTGGGCTGGGAGACTTCTTACATTCCCATTAACTTAAGATTTTTCACAAAGGGGAAGAAGAGCGGTATGAGCTGACGAGATTCTCTTCACCTATGAAACCAGTAGAAGAATATAAAGAATACGTTCCAAGCTAAATTTTACTTTTTTTTTAGGAGACAATAAAGTCAACAGTATTAAATAAAGGACATGAATAGCCCACTATCTGCCCACAGGTCTGCCCGTGGCCGCTTCTTGTCCTGCTCTTGTCTTTAAGGTAATTGGCAATCCCCTTCCAACCATGCTTGACTTAACACCTCTGTAAATGTTTTCCGTGCTTAAAAAAAATAGATGGAGAAAATTCTCCTCCTGGGAGTTTCGAAAGTGCCACCCAGCAGTTTCTTGGCATGTCTTTTGTACAGCTGTTAACTATGTGGGAATAGATTGCTGATTTCTGCTTAAAATAATGCACTGAAACAATCCATTAAGTCATTAAAATCTGAATGGAAAGTATAAATGATCGATTGCGTACACAATGTGTGCATCTGTGTTGATTTAAATCCACATAGTAAGGACATGAATATATGTCTGTTATAAGTAATGTATAACTATGCAACATTTTGGACGGTAGAATCAATTTAATTTTGTTACCTTTCTTATACAACCATCCACTCCTGCAGCATATCTATCACCTATGGAAAGCTGAACATATCAAGTGCCAATCACAAATGTGTTGGGTTGAGATCCAAAATAGAGACACAGGTCAAACCTCGCTAGAAATTCCTCCCAGAGCATAGAAGTGGTGTGTACTCAATATGGAATGAGACGGCCCACTCAGAATCCCAAACAAAACCGATGAATGCATAATTTTAATGCAAAACGATTACACAGCAAACAGTATTACCATTTAAGTATGACCCGGAGCTATGCTAAGAGACCAGCACCGCATGGCAGGTTTACCATCCTCCTCACCAACCTCAGTGCCCATCAGCACCTACATTAAACTCTCACACACACACATACACCCACACACACACACACTCACACGCACACGCACACACACACACATTTACACACACACGCATGCATGCACGCACACATGCACACAAACACACACAGGCAATGTCTGGATGAACGGATGGCTGCTGGCTCCCCCCATAGGCAGCATGCACGCTGACCTGTCAGAAATTCCAAATGTCCTGTATGTCTGTGGCACTGGATTTGAATATAATCTTTTTGTCACTGGATTTGAATTCCTAAGGCATCCTTTGACCTTTGTTATTCTAACCACAGGCAAAATGTGGCGTCACCAGACCATGCTATCATTTATATGATGGGCATCTTTTTTGAATTTTACTGGACCCTTAAGGTCCTCGTTAATTTCTGACCCGGCGCCATAAAAATATATTTGGAGATGGTTTCTACCGGTGCTTTGTTCTCAATACCTCAGGAAAGAGTCTGAAGAAGTATACAAGTAAAACAAATGTAAAACATTTTACTTTCCTGCATTATGATTTCAAGAGCTCTCAAGAAGTTAATACTTGAATCATTCCTTTAATTCTAAATAATGATGCAATAACGTGGACACTCTGGAGAAGATCAGATTGTAATCCTGTGAAAATTGGTTCTTAGCTTTGCACCAGTAAAGCATTTGCAGAGTGGCGTCCCACCACTAATCTGTGACAGGGACTGTAGCGTGACTTTCCATAAAGGCTTAACTGCCTTGACATTTCGAAACAATCAAGAAAAGTGCTTCTTATGTCCACAATTGACCAGAAGTTTAATGTTTCCTTTTTAAAAATATGAATAGTATTAAAAAAGCAACATCAGGGATCGAGTGATCTTGTTTAAGAAGAAATATTTTTGTGATAAAGTAAATAAACCAAACAAGAATAACCCATAGAACAACGGAACATAAATGCCTTCAACATTGTATGCAGTATGAATGTATGTACAGTATGTGTGTGTATGGTTGTGTGAGTGTGTGTACACAAAGAATGCGCATAACAAAGAAAACCTTCCCACCAGTTAGGAATGCTAATACTCACACTTTGACCACCCTCGAAAATAGAAATCATTCTGTGAGCTTCTGCCAAGGCCTCTGACATGCATCGCTGTCTTTCAGAGATGATTACAATTCAAACATTTTTTTGTCCGTGGAATAGTCCCTACTATAAAACAAGTCCATGTCTATTCGCTTCAGCGTTCTCTTTGCTGTTCTAACAAGGCTGTGGGGCCCCCTCCTGATATCCACATGGTTTTTGGCACTTTCAAAGTAAAAGTATCTAAAGAAGGACCTTGGGTTTTTTCATCATTTGTTTATTCAACGTGTTCTTTTGCAGCTCCCCAGAGGCAGTACACCTTCTAAGTCTCTAGATTAAAAAGTTTTTTTGAAGAGTCTATCGAAGAGCAATAGAAGAACAATCATCAGTACGGTAACAACAGAGGAGGGGCAAGAATACAAAAAGAAAACAAAACGGCACAATGAAACATGGCTGAAAAATACTGCGTAGTACAAATACCCAACAGTCTGTTTCCTGCCAAGTCGATGTAAGAGAGACGGCCAACAGACGGTCCACATGGATACACACGCTTCAGTTGAGTCTTTTCTCTATCGGACAGGGATGACTGATACATCTTGTTGAAGGTATAAATACCCCAAGTCCGCCCCCCCCCCCCCCCCGAACCCTCAATCCTCGATCAAAAGGAGGAGGAAAACGGCGAGAATCTTCCAGGGTTCATTACCGGACGATGCCTTCATGAGCTAGAAATCCCCGCAGGAAGGTCCTTGTCTGTGAAATCAATCTCAGAGACAGCTGTGTACCAGGTGATGTTTAAATCCCTGTAAAGTTGACAACTGGACGGGTGGGGGTCGGTGTTTAAGGGTGGGGGGGTGGGGGGGTGGGGGGTGAACTAGAGTCCAGGACATGTGTTGTTGTGTGGTTACGCCAGCAGCACACAGTGTTTGGTGTGGCTCATTCAGGTTCACTGCTATTGGTGGTTTTGTCCCACTCTATGCTTTCGTCGCTGTGTGTCGGGGAGGGCAGGGCGCCCGTGGCCCCCGGAGGCCTCATCCTGAGGCCCTGAAAGCGTCGGCACTCGGGACAGATGCGGATGTGGCTGCAGCCCCGGGCCACCAGCGCCGCCTCTTGGGCCAGTCTGTGGGAGAGGGGGGGCTCTGCCAGCCCGGTGCCCCCACACAGCTTGCCGTTGCTGAGGCTGGCGGCGGCGGCGGCGGTCCGTGCCCGGCGCTCCTCCAGGGGGAGGGGCCGCGGCCGCAGGATGGACGCGCCCCGCCGGCGCCTCACCTGCAGGCTGTCACGACACAGGACGATGCCCTGCAGCTCCCGCAGCATCTCCTCACACATGGACTGCTGCAAACGCGCACACGCACAAACACACACACACACACACACACACACACACACACACACACACACACACACACACACAGGGAGAGAGGTAGATAGGTGGGGGAGAGAGAGGGAGAGAGAGGCCGGCTGAAGTGAGATGGGTGGTTTGATCAAATTAATGTCAAATAAGAGTTTTAGACATGTGGAAAAAGGATAAGGAAATGAAGGGTTGATTTGGTAAATTGGATGACTACATAGATGCACTACAGAGTGAAGCATATCTTCTATACAGTAAAAATGTATGCATATAGTATTGCATTGCAGAAGTAGTATTCAGAAAATTGCAGAGTGCGTAAAGATTTACACAGACCTACAGACGCAAACACACACACACTTACACACACATCGGGCTGACATTTGAAACATTGAAGCAGACAACATAAGCCACATAATGTGGTACTTAGAACGTTTTATTGAGTACAAATGACATTGGTCCAATAGTAAAGACAATTATATATTTTTAATAAATTGCTCCAATAACATGAGCAGCAAGAAACCCCCGGGACATCATTAAGCCATGACAACAACTATTAAGGTAAGACTTTGACATCAGCACCTTTTACTTATTCATGTACAGCTGCAGCCCAGATCTTACTACTACTAATAAGGGTTAGGGTTAGTACAATCCAGAATTTGTAACTAGAGAAGGGTTCCCACATGTAAATAGAGGAATAAGCCTTGGTTTTCTGCTAGTTCTCCTTTCTCTGAAGTCTGTTGAGGCTGGCCATGGGCGAAACGTTTGGCAACACTCCAGCCCCACTATATTTTCTGTCAGAACATTTACAAGCAAGTTACCCCGTGTGGGGCTGGACCCCAGTGCAGAGAGAGAGGGAGAGAAAGCAGAAGCATGTTATATAGTCCTCCCTCACCTCCGTCACGGGCGTCTGCCTCATCATCCACATAAACTCCAGCACCGCCATGAAGATGGCCACCAGCAGGCCGCAGACCAGCACCACGAAGATGCCACCAATGTTCTCCATGCCCAATCCTAGAAGAGAGAGAACAGAGAGAGAACAGAGAGAGAGAGAGAGAGAGAGAGAGAGAGAGAGAGAGAGAGAGAGAGAGAGAGAGAGACATTACAGTAACCAGATAAAACGGAAAGAACACAATGGAGAGAAAGATTCATGAATGGGAGCAGTACTGGAGCAGGATAGGGTAGCGACAAGGGTGTTTCACCACCAAGCTAAAAGAGCCTGGTTTCCAGTCTACCAGTCCTTGAGTAAAATTCCTTACCACTGCATGCTGCTTACTGACATGTATTTGGATTCAGTGCAAGTGGATTAAAAGCATCTGCTCATTAATCATAGTAATCAGCAAAGGAACAAGAGGTTGGGTCGCACCTTTGGCACGATGGTCCCCCTCCTTTGGGCACTTGCCGCCTTCCCACCACTTCCTCTTGAGAATTTCGAGACGATTGTCTTCCTGCATCTTCAGAATGGCCAGGTCAAACTCGTCCCGGTACACTGAGCCTGGGGGGGAGAGGGAGGAGAACAGGCTTAAAGCTGCTCCCTGAAAGAAGCTGCACTTCCAAAACAACTCTGCATTTGATCCCAGAGCGTCTCTGTCAAATGATTCAATGACAATGCCAATGCCAATAAAGTGTCCCTACTATAAAACATGAAAATGAATGAAAATGTGCATCAAGAGTATTTAATCAACTACAAATTGTAATGGCCGCCCCCCTGCTATGGATATACAGAAGATCAGGTAAAACAAAGCCCTACAAGGACAGCTATACGTGCACAACCACATTAAAACCCGCTGATAAACAATGAGCGTTTCAGTTGTTTTGTTCTTGTTTCACAATAAGTAGCGACAGTGTTCTGGGAAGGTCTTTATTTGTACTTCATGCAAGTTCTTTATCCACCATTGGGCAAATGTGAGCTAGAGTCTCTTACTATTGACTCTCTCCTGCCGTCTATCTTAACCAAATCTCTGTCTCTCTTTGTTTAGCTGCGTCTCTCTTTGCTCTTATCTCACTGTGCCTCCTCCATATCCATCTGTTCTCAACCGCCGTCAACCGCCGTCAACCCCCCCCCCCCCCCCCCCCAGGGACATGGGCTATTAGCTGTCCCCCTTCTCTTGTCTGTCACTCCGACAGTGATCCCCCCCCCCCCCCCCCCCCCAATGGACCGTCCCGCTCCACGGACCTGGGGGCATCCCGATGCCGTAGCCCTTGGTGTCCAGCAGGCCTCCTATCTGCGTCAGGTTGCAGTTCCTCTGGCGGTAGTACTCGTTCATGGTGCTCTCCAGAAGGAAGGCGTAGTTGGAGTTGAGCACGCGGGCGATGCCCTCCTCGGTGCTCTTGACGAACACGCTGGGCTGCTTGGAGTGCATGAAGTTCCACATGCGCTGGTACGTCTGGTAGCGGGAGTTCTGCGGGGGCAGAACAAAGAGGAAATGGAAAAGGAAGCATACTTGACGACACAGTACAGTAAAGGGCCTTCCGATGACTCATCCACCTCATCATGAGTTTGAGAAGCCTGTTGTTTTGTTCTGATGTATTTATTCTTCATTTCCATTCATGTTGCCTACATCATGCATATTGATTTATTCCAATGCTAATTTGTTGCATCACATTTCAAATCCCTTTGTTTAGCCTCATGGTGTCCTTTGAAATTTCTGTTTATTCTTGCAAGTCTTTGTTCATTGCTCAGTAGCAAATTTTAATCTAAGGTCCCAGGAACATCGACGACGACGACAACAATAACAACAACCACAACAAAAACAACCAGGAAGTGGACACGGTAACAAGTCTTGCTTGTCCAGTCTCACGCTTCGGTCTCTCCCTCATTCGATTTGTTCCGATGTACAGAGGAATTAGAGAGGGTGAATGGAACAGAGTATAATTCTCTACCAGAGCCCCGTAGTTCAACTTCATCTGTCTGAAGTGTATTGAATTGTGGTACTGACGAGCAGCCAGGAAGCTGATAAGAACTGTGGCAGTTTGAGGACGGGCTGCACGGGAGGGTGACATGGAGGATAACATCGCTGATGGGAACCGGTGTGGGTCTGTTTGACTGTCTGTCTGTCTGTCTGTCTGTCTGTCTGTCTGTCTGTCTGTCTGTCTGTCTGTCTGTCTGTCTGTCTGTCTGTGGCGAGCTGGTACATGTATGTATGTATGTATGTATGTATGTATGTATGTATGTATGTATGTATGTATGTATGTATGTATGTATGTATGTATGTATGTATGTATGTATGTATGTATGTATGTATGTATGTATGTATGTATGTGTATGTGTTGGTGTGTGTGTGTGTGTGTGTGTGTGTGCGTGTGTGCGTGTGTGCGTGTGTGTGTGTGTGTGTTAGTTAGTGGTCCTGGTCTCTGTGTGTATGTGGATTTGTGTGTATATACTTGTGTGTTTGGGAATATTCAGTCCAAGAGCACGTGTGCATGCAAATGACTTTGCATGACCTTGGGTATAACAGCACATGTCTCTGTCTGTGTTTGTGTGCGCTTGTGCGTGTGTGATGACAGACGTCCATCTTCATATTAACTCCCTTTCTCATCCACCACGTGCGTGTTATCATTACAGCGCATGTTATCATCATTATCATCCAGATATACATATCCATGTATACACAACGCCAGGCGCCGACCTGGAAAAAGGTCATGGTGGAGCCGCCGTGCATGGTGCCGTACTCAATGGCCGTCTGGTCGGCCAGGTCGTCCACTGACTCGATGGGCACTTCCATCCTCTGCACCGTCAGGAAGGCCGCCAGGTTGGCGGTGTACGAGGAGATGATGATCAGGGTGAAGGCCCACCTGAGGAGCGGAAGAGAGACCTTAGGTTCTCCCCTTGTGGACGGGGTAAGGCGGTGTGGCCCCAAACTGCGTTTATACCACAGCATTGTTGAACGCTTGATTGTGATTGGTCGGTGACGTTCCGAGGTTCGTGAGTTATTTTTGTAATAATGGGACACCTCAGCCTTTTAACAGTTCTGAATCCACGCGCTATGAATCCAACAACAGTGAATAGTGGGTGTTTCACATGATGTCGTGCACATACCAAACGTAAACGGAAATGGGTCAAACCTGATGTACAGAATGCTGCAGGATTGTTCGATGGCAGGATGGAATGGATGGATAGCAAGATGGGTACGTGGAAACAATGCTGTATTGGAAAAGATATCAAGTTATGCATGAAGGTTTTTAGCACACACAGACGGATAAGGACACACATAAAGCAGCAAATATGTTGATGAAAGTAACATAAATCATATATTACATTATAAATAAGTAGTACTTCAGCAATGTTAATGAGCCTGGGTTGACTGTTTGAGTGAATGCATGTATCTTATTGGATGGGAATGGAAATGTATGGATACGTTCTTTATGCATTCAGTATGCATTTGTATGCAATCCAATATCCAATATGAACACAACATGGCAGAAGGATTTTACAATTTTTGCACAAAAAAAAAGTATATTAATACTATATTTTATGACTCTTTCCTCTTTGCACTCTGTGTGTATGCATGTCTATACTGTGTCATTCTGTGTATATGCGTCATTCTGTGTGTGTCTGCGTGTATGTGTGTACGTGTCAATACATTTCTCTGAACCTGTTTTGTCCTGTGGGGGTGTGTGTGTGTGTGTGGGGATGTGTGTGAGACCCTGGGTGTGAGTGACGTGTTTTTATGTGGGGGTGTGTGAGTGCGTTTGTGTGTGTGCATGCCAACGTGCGTGCACGACTGGCGTCCATACTGACCACACTCCGCTGACGCAGCGCGTGGACAAAGCCCGCGGTGCGATGGTGGAGCCTTGCTGCATGAAGCCGCCCACGGGGAACCAGAAGCTGTTCCCCAGGGAGTACTGGTTGATCAGCAGATTACAGCGGCCCTTCAGACATGGGTGGGGGTTGTACCACTCATACGGCGTCAGCCTGAGCAAGGGAGCACCGCGACACGGGGGCGCGGGGGGGGGGGGGGGGGGAGACATGGGAGGAAGAGAGAAGTATTTTATTTTTGGGGGGATTGAGTACACTGAGAGCGTGAGGGGGAAGTTCAGAGGAAGGCAAAACTCAGTTTGGGTGAGACGGAAGTGTGACACGGATTGTGCAAAAAATGAAAGGGAGAGGAACTCGAGGGACGGAAGGGAGGGAGAGAGCGAGGGAGAGCAAGAGAGTGAGAGAGAGAGAGAGAGAGAGAGAGAGAGAGAGAGAGAGAGAGAGAGAGAGAGAGAGAGAGAGAGAGAGAGAGAGAGAGAGAGAGAGAGAGAGAGAGAGAGAGAGAGAGAGACAGGGAGGGGAAACAAGGAGGACACAAGGAGACTTTAACTGAGCACGGAGGCAGCAGAAAGTCACCTTGGCTCTCGAGGGAGGCTACTCCTCAGTCCCAGTGTGCAATCTACATACACAGTGTGAGTGAAGGCAGACTAATTGGGACATGGAACACAACTATAAGGCATATGTGGCATTCTAGGCACATGGGGGGGGGGGAGGCTGCGCTCCTTCGGATTTACAATTATTGCATCCACTTATGTCAAAATAGTGAGCATGGGCGAATGACTTGCACTCAGCAGTGTTCAATCAGTACTGTACCCTATATAAACAAATCAACCTCTGCCGTTGGTCACAATTTTAACAACATAAAGATTATCAAAGTGGAGGTGCGTGGTTGTTTCTGGAATTAGTTTCTGGTTACTTCATCTCTAAAAAATTGTAATACAGTATGGTGGTCACTTATGGCTTGGTTAACTGATAGCGATCTGCATTGGCTGTTCTGTCGTGTTCAGTCTGACCAGAAGGTGTCAGTATGGTGCTGGAGAGAGAGGAATATGATAAACACAGTTTGAGATGGATTAGACCAGTTTGAGAGCGGTTTCATTTTTCTTCATCTAGCCATTACTCAGAACATGGTCTTCTTTCTTGCTTTTATCTTTTTGTCTTTATTCCTGTCTTTCAGTCTTTTCTTTATTATCTTCCTTACCTCACACTCTCTTTCTCTCTCGCCTTCACTTCTCCGTAAATCTATCTCCCTGTCTTCACACCTCATTTCTTTTATTCATATTTTAGTTATTTAACCTTTGTTTATCCAAGTACAGAACACATTTCGATGTATAATCTCTACACATCTGTTTCAATGCATGTGCGCGAGTGTGTACATGCATTGCGTATGTGTGTGTTTGTGTGTGTAAGTATGCATGTGTGTGGACATTTATGTGTCGCCGTTTCTTAACCGCTACCTGGCAACCAGGAAGAGGATGCAGCTGACGGCGAGGTAGGCCAGCAGCATGAAGAGCCACACCCCCGGGGAGAAGGGGTCCAGGAAGGAGAAGTAGCCGGGCCTGCGACCCTGCAGCACAGGAAACACACAACAGCATGCTCTCACACACCGAGACATTGTGTTGTGGGGACGTCGAACACGCCGTGCATGTAGAGCTACTGCTGCAGCGGAGCCGTGTATAAATGGAGAGGCACAGCTTTCGCAGGTGGGGATGGAGAGGGACTCATTATCCAGCTAGGTATCGTTTAACAGCGCCTCCCCGGGTGAAGAGGGAGGGAGGTTAATTAAAAACAGAACAGCGCTTGAACGTGCGACCCAAGCTCTGATATACGGACTATATTAGTCCATATTATTTTTTAACACGGTGCAAATGGTCAAGAGGAGTAATTAAAATTACAGGAGAGTAAATGTGCTCAACATAATTTAGAAAATGCACATATACATATAGTTTGCATGCAAATGCACGATAGACTTTGTCTGAGTTGAATATGGGGGTCGTTCCATTATATAAGCCATTTTTTTTATTTTTGCTTTCTTACACAATATAACCCCGCAGGAAGAGCATCACTAGTCCAAGCGTGTTCGGAGAAGGCATGATCAATTGAGGGACCGTATTTGCGTTCTGCACAAGGTTGCCTGTAATAACCAAGGAGAGTGGGGACAAATAACACTGTAACCTTGACGTTCAAATGTTCTGCCTTTTCTGTGGCCTACGGTTGATTTATTTCTCTAAATCACAGACCATTGGATGTCCACACAGAATGGAATAAGAGGAAAGAGATTAATATGTTTGTGCCGCACTGGAAGGAGAAAGCAGGGATGGGAAAGGGCAGTAATTTGTATGTTTGGATTCGTAACCCAGGTTAGTGTAGACAAAGTGGCCTAAACAGGGATGGCAGCCAGCAGGCCAGTGGGGACATAGGGGGAAATGCCTAATGTTTCATTATCCTGCACCAACAGCCATTATCCTCTAAATGAAACCAATTACTGATGAAATAGAACCAGGCACTAAGGAGATTGTACTGTGTGTGTGTGTGTGGGCATGTGTGTGTGTTTGTCCGTGTGTGTGTTGCCATTGTTGTATATCTGTATTATTGCACTTTGGTATTTGGCCTTATCAAAAAATCGATATTAGGGGAAAATATACATCACTATGTCCTACAGCACGGCCGGTAGGTTGGTAAACCAAAAGACAATTAAATGGCTGTGGCTGATAGCACACAAAGACATTTAATTTAAGCATACAAAATGAACGTTGTTGGTTACATTTTTGGAGCGAGAGAAAGGCACGCTTTTTATCAAGATAATTCTGATGTAGCAATGATTATATGCCAGAAAGATATCCTACTCTGCAATGCAGAAACAATGTCTATATTTCAAAAGAAATGTGTACAAGAAGATCAGCACAATTTTCTGCAAATGAGCAAAATGATCATGTGCAGGCCTTTTATTCTGATAAATGAAGCCACAATGGGCTTGATGTAGAGATGAAAGTCCATGAATAGCTCTGTAATAAGTTCCATATTAGCCTAAGTGAGTAAAATAGGATCTGTGGCGAAACGAGGACTGAACGACCGTCAGACCCCTTATTACCGGGATCCAAACCCGGTCTGCTTATCTGAACACTGCTGGGATTATACGAAGGAATTATGCAAACAGATGACGATAACTATCAGAAAATCCATCTGGAGCACTGCGGACATGCAATGCATATCCAATCGTTTCAGGAGAACCAATAGGACGGTAAATTACTTGCAGTGCTCCCCGGGACAACACAGGGTAAAGCATAGGAGCCAATGGTGTTATGTGCTGACATGTGTTGTGCCATCTATTGCCACTGCTCTGTGCTGAACAAGCATTTTGCTAAATGGTTGGCCAAGCCTGCCCTCTCTCTAAGTTGTCGCCAAGGTGCCATTACGGAACACAGCGTGCCACCATCACGCCAAACACAACAGATGGCAGAGTAGAAAAGCTGATCTGATGGGAAGAGAGACAGAAAGACAGAGAGACAGCGAGAGAGAGAAGGCGTGAGAGAGAGACAGAGAGCGAAATGAGAGATGGAGAAACTTTACATCAAACAACAATTACACATTACAGAGCAAACCTTTCATAGGTCTGCATTATATAAGTCTTGTGGAATGTAGAATTTGAAATGGTGTCATAATTCCCTTCTTCACACAGGATTCAAAAATAATATTAACCTCTTAGGTAAGCATGAGATCTCCTCAAAGTTAGAGGGTTGTACTTCTTAACTGTCACAATACAGTTAGCAGCTGATTCAGGTTGAAACATTATAAGTGCATCCTTGGATTGTCACAGAGGATTGCATACGGCTTTTCACTGTCGTTTTGAAAACTGAATGCGAAGGAAGCTCATGCACCTAAGGTTAAAAGACTGACTAATATTTTAATTAATATCTTATAATAATCAACTAAATGTAGACTCTGCTTCAATTCATAACTGGCATAAAAACACATCAAACAACATCAATTTAATTCAACAGAACAAACACGCAGAAAGAAGAACTTTTGTGTACCAACAAAGCTGCAGGTATTTAAGTACCTGTGTTATAAATCGCCTGCACACTGAACACAATGAATCACACACTGTCTTACCCAAGTTTTTGGAAACTCAAGGTGCTGTAAGTTAAATGAAGAAAGGGTTTAAGATGAGCTCGCCTTCGGGCCAAGAGGTTATCTCTACGTTATGCGGCATGCAGCAGATTATGTGTGCAGAGCATCCGCTGCAATAGATAACAGCGGTCTTCCTTCTGCTTTATGCATGTCTGACATAGCAATAGTCTTACATATACCTGAGAATTGAACTATGTTGTGCACTCTACAATATTCCATTCAGGGCTTGCCTTGTATGAGCTTTTTCGAAATCAGTGTTAGCTCAGCTTTCGATTGGGACACAAGCATGTGTTTCTCACACACACAAAAAAAAACCTGGGAAAGAATTGTGGTGTTATGGTTTGGAGGTTTGGAGGAGTGAATGGAGTGTAGGTGTAAACAACAGCGGAATAAACACAAATTCTCATCACATTGTGACAGTGTTTCTGTGAGTAGCCTGAAATGGATGTAATGACGTGAGAAGGTTGAGGCTCAATAATGGCTATTATTCTCAGACAGTGAGCCCGGATTGTAGGCTTCTACATCTACAGGCACACACACACACCCACACCCACACACACACACACACACACACACACACACCAAAATTGGACTCAAGGATGGACAGGTTGTTGCGTGTCTGTATGTACATCTCTACATGTTTGTTATGGATCAGATGTTATGCATCACATTTCCCCCAGTCTGTCAGCAGACGTCTGCGTCCTGTGCGTCTCTGTCTACAGAAGGGCAGGGACGTGTCTTGGCGTGATGCTGCACAAGAGTCATGGCAGCAGGCAGATGCCCTCTAGGGGGGTGGTGAAGGAGGCGTAGGGACTAGCGGGGGACTGGAGGCTCTCTCGAGGAGGTACTATAAGTAGGTGACAGAAGAACAAGCTGAGAATGGGACATAGCCTCTTGACCTAATTTCTAAGTGAATACTGCTCAAGTACAAACGCAGAACGAGGAAAAGTGCACATCTTTTCTTTCCATGCAATTAGTAAAGATGCAGCTGGTGAATGGAGGGTGAAGGGATCGGACAGCCGTGTTTGTGGTGGGACAATGATCAGTGCGTCAGGTTGGAAGGTCGCGTTGGCATGAATGAAAAGGCTTTGAGGGCTGAGCGCTGTGGCTGGCTGGTATATGGACACCAGCATAAGAGAATCTCACGGGTCGCTCTCCACGGTCTGTCCCATCTGCTGCTCTGTGTGTGTTTAAATGATCTTTATTGCAACGGGGCCGCCGTTTTTATGGACGTGAGTCACGGTAACAAGATGCCAAAGGTGGGCTCTCTATGTGACGGACGGACGGATAGATGGAGGACCAGGGGGAAGCCCAGAACCATCGTTCAGCACAGGGGTCTGCTTTATGAGGCAAATCTCAACAAATGTAATGACAGCGAAACACTGGCTATAAAACTCATCCCCCGGCCCACTTCCTGTTCGAGCAGTGATGGACAAACCCCCCTGCAGTGCCGGATTCAGTCAAAGACCAGCAGTATCCATGTTGTTTATTGTGTGGATCAGGGGGCTCTGTACAGTTATCCAGTCAGGGATGCTAGGCAGTCATGCCGTTCCTTGGCATTCACACCACACTCACCCACTCAACACCCCCCCCCCCCCCCCACACACGCGCACTCCCCCGGGAGGGATCTCATGCTTCAATTCACTCCAGACTGACGGACAGACTGACTGACGCACCAGGACAACCCGTCGTCTTTCCAATTCTCACCTCTCCCCGTTTGTCTTTTTCCGCCGCCTCCCTCTACCATATCTTCCCCTCCACTTCTTTCTCGCCGTAGCCTCGACCAACCCCCCCCCCTCGCAACCTCCAATGCTTCTCTTGTCGCTCGCTCGTACCCTAACAGAGGGTTTCCTCCCTTTTGAAAATAATCGTGTCGGAGCAGATGGGTGCACTGCGATGGCAGTTGGAGGTGTCTGAGGAGTGACTACCCAGGATTATTTTGTCTGTGTTTCATACTATCGGCATCTCTCTGTTCATTTTGTGCGGGACTTTATATCACTGTGTGTGTGTGTGTGTGTGTGTGTGTGTGTGTGTGTGCGTACGCGTCTCACACTGACGCACCTAAAATGTTACAACAAACAATCGCGTGCTTCCTAATGTGTTTGCATTTCGTCGATGGGTGCGATGTGTGTCTGAACGCTGCAGGGAGAGGATTTGAGATGGGGAAGCGAGAACGAGAGATGAGAGAGTGAGAACAAGAGTCACGGGGAGACTGAGAACAAGAGTCACGGGGAGAGCACAGGATGGAGAGAAGGGAAGGGAAGTGCTTGGAAGGTGCTTGGGATCGGTGTTCAAGTTTCCCTGGCAGCGCAGTTTTGCACAATTGCTTATGCACGTACAGGGACACATTTGTCTTTGAGCGGATATTGTGCTGGGGTTCACGTGAGGCCAGGCAGTCAATAAGGCTGATTCTCACTCTCAGCCCTCAGGGCAGCTTCCAACGTTGACGTGGCTTCGGCGCAGCCCTCATTATCTCCTCTTCTAATTAGGAACACACACACACACACACAAATGCGTGCACACAGGCACGGACGCACACAGGCATGCACACAGACACTAACCAGTGCACGCGCACACAAGCACATGCACACACACACAGACACACACTTGGGCACACACACACACAAACAAAGACACATACACACGCATACACACACATTCATACGCACAAACGCATGAACACAGCCATGCACGCAGGCTCTAACCAATGCACACACACACACACACACACACACACACACACACACACACACACACACACACACACACACACACACACACACACACACACACACACACACACACACAAACACACACACACACAATCTGCTACCAACAGACTCACAGGAAAAATTGTGAATGCCGCGGCTACAATGCACTGATATAAAATGGACGTAATGGATGTAAAACATTATACAATGTTTTCGCCGTTTTTTTGCATTTGGTTTGTCTAGTTCATAGACTGATTCATGGAATCCCACTGCTGTGTGCTGGGATAACACAGGCAACCTTTGTGGGTTATTTTTTATTCGCTCACACACAGAGAGAGAGCGGTGCCGCAAATAGAGCCTGTTTATTCACAGCAGTGCTTCCAGGATCCTGAAGGTGAAAACACGCGGCCATATAACAGCTGTTGTAATCTCGTCACTCTGGCTTTCTGTCTCGTCCTCACACAAACAAACATGCACCCACTGAACAATCCATTCATAGACATGCACTCGCTAATCTAACGGCGCATAAAACCGCACAAACGTCACTTCTGTCATTTCAGAAATTGGGTTCCAACATCCTTTTGACCTCTGGAGCTAAAGTTTTTGGATGGCATGTGTTCCTCAGGATATAAACTCTGAATAGAGTTTCCTTTATGTGCAATTCTATGCTCATTTTGTGATGCAAGAGCATGTCTCAGAAAAATAAAGAAATGAAAAGAAAGAGTGCATGAGAGAGCAGAATGCAAGGTAAGAGATTTGGAAGGGGGGATAAGGGAGGAGTTGAGATGAGAAGAGAGAGGAAAGCGGGGATAAGAGAGGAATAAATAGACTGCGTTTGCAGGTAAT